>NC_069075.1:66430547-66744514 GCF_025698485.1 Gossypium arboreum
CATTACATATTGTAGTTCTATACACATCTCTCATTTATTTCATAACAGAAACAACATCACAAGCAAATAGACACCTCAAAATAGTATACATGTCATACCAATTCATCATGTGCAAACATATATTCATGTAGGTGCAATGGCCGAATTCTCAAGTGGCTTATATCCAAATATACACACATATCCAAAGCTTAAATCTTACTCACCATACAACATGCATGAATCATATTTATGGATACAACATGGCCGAATACCACAACACCATACCGTTTCAATTTGGTCATGGTTAAACAAAGAACTTAGTATCTCATTCAAAAATGCTAAAAGAAAATCTAAGAACCCTCAATCTACCATCACATGAATCATTATCAAGCTTGATATTTAGCATGCAATGGCATTAACACCATGACAACTTTGGCCAAATACCATTTTCATGGCATAACAAAGATTTGAGCCATGGCTAACATGCACATCAAGTTAGCAACCAAGACATGCATGAAACCCCTAACACAACCTCATACATACCTTAATCTTGATGCAAACTTAGCCAAATCTCCTTCTAGATCTCTTCCAAACCAAGCATGAAGCAAAAATCCTCCCCCTTTTTCCTTAGTATTTTCGGCCAAGAAGTGAAAAATGGATGAGCAAAATTTTCTTTTCTTTCCTTAGGACATTCGCCAAGAGCAATGGTGAAAGATGAACACTTTTTTTTTCCTTTTTTTTCATACTCTTATTTTATTATTTCTAACATGCACCACTAGCAAAACATGTTTGAAACATGTTTTCTTTTGCCCATATTCATCACCATGGCGGCCACTATAGTCAAATTTGGGAATTTGACATGCAAGGACAACATTTCTAGTGTGCATCAATAGGCCACTTCCACATTTGCCTATCTCAATTCTAAATTTTCTCACACAAGTCCTTTCTAGTGAAATTCACCTTTATAACACTAAATCAATCATCAAAAATGTCATACATGAATACTCACATATTATAGGCATCGAAATAAATTTTAAATTATTGTTATGCCTCGGTTTTGTGGTCCCGAAACCACATTCGGCTAGGGTCTATTTTGAGGTGTCACAATGCCTAAAGTGTACCATCTCCTTGCTACGTGATTACGCCTACTATTGGTGGAGTACTCGACTTACTGTTGTGCCCATGAACAAGTAACTTGGGAGTTCTTCAAACCGAGTTTCGGAAAAAGTATATCATCGAGATTTATGGACCAAAAGCGAAAGGAATTTCTCGAACTTAAACAAGGTTCCATGTCGGTTACTGACTATGAGCGAAAATTCGTGAGGCTTAGCCATGACTGCGAGAATGCATTTCTTCAAGTCGTGATGTGTAAACGCTTGAAGATGGACTGAATGATGAGATAAAGGCGTATGTTGGCATTTTGGAAATCAGAGTTTGTGACTCTCGTCGAGCGGCGATGCAAAGCCGAGGAGTTTAGTATGGAGAAAAGGAAAGTGAAGCGGGAGCAAGGGAGTTTCGTAAGAGGTATTCGGGAAGCCCTTCCAACGATCATCAAAGAAACTTAGAGATGGCTTAGGCCGATCTAGAGACACCGGGCTTTTCTAGACGAGATCGCGATCGACCCCCGTGACCACGAATCACTTGATCGCGATGGTGGGAATGATCGACGAGAGAGGACTGAGTGCGATGATTGTGGCAAATGGCATTTTGGAAGTGTAGATTCCGTGACCGCTCTGTTACAAGTGTGGATCAGTTGACCACTTCATTAAAGATTGCCCGAGGTTGTGCGAGCAGAATGTAGATCGGGTGGGAAAGCGGGTACTACCTTGCCGAGGTAGACCATCTGGAAATACGGGCAAGGCTAGTGGTGGTCGAGAGGATCTAGAGATCTTGCGACCAGATCCGAGGCTCGCGCCCGGCTAGGACTTATGCTATCTGGCGCCGCGAGGATGCCTCCTCGCCGGATGTTATTCTGGTACTTTCACTCTCTTTGATACTAATGTGATTGCTTTGATTGACCTGGTTCTACTCATTCTTATATATGTCGAAACCTTAGCATCCAGTAAGACTTTACCTATTGAGTCTCTCGAGTTCGTAATTGGTGTCAAATCCTTTGGGTCGTTATGTCTTTGGTCGACAAAGTGTGTAAGAAATGCCCCTAGTAATTGAGGTACACTTTTTTCCGCGGACTTGATGCTTACGCGTTCGATGAATTTGATGTTATTCTTGGGTTGGATTGGTTGACCGTGCATGATGCGGTTGTGAATTGCAAAAGCAAGACTATTGATTTGAGATGCGCAAACAACGAGATGATCCGAGTTGAGTCTCTGAACTTGAAGGGTTGCCGGTTTGTAATATCATCAATGTTGGCCCGAAATATGTAAGAAAAGGGTGTGAAGCATACCTTGCGTATGTACTTGATGATAAGGAGTTAGGAATAGAACCCAAATCTGCTGCGGTGGTTTGTGAATACGGACGTTTTCGAAGAATTGCCGGGTTTGCCACTGTTCGGGAGATAGAGTTTGGCATTGAGCTTGTACAGGACCACACCGATTTCGATAGCTCCATATCGTATGGCACCAACGGAATTAAAGGAGTTGAAAGCTCGGTTGCAAGAGTTGATGGATAGAGGTTTTGCTCGCTTGAGTTTTTCACCTTGGGGTGCACCGGTGTTGTTTGTGAAAAAGAAGGACGGAACCATGAGGTTGTGCATCGACTATCGTCGACTTAATAAAGTGACAATAAAGAACAAGTATCCGTTACCACGTATCGATGATTTGTTCGATCAAGCGAAGAACCTCGGTGTTCTCAAAAATAGATTTGAGATCGGGCTATTATCGATTCTGAATCCGAGATTCGGACATACCCAAAACCGCCTTGAGCGAGATATGGTCACTCGAGTTCTTAGTGATGCCGTTTGGGCTCACTAATGCCCTGCGGTATTTATGGATTTGATGAATCGGATCTTGAGATCATATTTGGATCGGTTCGTAGTTGTGTTCATCGGCGACATCTTGGTCTATTCAAGAGATGAGACCGAACATGCGAGCACACCGAGATTAGTGTTGCAAATTTTACGGGATAAGCGGTTATATGCTAAGTTTAGCAAGTGTGAGTTACGGTTAAGAGGTTAGCTTCTTGGGTCACGTGGTATCTGATCGGTATTCGAGTCGACCCAAGCAAAATTTCAGCCATACTTAAGCTGAAACCTCCAAGAAATATTCGAGGTTCGAGCTTTTTGGGACTTGGTTACTACCGACGGTTTGTAAAAGGATTCTCGATGATAGCCACACCCATGTAAACCTTGAGAAAGATGTCAAGTTTGAATGGACGGAAAAGTGTCGAAAAGTTTTGACCAATTGAAAACTCATTTGTGAAGCTCAAGTATTAGTACTGACCGAATCGGCAAAGAGTTTGTCATCTATAGTGACGCCTCCCTACTTGGGTTAGGTTGCGTATTGATGTAAGAAGGTCGAGTTGTGGCCTATCGTCGAGACAATTAAAGCCACATGAGAAAAATTATCCGACCCATGATCTCGAATTGGTCGCCATCGTATTCGCCATAAAGATATGGCGACATTACTTATTTGGTGAGAAGTGCCATGTATTCGGATCACAAAGTCTCAAATATTTGATGACTCAAAGAGACTTAAATCTGCGACAAAGACGTTGGCTCGATTTGTTAAAGGATTATGATTTGGTCATTGACTATCACCGGGAAAGGCTAATGTGGTTGCGGATGCCTTAAGCGAAATCTTTGTTTGCTTCTGACGATGAATGTACACTTGTCTATCCTACCCGACAATGTGTTAGTAGCGAATTAAAGGCCAAACCATTGTTGACTCATCAAATTCGTGAAGCTCGAGAAAGTTGATGAGGAGTTGCGTGCAAAGCGGGTCGAGTGTGTTACGAACAAGGAATCGGAGTTTCAAATTGATGATGACGATTGTTTGAGGTTCGAAGTCGTTTGTGTGTTCCAAAGAATTGAACTTATTTCGATAATTCGACGAAGCTCATTGTAGCCGAATGGCAATCCACCGGGAGTGCGAAGATGTACAATGAGTTGAAACGTCGATTTTGGTGGCATGGTATGAAACGAGACATCTCCGACTTTGTTGCAAGATGTTTAATATGTCAACAAGTGAAAGCGGAGCATCAAGTGCCTTGAGGTTACTTGACCGATCACGATACCCAGTGGAAATGGGATCGAGTCACAATGGACTTTGTGTCCGGACCCGTTGTCGACAAGTAAGAAGGATGCAATTTGGGTTATTATTGATAGATCGACTAAGTCGGCTCACTTTATCCACGTGCGTATGGATTTTCATTGGATAAACTAGCTGAATTATACGTTTCTCGGTTGTGAGATTACACGGTCCGATTTACATTGTGTCGGATAGAGATCCGAGGTTCACCTCGCGATTTTGGAAGAAATTACAAGAAGCATTGGGCACCAAGTTGCATTTCAAGACCGCTTTCACCCCCAAACCGATGGTCAATCCGAAGCGTATAATTCGGATACTTGAGGATATGTTGAGATGTTGCATCCTCGAGTTCGATGGTTCATGGGAACGGTACCTACCTTTGATTGAATTAAACACAACAATAGTTTTCAATCAAGTATTAAGATGGCGCCTTACGAGGCTTTGTGCGGGCGTAAATGCCGTACACCATTGTTTTGGACCGAGCTCGGTGAGAACAAAATTTTGGAGTGGATTTGATTAAAGATGTTGAGCGAAAGTAAAAGTAATCCGTGAAAATCGAAGATAGCCTCCGATCGTCGAGAAATCGTATGCGGATTTGAAACGAAAGGACATTGAGTATCGGTGGGAGATAAAGTGTTTCTTAAAGTTTCGCCGTGGAAAAGATACTCGATTCTACCGTAAGGGCAAGTTGTGCCGAGATTCATTGGGCCGTCTGAAATCTCCGAACGAGTTGGCCCGATTCGCGTATCGTTTGATCTTGCCCCCGAACTTGAAAAGATTCAACGTCTTCCATGTTTCAATGCTTCGACGCTATAGATCTGATCCGTCGCACGTAATTAGTCCATCGAGGTTGAAATTCAAGCCGATATGAGTTATGAAGAAGAACCGATTCAGTATCCTAGCTCGTGAAATGAAAGAGTTGCGAAACAAAAGGGTTCCGCTAGTGAAAGTGTTATGGCTCAAACACGGATAGAAGAAGCTACTTGGGAACCCGAGAACTCTATGAAAGAGCAATATCCAAACCTATTTACGGTAAGATTTTCGGGACGAAAATTTCTAAAGTGGGGAGAGTTGTGACCTTTAAAGCGACCCTAGTCGAAATGTGGTTTGGGACCACAAAACCAAGGCATAAAAATAATTTAATATTTATTTTATTGCCTATAATGTGTGTTAACTCATGTGTGATATTTTTTATGCTTTGATTTAGAATTATAGATGTGAATTTCACTAGAAAGGACCTAGTAATAAACTTTGAAAGTATGAGGGGAAATGTGTGATGACTAATTAAAGGATGCATGCAAAACAATGGACTTGCATGTCAAATTCCCCCCCCCATAGCTAGTGGCCGGCCATGACAAGGATTTATGGGCAAAAATCATGTCATGAAACATGTTTGGTAAATGGGTTATGATGGAAAGAATAAAATAAGGGGTATGGAATAAACAATTAATGTTAGTAGATGAGAAACAAAAAAAAAAAAGTGTCCATCTTCCTCCATAGCTTGGCGAATGTCCTAAAGAAAGAAAGAAAAAATTTTGTTCATCTCTTTTCACTCTCTTGTTGGCCGAAAATACTAAGGATAAGGAAGGAGTTTTGCTTCATATTTGGTTTGGAAGAGGATTAGGAAGAGGTTGGCTAAACTTGCATCAAGATTAAGGTATGTTTGAGGTTCATGCATGTTTTTAGTTGCTAGCTTAATGTTCTTGTTAGCCCATGGTTCAAATCCTTGTTATGTCATGGGAATGAAATTCGGCCAAAGTGAATGTGGTGTTAATGCCATTGCATGTTAAATAACAAGCTTGAAAGTGATACATGTGATGGAGGATTGAAGATTCTTAGATTTTCTTTTAGCATTTTTTGAATGAGATACTAAGTTCTTTGTTTCACCATGACCAAATTGAAATGGTGTGGTGTTGTGGTATTCGGCCATGATATATCCATAAGTATAATTCATGCATGTTGCATGGTAAGTAAGATTTAAGCTTTGGAAATGTGTATATATTTGGATATAAGCCACTTGAGAATTCGCCCTTGCACCTACATGAATATATGTTTGCACATGATGGATTGGTATGACATATATACTAATTCAAAGTGTATATTTGCTTGTGATGATGTGTTGATTATGAAGTAAATAAGAGATGTGCAATGAATTACGATATGTAATGTGTTAGTAGTAAAATGTATGCTGTTTTTTTGTGTGGTATTAAGTGTATATTCGCCACATGAGGGTAATTAGTGTGCATGCATTCGGTTTGAGGCAAGCATATTGATGCCTATTCTTGGCTTAGAAAATTGGCTAAGAGGAATATTAACTAATGTGTTGAGTTCGATTTATGATTTCGTACATATGCAACTTTGATGCCTAATGTATATAAGGGCCAAGTACTTTGAACTTCACGTTGATGTTTGAATGTATTGAATTGCTTGTTGTGATGTAAAAATGTGCATGACCATTGTGTATTTGAGCTAAAGGATGGCCATATGACCATTTACACTCCTTGTCATATTCGCCATAAGCTATCATGATGAGATTTTAATAAGTTAAATTTGTGTGAATTAGCTCAAGAGCAAAGGGAGCTAAATCCGATAAAGGGAAGGAAAAAGTAGTTGAATAGCCGTCGAAATCGCCGACAACATCCGAGGTAAGTCTTGAGTGATGACCCTACTTGAATTATATCAAAATTATGCTCCTTGTTTGTGTGGCCATTGAGCCGAAATAGTAAAGGTTGATAAATATTTTGTGTTAGAGCTTTAGTAACGAAAATGAACTATGGACGTGTCTTGAATATTGATATATGTGTAAGTGAACATTGGAAATATATCCGGGCTAAGACCAAGGCATTCGTGCGAGTTGATATATCCGGGCTAAGACCGAAGGCATTCGTGCGAGTTGATATATCGGGCTAAGACCAAGGCATTCGTGCGAGTTGATATATCGGGCTAAGACCGAAGGCCTTTGTGCAAGTCACCAAATCCGGGTTATGACCAAGGCAATCGTCTTGAGTCGCTATATCCGGTTAAATCCGAAAGTATGTGATTCGGAAGTGAGCAATCTTGCTGTGAAAATTTCAGCTTATACACTTGTGAAAATTCCAGCAATGAGGTATGTTTGTATGTGCTTGTACTAATTGAATTCTTACAAGTAAGTATCGCTAAGTTGATAAACGAGCTACCGGCCTTGGGCTAAGTTGCTCTTTTGTGTATGAACATAAGGGTCGGTGATGTGAAATAAGTATGAGTATGGGAATGTGAATTAGTAAAGTGGTTTAATTAGCCATGTGAATAAAATACCTTAGTCAAAGCTGATTTCATTGCATGAGACTTACTAAGCATTAAAATGCTTACCCGTTGCTTTGGCTCTCTGTTTTATAGGTTTAAGCTCGTTAGCTATCGGATTCGGGATCAAAGAAGTCGAAGTCATCCACACTATCGAAGCCCCATTTTGGTACAAATTTTGGTTGAACTTTGAAATGGCATGTATAGGACCATCCTTTGTTGAAGGTCATGTACCTTCCGGTTTGTGTAAACTTGGATAGCCATGCGAAAATGGCTTATATAACGTTTTAGCATAGAACTATAATCGTTTGTATGTTGACCCTTATGAGGTATGGAATTATTTTGAAACGATTAGCCATTGGAATGGTTAATCATGATCACGCTTTGTGCTATGTATGTAAAAAGGGCCAATTGAATCATGGAAAGTATGAAATAGGTAAAGCCTACTAAAGGCAGATGCTGACAGCAGCAGTGACGTGGATGTGAAAATCACTAAAAATAGTAGGAATGGTATTAAATAGCAAATAAATTATGTAAGTGTACCTTGATGAATCTACTTTCATATGGAAGAAACGAAATGGTCATATGAGTTATAAGTTAACAGATTTTAAAGTTCTTGTGAAATAGGGCCAGAACGGTTTCTGGATCCCTGTTCCAACTTTGGAAAATCATTGTAAATTAACCAGAGATAATTAGGAGTCATTCCATATATGTGTAGATTCCTCTCTGAGTCTAGTTTCTATAGAAACAAACGGCATCAGTATTGAAGCCCTGTACAGGGAGATATCCAATTCGTAACGCACAAAGGTCAGTGTAGTCGATCCCTACAACAGGCGAGACTTTAACTAATAAACTGTACTAATTGGCTCGACCAAAATTCTAGAAAAAATATGTAGATGGACATATGAGTCTAGTTTCAGGAAAAATTTACGGAACTGATTTTCGAGTTGTAAAACTCAAGTTATGAATTTTGGAGCGACTAGTACTCAGATTGGCAGCTTGTCTGAAAATTGTCAATAAGTGGGTTGAAGTCTGTTAACACCTCGCGTTCGACTCCGGCGACGGTCTCGGGTTCGGGGTGTTACAATAAGTCTATGGACAAAAATTGGATATGGATGGAATTTTTTTGAAAGTTTAGTAGGAAGGCATTTTGGTCATTTAGTTATTAAAATGAATTAAAAACAAAATTAAAAGCCAATTTTTGTCCATCTTCTTCATTAGGTCGAAATTTCAAGGGTTCTCCATAGCTAAGGTTTGTTTCAAGCTTCCAAGCTCCATAGTAAGTGATTCCAAGCCTCGTTTTTAATGTTCTTTACGTTTTTGGAATCCCAGTAGCTCGATTAAGCTTATGCTAGCAATAATTCAACCTAGGGTTCATATTTGGAAAAATACCCATAGGTGAAATTTGTGTGTTTTTGTGTTTTATGATATAATATGAGGTTTTAAATTATGTTAGATAACTTGTGCTACTCGGTTTTAAGCGAAAATGAGTAAAAGGGCTTAATCGGTAAAAATACCTAATAGTCATAAGTACATGTTAGAGTGTGAATTTGATGTTTCCATAGAAGGGAAAAATGATCAGCATGTCATAAAACATAATACTAAGGGATGAAGTTTAATTCCTGAGCCTAGGGGCAAAAGTGTAATTATGCAAAACTTTAGGGGCAAAAATGTAATTTTGCCAAAGTTAAATGATAAATGCTGTTTTGATGAATGTATGTATTAAATAAGATTAATTTGGCATTATAGATCAAGAGAAACAAGATTCAAGTCGCGATCGAGGAAAAACAAAGTTTACGAAGAATAGGCTCGATTGCTAATATTTTGTACGGAGGTAAGTTCATGTGTAAATGTAGTAACATAATTGTCATTTTGAACAATTTAATGTTGTATATATGATATGATGCTTATTATTATCATGAAATGTTATGTTTTGTGGTTATTGTTGAATAATATGTAATTATAAGAATTACTTGATGAGTATGAACTATCACCGAGTATTGGTTCCAATATTCCGTGGAAGACGGTAAAGATGTGAGGTCGAGGGCAAAGCCCGTTTGAACCTTAGGAATAGATTAGAATACCAGTGACATGTCACTAGGATATTTGAGTTCCGAACTTGTTGAGTTGAGTCCGAGTTCGTGAGTTGTAACTAGGCATCCGAATTCGTTGAGTTGAGTCCGAGTTCACTTATGGATGTGAATGCCTGAGCTCGTTGAGTTGAGCCCGAGTTCACTTATGGGTGGGTTACATGGTAGCTTGGCTACATAAGTTCCGCAGGCTATTGAGTTTGTCTAGCTGCGGGTATGGCACTTACGTTCATAAAATCCGCGTATTCGAATTATATTCCGATGTGTTCAACGGGTGAATCTTAAGTGAATGAGAAGAATGCCTAAAATGAAGGTGATATATTGGTAAGTGTGGTGAATGAGAAAATTTGACAGGTATGTGCTTAAATCCTCGGGTTGAGAACTTGGTATGATGAAATCGTAGAAAGATATTAAATGCAAACGAAACACGAATGTCTTGATGTTGTTTATGCAAATGATGTTTTATGTGGAATTGCATGATTATGTTACTTGCTATTTGCATGTGAACTTACTAAGCATTTATGCTTACCCCCTCCTTTTCATTCATTGTAGTTGTTGACAAGCCGGCTTGAGAATCGAGATAGGTTGAAGACTCGTTCACACTATCCGAAGGCCTAAATTGGCAAAATGGCTTGTGTGTTTTGAATGTGGCATGTATGGCAAAATACTCACTTTGTGTAAATGATCTTATGATATGACTATGGTTTGGAAAGAAAAGGGTTTGTAAATGATTAGCCATTGGAATGGCTAATCTAAGTCATATTTGATGTTATGTATGTTTAAAATGCTATTTAGTCCATGAAAATATATAGTAAAGTAAAATTTGCCATAAAATAGAACCTGACAGCAGCAGTGATGTAAATTTGAAAAATCATTAAAAATAGTAGAAATGGAACTAAATAATGAGTAAGTTATGAAATTGAAGCTTGATGAGTCTATTTTCATATGGATGGAACAAACAGGTATATGAGTTATATTCTGTGAGATATTTAAGTTTTGGTGGAACAGGGTTAGAGTGATCTCTGTATCCCCTGTTCTGACTTTAAAAATTCACTATAAATTGTAAAAAAACAATTATGAGTTTTATATTACATGTATAAAATCCTTATTGAGTCTAGTTTTGTGAGAAACAAATTTCATAGTCATTGAAACTCTGTATAGGGAGATATCTGATTTGTAATACACAGGGGTCAGAGTAGTCGAACCCTGAAACAGGGGAGACTTTAACTAATAAACTGTACTAATTGGCTTGACCAAAAATTGTAGAAAAAAATTAATAAATAGATATATGAGTCTAGTTTCAGGGAAAATTTACGGATCTTAATTTTGAGTTTTGGAACTCGATATATGAATTTTTAAGCAACTGTGATGCAGTTGGCCAGCTTGTCTGGAAATTTTAAAAAAAATAAATTGTTTAAGCTGTTAAATTAATGAATTAAGTTTAGTAACACCTCAAGCTCGACTCTGGCGACGGTCTTGGGTGTGAGGGTGTTACAGGCTAGGATAATTATATTAATCAACTCAATTCATTTTCATCATGCTTAACAGTGTTTTAAAAACATTCCATGGCAAGTCAATCTTTCATGAGTTTGGAAACCAAATTAAGTCCTTTCAGAATCTTTTACTTAGTGAAATATGCATTTTACTGATCATATTAAATTAAGGGTTTCTTAGCATTTATGCAAGGTAACATGGACATTTATGTTGGAAACAATTTAATCACATAAACCTAGAAACTATGCAAGATAATAGAGCTAACTAAAGATATTATGAACATCTAATTTAGTCGGGTTTAATGATCTAAATTGAAAATTGCATTTTTCAATTATGTTTCTACTAGTCGTCATCTAGTTAGGATCATTCAGCTAATTTTGTGACATCCCTAAATTGACCCTAGTCGGAAAGTGGTCTCGGGACCACTAAACCGAAGTCATAATAATAATTAACCATCATAATTGATGCTCATTATATGTATATATGCATGTGTGAAAATTTCATGTTTGGATTTTGTTAATTGTAAGTGAATTTTTATCAAAATTAGTAAATATATATTTGAATCTAGTTTTAGGGAAAATTTACGGATCTTAATTTCAAGTTTTGGAACTCGAGATATGAATTTTAAGCAAGCTGTGATGTAGTTGACCGACTTATGCGAAATTTTAAAAATAAATTGTTTGAGCATTAAATTAATGAATTAAGTTTAGTAAAACCTCAAGCTCGACTCTGGCGACGGTCTTGGCCTTGAGGGCGTTACATTTGGTGGTATCAGAGCAGGTTTAGTCGGTTCTCAGACTAATGTGTTGTATGTACGGGTTTTGCTATACATGCCATATATATATTGTGATAGTGTGACGACTTCTGAACTTTTAAATGATTTTTTTTTATAGTAAATGGATCCCGATCCAGTTGCGGCAGATGATGTAGAGAGTAATGCACCAGCTTCGGCTGAAGGGGCAGTGCCAATTGAAAATCCACCTCCTACTGTTGGTCGAGGAGGAGGAGAAAGGGCTCGGGAAGCCTTTCTTCAGATGATGAATGCCTGGTATACTGAGTTCGTTCGTATGAACCCGAATGCACAACCTCCCCCACCTCCCCTTATTCCTTAACCTGTACCCCGATGTCTCAAGGTGTAGATCTGATGAAATTTCATAGAACTCCAGTTGACAGAATCCGTAAGCAAGGGGCCGAAGAATTCAGGGCAAATATTGATGATGATACCGAGAAAGCAAAGTTTTGGCTTGAGAATTCTATTCGGGTATTTGATGATTCGTCTTGTACACCTAAGGAATGCTTGAAATGTGCTATATCATTGTTGAAGGATTCAGCTTATCATTGGTGGAAGACATTGACTTCTGTAGTACCGAAAGAGAAAGTAACTTGGGAGTTCTTTCAAGAAGAATTTCGGAAGAAATACATCAGTGAAATAATTTTTGATCAAAAGAGTAAAGAGTTTCTTGAATTGAAGTAGGGAAATATGACAGTTACTGAATACGAAAGGGAGTTCATCAGGTTGAGTAAGTATGCTAAAGAATATATTCCTACAGAAGCTAAAATGTGCAGACGATTTGAAGACGGACTCAATGAAGACATCAAAGTATTTGTCGGGATTCTTGAATTAAAAGAAATGGTAGTACTGGTTGATAGAGCTTGCAAGGCTGAAGAACTACTTAAAGAGAAGAAAAAAGTAGAGGCTGAGACTAGAAATTGGAAGAAAAGACCGACGAACAGTTCATTCTCACAGCAATCCAGAAAATCTAGAAATATGAATCCTCGTTCACAGGTTTCGGCTGGACAATCATATGGAAATTTTAAGAAGCAAAATGTGGGTCCTAAATCTCAGACTACTTCTGCAGCTAGTGTGGGAAATACGAGATTCGTTAAGCCCGAGTGCCAGTGGTGTGGCAGAAATCATTTTGGCCCATGTAGAGCGAATGAATGTTTTCGGTGTGGTTCTCCGGATTATTTTATTGGAGACTGTCCAGAGAGAGCTGAAAAAGAAAAATTTCAGTGTAAAAGCTACTCTTTGAGACTCGGCGAGAAGATATTCGAGAAAAGCTAGAAATGAAGGAAGCAGCAAGAATGTAGCCAGAGATTCAACAGCTAAATCTGAAGCAAGGGCTCCAGCTAGAACTTATGCTATAAAGGCACGTGAAGATGCTTCATCACCCAACATGATTACTGGTATATTTTCTCTTTATGATGTTAATGTTATTGCTTTGATTGATCCCGGTTCTACTCATTCATATGTATGCATGAAACTAGTGTCTAGTATGAATATACCTGTTGAGAACACAGAATTTATGATTAGAGTGTCGAATCCGTTAGGCAAATGTGTGATAGTTGATAAAGTATGCAAGAAATGCCCTTTAATGATTCGGGGTCATTACTTTTCGGCCGACTTGATGTTGTTGCCGTTTGATGAATTTGATGTTATTTTGGGTATGGATTGGTTGACATTGCATGATGCTATAGTAAATTGCAAAGAAAAGGTTATAGAATTAAAGTGTGAAAGTGGTGAAATTCTGCGGGTTGAACCAAATAAATCAGAGGCATTATCTAGTATGATTTCTTCGATGTCGGTTCAGAGATAGTTGAGAAAGGGTTATGAAGCTTATTTGGCATATGTAATTAATACAAAAAAAAATGAAAAGAAAGTTGAATCAGTACTGGTTGTGTGTGAATTTGCGGATGTATTTCTAGAAGAATTGTCGGGTTTGCCTCCAGTCAGGGAAATAGAATTTAGTATTGAATTGATACCGGAAACAGCTTCGATCTCGATTGCTCCGTATAGAATGGAACTAGTAGATTTGAAAGAATTAAAGTCGCAGTTGCAAGAGTTGACTAATAAAGCCTTTGTGAGACCCAGTTTTTCACTTTGGGGTGCTCCCGTGTTATTTGTGAAAAAGAAGGATGGTTCTATGATATTGTGTGTTGACTATCGGCAATTAAACAAGGTGACAATCAAAAACAAGTATCCATTGCCAAGAATTGATGATTTGTTTGATCAGCTAAAAGGAGCGACATGGTTTTTAAAGATTGACTTGAGATCTGGGCACTACCAGCTGCGAGTAAAAGAGTCGAATGTGCCTAAAACTGCTTTTAGAACAAGGTACGATCATTATGAATTTTTAGTTATGCCATTCGGGTTGGCAAATGCTCCTGCTGTATTTATGAATTTAATGAATCGCATATTTCGGCCATACTTGGGCAAATTTGTTGTGGTGTTTATAGATGACATCTTAATTTATTCAAAAGATGAGACAGAGCATGCTGAGCACTTGAGGATAGTTTTGCAAACTTTGAGAGATAAGCAGTTGTATGCTAAGTTCAGTAAAAGTGAATTTTGGCTTCGGGAAGTTGGATTTTTAGGTCATATTGTTTCAGGTGATGGTATACGAGTTGATCCTAGTAAAATTTCAGCCATTGTTGATTGGAAACCACCGAAAAATGTAATCGAGGTTAGAAGTTTCTTGGGGCTAGCTGAGTATTATTGACAGTTTGTAAATGAACTTTCTATAATTTCTGCTTCTATGACAAGACTACTCCGAAAGGATGTTCAATTTGAATGGACGGAAGAATTTCAACAGAGTTTTGAAGAATTGAAAAAGTTATTAACTGAAGCACCAGTGTTGGTACAACCCGAATCAGGTAAAGAATTTGTGGTATATAGTGATGCTTCTCGAAATGGCTTAGGATGTGTACTTATGCGAGAAGGAAAAGTGGTGGCTTATGCTTCAAGGCAGTTAAAATCTCACGAAAGGAATTATCTGACTCATGATTAGGAATTGGCTGCTATAGTGTTTGCTTTGAAGATTTGGCGACATTATTTGTATGGTGAAAAGTGTCGAGTATATACCGGCCACAAAAGTCTTAAGTACTTGATGTCACAAAAAGACTTGAATTTGAGACAGCGAAGATGGTTGGAGTTATTGAAAGATTACGAGCTTGTTATTGATTACCATCCGGGAAAAGCGAATGTGGTTGCCGATGCTTTAAGTAGAAAGTTGTTATTTGCTTTGAAAGCTATGAATACTCAGTTAAAAGTATCAGATGATGGTTCGATTCTAGTAGAGTTAAGAGCAAGACCAATGTTTTTACAAGAGATTTGTGAAGCTCAGAAAAATTATCAAGATTTGCAAGCCAAGAGAAATCAGTGTGAAGCTGATATGAGATCAAATTTCAGAATCGGTTCTGATGGTTGCTTAATGTTTAAAAATTGGATTTTTGTACCGAAAAATGATGAGTTGATTCAAAATATTTTGCGTGAAGCACATAATGGTTGTTTGGCGGTTCATCTGGGCAGTACGAAAATGTATAATGACTTGAAGAAAATGTACTGGTGGAGTGGAATGAAAAGAGATATTTCAGAGTTTGTATCAAAGTGCTTAGTTTGTCAACAAGTGAAAGCTGAACACCAAGTACCTTCCGGATTACTCCAGCCAATCATGGTTCCTGAATGGAAATGGGATCGGATTACTATGGATTTTGTATCAGGGTTGCCGTTAACTCCAGGGAAGAAAAATGCCATCTGGGTAATAGTTGACAGACTGACTAAATCGGTTCATTTTATTCCGGTACGTACGGATTATTCTCTTAATAAGTTGGCTGAATTGTATATCTGTGAGATTGTTACACTTCATGGAATACCTTTGTCAATCATTTCGGATAGAGATCCGAGATTTACTTCACGGTTTTGGCAAAAGTTGCAAGAGGCATTAGGTACGAAGTTAAATTTTAGCACTGCCTTTCATCCACAAACTGATGGACAATCAGAGAGAGTAATTCAGATTCTTGAAGACATGCTTAGATGTTGTGTATTGGAATTTCAAGGTAGTTGGGAAAGATACTTACCGTTGGTAGAATTTGCTTATAATAATAGTTATCAGACGAGTTTGAAGATGGCACCTTATGAAGCATTGTATGGTCGTAAATGTCGGACGCCATTGTATTGGACTGAACTCAAGGAAAATCAGATTTATGGAGTTGATCTAATAAAAGAAACCGAAGAAAAGGTGAAAGTGATTCGAGATTGTTTGAAAGCTGCTTCAGATAGACAGAAATCTTATGCGGATTTGAAACGAAAAGAAATCGAGATTCAAGCTGCTGATAAGGTATTTTTGAAAGTGTCTCCATGGAAGAAAGTCCTTAGATTTGGACGGAAGGGCAAGTTAAGTCCACGTTTTATTGGACCGTATGAAGTAATTGAAAGAATTGGACTAGTAGCTTATCGGCTAGCATTACCACCTGAATTATAGAAGAAGCATGTGACAGCCCTAAATTGACCCTAGTCGGAAAGTGGTTTCGGGACCGCTAAACCGAGTCACCGAAGTATTTGAATATGATATTTATTGTCTAAAATATGTGAATATGAATGTGTGAAAGTTTTAAGCTTCGATTTAGTCGATTGCATGTGAATTTAATTAATAGGACCTATGTGTGGCACTTTTAAAAGGTGATAGGTTAATCTATAAGGACCTATTAATGCATGTTATATAAATGAGGGGTTTGCATGTCAAATTTCCATTTATAATAGCTAGTGGCTGGCCATGGTATGGGCCATGAATGATAATATGTATTTTCTATTAGCATTATTAGTTTACAAAATAAAATAAGGAATTAAGAATAATAAAACATGTGGTAATGGGAGGAGAAACCAAAGTTGTCATCTTTGCTCCTCATTGCCGTGACTAGAAGAGAAAAAGCTTGGAAAAAATTCAGCTATGGTGGTTAGCTAAATCAAGGTAAGTTCAAGGATGATTCTTGGATTTCTAGCATTTTTTTTTTTTGAGTTAGTCATTAAGCTCTTTGCTTAACTCATGACCAAACTTGAAATGGTAGGGTGTCTTGAGCATTCGGCCATGGTAGGAAGTAGAAGAGAAATATGGTTGTTGTTCATGTTATTTGGATGAAAAAAAATTGGTAGTTAGATGGAGAGGATATGATTTTGGATATTATTGGGCAATGTATGTGCTTTGAATTGAAGGAATGGAGAGGATGCTTTAATTGTGTTATGAACAATTATATGTTAAATTAAGTTTTGCTAAGCTAGCTATTAAGGTGATTTTGGAAAATCGCCATAAATTGTAGGAGTTGAGTTAGAGGCTGAATGAATTATGTCATTAAAGCTTGAAGAGTCTAGTTTCTTAGAAAAGAAACCATAAAAACAAAAGAGTTACCGATCTTGAGATATTTGAAGTATTGTGGGGCTGAGTCAAAATGACTACTAGATTCCCTGTTCTGTTTTTATAAAATCAGTATAAATTGTACAAAAATGGCCCTAAGATAAAATTTATATGCTTAGACTCCTTAATGAGTCTAGTTTCAAATGAAATAAACAAGAACATATTTTGAATTCTGTACAATGAGAAATTTGATTTGTAGTGAAGAGTAGTCAGTTTAGTCAAACAGTGAAACAAGGTGAGCTTTAAGAAAAATCTGGTATTGTTGGGCTAAACTAAAAATTTTGAAAATTTTATGGATAATAGATAAATGAGTCTTCTATCAGGAAAAGTTTACGGTAATTGATTTGGAGTTTCGTAGCTCCAGTTATAAAAACTTTAGTGATTGTTGTTCAGGAAGTCAGCTTATAAGGAAATTGTAATTATATTGTAAACATTAATGAAAATTTGCTAATGAATTCATTATTGATTTTTATAAAGCTTACTATAAACTATATGTGTGAAAGTCGAATCCATATGTATTATATTCTGAAAGTAATGCTTGAATAGTCGATTAATGACTAGTTAAAATTTGTTGAACTTAAGCTCAAGAGCTTGGAGGATCAAAGTTGGATAAGGGAAAGGAAAAAGTGATCGAATAGCCGTTGAAATCATTCGACAACATCCGAGGTAAGTCGTCGAGTAATGAAACTTAGTTTATGATTTGATTAAGTCATGACATACAAGCATAACAAATAAACGGTGATATAATGATTCTACTTGAATTATATATTGAGGTGATTAGTTTATGCCTATGACGGTAGCCGAATGTGTATAGAGATCATGTTATAAAGCCAATCAAAATCATGCTCTTTGTATGTGGCTATTGAGCGAAATTGGTAAGTGTGATAAGTGTCTTGTGTTTGAGCTTTAGTAATGAAAATGAAATATGGATGTGTCATGATTTATTGATATATGTGCATGGTTATTCGAATGATATCCGGGCTAAGTCCCGAAGGCTTTTGTGCTAGTGACTATATCCGAACTAAGATCCGAAGGCATTTGTGCAAGTTGCTATATCCGGGCTAAGACCCGAAGGCATTTGTACTAGCGACTATATCCGGGCTAAGACCCGAAGGCATTTATGCTAGTGACTATATCCGGGCTAAGACCCGAAGGCATTTGTGCGAGTTGTTATATCCGGCTAAATCTTGAAGATACTTGGGTTTGGAAGTGAGTGATCTTGCTGTAATAATTTCAATTAATACTCTCGTAAAATCCCAAAGATGAGGTATGTTTCGTATATGCATTGGAATAGTTGATTCCTTTTAAATAGTATTCGCTCAGTCGATTAATAAGCTTCTGGCCTTTGGTTAAGTTGATGCCTTATGTATGAATATAAGGGTTGGAAATGTGAAGTAGGTATGATTTTGAGAATATGTGTATATGAAATTATCCGTTTAGTCATATGAATGCTATACTTCAGTTGTGCCTAATTTCATTGCTCAAAACTTACTAAGCATTAAATGCTTATTCCGTTTCTTTGATTCTCTGTTTTATAGATTTTGGTTCATCAGCTATCGGACTCGGGAGTGTCAAAGTCGAAGTCGCCCACACTATCAAAGCCCTTTTGGTACTCTTTTAGTTGAACTCGATAATGGCATGTATAGGGCTGCCTTTTGTTGTTAGTCAAGTACTTTGGTATTGTATATATTTGGATAGCCATGCGAAAATGGCTTATATATTTTGAGCATAGCGTTATAATCATTTTGTATATATATGGTTATTGAGAGGTCTGGAAATGCTTGGCAATGATTAGCCATTGGAATGGTTAATCACGATCATATTTTTGTGCTATGTATGTTAAAGGGCTAGTTGAATCATGGAAATTATGAAATAGGTAAAGTCTACCTTAAAAACAGATGCCGACAGCAGCAGTGATGTGAATTTGAAAAATCACTAAAAATAGTAGGAATAGAATTAAATAGTGAATAAATTATGTAATCGAACCTTGATGAGTCTGTTTTCATATGGATTAAACGAAATGATCATATGAGTCATAATTTAAGAGATGTTTAACTTTTCGTGAAACAGGGCCAGAGTGATTTCTGGATCCCCTGATCTGACTTTGAAAATTCAATAGAAATTAACCAGAGATAATTAGAAGTCATGCCCTATATGTAAAGATTCCCCTTCGAGTCTAGTTTCATTAGAAACAAACGGCATAAGTATTGAAGCCCTGTACAGGGAGATATCTAAGTCGTAATGCATGAAGGTCAGAGTAGTCAAACCCTGAAACAGGGGAGACTTTAACTAATAAACTGTACTAATTGGCCCAACCAAAAATCCTAGAAAAAAATTTGTAGATGGATATATGAGTCTAGTTTCAGGAAAAATTTATGGAATCAGTTTTTGAGCTTCAGAACTCGAGATATGATTTTTAAAGTGACTGTGATGCAGTTAACCAGCATGTCTGGAAATTTAAAAATGAACTGTGTAAGTAAATGAAATAAGTCCGTAAATACCTCGTGTTCGACTCCAGCAACGATCTCGGGTACGGGGCGTTACAATTGTAATGGTATCAGAGTTACGGTTTAGTCGATTCTAGGACTACCGTAATACGTTTGGGTCTAGCTATACATGCCATTATGTGATTATTTGATAGTGTGGTGATTTCTGACAATTGAAAATGTGTTTATTTATAGTAATGGATCCCGATCCCAACCGAGCGGTAGCTGATGATCTTGAGAGTGTAGCGCCTGCTCCCGCACAAGGGACAGTGCCGACGGACTCTCAACCTATTGCTAGTAATCCGAATGATGAAGCTAGACAAGCTTTCTATAACGTGATGAATGATTGGTTCAACCAATACATTCGAACTAATACGGCTGTTCCACAACCCCCATTCCCGACTAATACAACCCCCGCACCTGCAATACCTCCGATAACTGACCAAATAATGTCAAATAAGCCCCCAGTTGACAGAATCCGAAAACACGGGGCTACTAAATTTAAAGCTACTGGAATGACGATGCCGAGCAAGCTGAATTTTGGTTGGACAACACTATTCGGTACTTGACGAACTATCTTGCACACCGATGAGTGCCTAAAGTGTACTATCTCCTTGCTACGTGATTTCGCCTACTATTGGTGGAATACTTTGATTTTGTTGTGCCAGAGAGCAAGTAACTTGGGAGTTTTTCCAAACCGAGTTTTGAAAAAGTATATCGGTCGAGATTCATTGATAAAAACGGAAGGAATTTCTTGAACTTAAACTAGGTTCCATGTCGCCATCGACTATGAACGAAAGTTTGTAAGGCTTAGCCATGCTGCGAGAATGCATTTCTTCGAAGTCGTGATGTGTAAACGTTTCAAGATGGTGAACGATGATATAAAGTCGTATGTTGGCATTTTGAAACCGAGAATTTGTGGTACTTGTCGAGCGAGCTTGCAAAGCCGAGGAGCTCGAGAAGGAGAAAAGAAAAGGCGATATGGGAGCAAAGGAGTTTCAGAAGAGATCTTGAGCCCTTTCAACAGCTTATCGAAGAAATTTAGAGATGGTTTAGGCTGATCTAGAGACACTTCGGGCTTTTCTAGACGAGATCGTGATCGACCCCCTGTGAGTGCACGAGTCACTTCGGTTGCCAGTGTTGGAAATGATCGTCGAGATAGAACGGAGTGTCAGTATTGTGGTAAATGGCATTCGGGGAGTTGTAGATTCCATGACTGCTCCTGTTACAAGTGCGGATCAGCTGACCACTTTATTAAAGATTGCCCGAGATTGTCTGAACAGAATGTAAATCAGAGTGGGAAACCTAATGCTACTACTGCTCGGGGTAGACCATCTAGAAATACGGGCAATGCTAGTGGCGGTCAGAGAGGATCTAGAGATGCTACAACCAGATCTGAGGCTCGTGCTCCTGCTAGAGCTTATGCTATACGCGCACGCGAGGATGCTTCCTTGCCAGATGTTATTACCGGTACTTTTACTCTCTTTGATACTAATGTGATTGCTTTGATTGACCCTGGTTCTACTCATTCTTATATATGTGAAACCTTAGCATCCAATAAGACTTTACCTGTTGAGTCTACTGAGTTCGTAATTCGAGTGTCAAATCCCTTGGGTCGTTACGTGCTTGTCGACAAAGTGTGTAAGAAATGTCCCCTAGTAATCCGAGGTTCCTGTTTTCCGGCTGATTTGATGCTTTTACCGTTTGATGAATTTGATGTTATCCTCGGTATGGATTGGTTGACTGTACATGATGCAATTGTAAATTACAAAAGAAAAACCATCGATTTGAGGTGTGTAAATAACGAGATAATTCGATTTGAGTCTACTGACTTGAATAGGTTGCCAGCTGTAATATCATCGATGTTGGCTCAGAAATATGTAAGAAAGGGGTGTGAAGCATACCTTGCGTATGTACTTGATGACAAAGAATTAGAAAAGAAGCCTGAATCTGTGCCAGTGGTTTGTGAATATCTGGATGTTTTTCCCGAAGAATTACCGGGTTTACCACCTGTTCGGGAGGTAGAGTTTGGCATCAAGCTTGTACCTGGGACTACACCAATTTCGATAGCTCCGTATCGTATGGCACTAACGGAATTAAAGGAATTGAAAGCTCAGTTGCAAGAGTTGATGGATAGAGGTTTCGCTCGACCAAGTTTCTCACCTTGGGGTGCACCAGTATTGTTTGTGAAAAAGAAGGACGGAACCATGAGGTTGTGCATCAACTATCGTCAGCTGAATAAGGTGACAATAAAGAATAAATATCCAATACCGCGCATTGACGATTTGTTTGATCAACTAAAGGGAGCCTCAGTGTTTTTAAAGATAGAGTTGAGATCGGGTTATTATCAGTTGCGAATTCGAGATTCGGATATACCCAAAACAGATTTTCGTAAGCGAGATACGGTCACTACGAGTTCTTAGTGATGCCGTTTGGGCTCACTAATGCCCCTGCGGTATTTATGGATCTGATGAATCGGGTCTTCAGACAGTATTTGGACCGGTTTGTAGTTGTGTTTATTGATGACATCTTGGTCTATTCAAGAGATGAAACCGAGCATGCTGAGCACCTGAGATTAATGTTGCAGATTTTACGAGATAAGCAGTTATATGCTAAGTTCAGTAAGTGTGAGTTCTGGTTAAGAGAGGTGAGCTTCTTGGGTCATGTGGTATCCGCATCGGGTATTCGAGTTGATCCGAGCAAAATTTCAGCCATACTTAACTGGAAGCCCCCGAGAAATATTATTGAGGTTCGGAGCTTTTTGGGACTTGCCGGTTACTACAGACAGTTTGTAAAGGGTTTCTCGATGATAGCCACACCAATGACGAAGCTACTTCAGAAAGATGTTAAGTTCGAATGGTCAGAAAAATGTCAGAAAAGTTTCGATCAACTAAAAACTTACTTGACTGAAGCTCCAGTGCTAGTGCAGCCTGAATTAGGCAAAGAGTTTGTCATTTACAGTGACGCATCCTTACTTGGGTTGGGTTGTGTATTAATGCAAGAAGGTCGAGTTGTAGCTTATGCGTTGAGACAATTGAAGCCACATGAGAAAAATTATCCAACCCATGATCTCGAACTAGCTGCCATCGTATTCGCTTTGAAAATATGGTGACATTACTTATTTGGTGAGAAGTGCCATGTATATTCGGATCACAAAAGTCTCAAATATTTGATGACTCAAAGAGACTTGAATCTGCGACAAAGACGTTGGCTCGAGTTGTTAAAAGATTATGAGCTTGTCATTGACTATCACCCGGGAAAGGCTAATGTGGTTGCGGATGCTTTAAGTCGTAAATCACTATTTGCTTTACGAGCGATGAATGTACACTTGTCTGTTCTATCCGACAATGTGTTAGTAGCGGAATTAAAGGCTAGACCATCGTTGATTCATCAAATTCGTGAAGCTCAGAAAGTCGATGATGAATTAGTTGCAAAACGGGCTGAATGTGTTTCGAATATGGAATCAGAGTTTCAAATTGATGATGACGATTGTTTGAGGTTCAGAAGTCGTTTGTGTGTTCCAAGAAATTTGGATCTTATTTCGATGATTCTGAACGAAGCTCATTGTAGCCGAATGTCAATTCACCCGGGGAGTACGAAAATGTACAACGATCTGAGACGTCAGTTTTGGTGGCATGGTATGAAACGAGACATTTCCGATTTCGTTTCGAAGTGTTTAATATGCCAACAAGTGAAAGCGGAACATCAAGTGCCTCTGAGTTTACTTCACCGATCATGATACCGAATGGAAATGGGAACGAATCACGATGGACTTTGTATCTGGGTTACCATTGTCGGTGAGTAAGAAAGATGCGATTTGGGTTGTTATTGATAGATGACTAAGTCGGCTCATTTTATTCCCGCACGCATGATTATTCATTGGATAAACTAGCTGAATTGTATGTTTCTCGAGTTGTGAGATTACAGGTACCCATTTCTATTGTGTCGGATAGAGATCCGAGATTCACCTCGCGATTTTGGAAGAAATTGCAAGAAGCTTTGGGTACCAAGTTGCATTTAGCACCGCTTTTCATCCCCAAACCGATGGTCAATCCGAGCGGATAATTCGGATACTCGAGGATATGTTGAGATGTTGCATCCTTGAGTTTAGTGGTTCATGGGAACGATATTTACCTTTGATCGAATTCGCTTACAACAATAGTTTTCAATCAAGTATTAAGATGGCACCTTACGAGGCTTTGTACGGTCGTAAATGCCGTACACCATTGTTTTGGACCGAGCTCGGTGAAAGTAAAATTTTCGGAGTTGATTTGATTAAAGATGTTGAGCAGAAAGTAAAAATAATTCGTGAAAGTCTGAAGGCAGAATCAGATCGTCAGAAGTCGTACGCAGATTTGAAACGAAAAGACATTGAGTATCAGGTGGGAGATAAAGTGTTTCTTAAAGTTTCACCTTGGAAAAAGATACTCAGATTTGGCCGTAAGGGCAAACTGAGTCCGAGGTTCATAGGGCCGTATGAAATATCCGAACGAGTTGGCCCAGTGGCATATAGATTGATTTTACCCCTTGACCTCGAGAAGATTCACAACGTTTTTCATGTTTCGATGCTTCGACGTTACAGATCCGACCCTTCGCACATAATAAATCCCTCCGAGGTTGAAATTCAAGCCGATATGAGTTATGAAGAAGAACCGATTCGTATCCTAGCTCGTGAAGTGAAAGAGTTGCGAAACAAAAGGGTTCCGTTAGTAAAGGTGTTATGGCTCAAACACGGGATCGAAGAAGCTACTTGGGAAACCGAGAACTCTATGAAAGAATGATACCCAAACCTATTTACCGGTAAGATTTTCGGGGACGAAAATTTCTTAAGTGGGGGAGAGTTGTGACAGCCCTAAATTGACCCTAGTCGGAAAGTGGTTTTGGGACCGCTAAACCGAGTCACCGAAGTATTTGAATATGATATTTATTGTCTAAAATATGTGAATATGAATGTGTGAAAGTTTTAAGCTTCGATTTAGTCGATTTCCTGTGAATTTAATTAATAGGACTTATGTGTGGCACTTTTAAAAGGTGATAGGTTAATCTATAAGGACCTATTAATGCATGTTATATAAATGAGGGGTTTGCATGTCAAATTTCCATTTATAATAGCTAGTGGCCGGACATGGTATGGGCCATGAATGATAATATGTATTTTCTATTAGCATTATTAGTTTACAAAATAAAATAAGGAATTAAGAATAATAAAACATGTGGTAATGGGAGGAGAAACCAAAGTTGTCATCTTTGCTCCTCATTGCCGTGACTAGAAGAGAAAAGCTTGGAAAAATTCAGCTATGGTGGTTAGCTAAATCAAGGTAAGTTCAAGGATGATTCTTGGATTTCTAGCATTTTTTTGAGTTAGTCATTAAGCTCTTTGCTTAACCCATGACCAAACTTGAAATGGTAGGGTGTCTTGAGCATTCGCCATGGTAGGAAGTAGAAGAGAAATATGGTTGTTGTTCATGTTATTTGGATGAAAAAATTGGTAGTTAGATGGAGAGGATATGATTTTGGATATTATTGGGCAATGTATGTGCTTTGAATTGAAGGAATGGAGAGGATGCTTTAATTGTGTTATGAACAATTATATGTTAAATTAAGGTTTGCTAAGCTAGCTATTAAGGTGATTTTGGAAAATCGCCATAATTTTTAGGAGTTGAGTTAGAGGCTGAATGAATTATGTCATTAAAGCTTGAAGAGTCTAGTTTCTTAGAAAAGAAACCATAAAAACAAAAGAGTTACCGATCTTGAGATATTTGAAGTATTGTGGGGCTGAGTCAAAATGACTACTAGATTCCCTGTTCTGTTTTTTATAAAATCAGTATAAATTGTACAAAAATGGCCCTAAGATAAAATTTATATGCTTAGACTCCTTAATGAGTCTAGTTTCAAATGAAATAAACGAAAACATATTTTGAATTCTGTACAATGAGAAATTTAATTTGTAGTGAAGAGTAGTCAGTTTAGTCAAACAGTGAAACAAGGTGAGCTTTAAGAAAAATCTGGTATTGTTGGGCTAAACTAAAAATTTTGAAAATTTTATGGATAATAGATAAATGAGTCTTCTGTCAGGAAAAATTTACGGTAATTGATTTGGAGTTTCGTAGCTCCAGTTATAAAAACTTTAGTGACTGTTGTTCAGGAAGTCAGCTTATAAGGAAATTGTAATTATATTGTAAACATTAATGAAAATTTGCTAATGAATTAATTATTGATTTTTATAAAGCTTACTATAAACTATATGTGTGAAAGTCGAATCCATATGTATTATATTCTGAAAGTAATGCTTGAATAGTCGATTAATGACTAGTTAAAATTTGTTGAACTTAAGCTCAAGAGCTTGGAGGATCAAAGTTGGATAAGGGAAAGGAAAAAGTGATCGAATAGCCGTTGAAATCATTCGACAACATCCGAGGTAAGTCGTCGAGTAATGAAACTTAGTTATGATTTGATTAAGTCATGACATACAAGCATAACAAATAAACGGTGATATAATGATTCTACTTGAATTATATATTGAGGTGATTAGTTTATGCCTATGACGGGTAGCCGAATGTGTATAGAGATCATGTTATAAAGCCAATCAAAATCATGCTCTTTGTATGTGGCTATTGAGCCGAAATTGGTAAGTGTGATAAGTGTCTTGTGTTTGAGCTTTAGTAATGAAAATGAAATATGGATGTGTCATGATTTATTGATATATGTGCATGGTTATTCGAATGATATCTGGGCTAAGTCCTGAAGGCTTTTGTGCTAGTGACTATATCCGAACTAAGATCCGAAGGCATTTGTGCGAGTTGCTATATCCGGGCTAAGACCCGAAGGCATTTGTACTAGCGACTATATCCGGGCTAAGACCCGAAGGCATTTATGCTAGTGACTATATCCGGGCTAAGACCCGAAGGCATTTGTGCGAGTTGTTATATCCGGCTAAATCTTGAAGATACTTGGGTTTGGAAGTGAGCGATCTTGCTGTAATAATTTCAATTAATACGCTCGTAAAATCCCAAAGATGAGGTATGTTTCAGATATGCATTGGAATAGTTGATTCCTTTTAAATAGTATTCGTCATCGATTAATAAGCTTCCGCCTTTGGTTAAGTTGATCCTTATGTATGAATATAAGGGTTGGAAATGTGAAGTAGGTATGATTTTGATAATATGTATATGAAATTATCCATTTAGTCATATGAATCTTGTACTTGATTGTGCCTAATTTCATTGCTCAAAACTTACTAAGCATTAAATGCTTATTCCGTTTCTTTGATTCTCTGTTTTATAGATTTTGGTTCGTCAGCTATCGGACTCGGGGGTGTCAAAGTCGAAGTCACCCACACTATCAAAGCCCTTTTGGTACTCTTTTAGTTGAACTCTGATAATGGCATGTATAGGGCTGCCCTTTTGTTGTTAGTCAAGTACTTTGGTATTGTATATATTTGGATAGCCATGCGAAAATGGCTTATATAATTTGAGCATAGCGTTATAATCATTTTGTATATATATGGTTATTAAGAGGTGTGGAAATGCTTGGCAATGATTAGCCATTGGAATGGTTAATCACGATCATATTTTTTTACTATGTATGTTAAAGGGCTAGTTGAATCATGGAAATTATGAAATAGGTAAAGTCTACCTTAAAAACAGATGCCGACAGCAGCAGTGATGTGAATTTGAAAAATCACTAAAAATAGTAGGAATAGAATTAAATAGTGAATAAATTATGTAATCGAACCTTGATAAGTCTATTTTCATATGGATGAAACTAAATGATCATATGAGTCGTAATTTGAGAGATGTTTAAGTTTTCGTGAAACAGGACCAGAGCGATTTCTGGATCCCCTGATCTGACTTTGAAAATTCACTATAAATTAAACAGAGATAATTAGAAGTCATGCCCTATATTTACAGATTCCCCTTCGAGTCTAGTTTCATTAGAAACAAACGGCATAAGTATTGAGGTCCTGTACAGGGAGATATCTAAGTCGTAATGCATGAAGGTCAGAGTAGTCGAACCCTGAAACAGGGGAGACTTTAACTAATAAACTGTACTAATTGGCCCAACCAAAAATCCTAGAAAACAATTTGTAGATAGATATATGAGTCTAGTTTCAGGAAAAAATTACGGAATCAGTTTTCGAGCTTCAGAACTCGAGATATGATTTTTAAAGTGACTGTGATGCAGTTAACCAGCATGTCTGGAAATTTAAAAATGAACTGTGTAAGTAAATGAAATAAGTCCGTAAATACCTCGTGTTCGACTCCGGCAACGGTATCAGGTACGGGACGTTACAAAGCATGATGTGTTCCACGTATCTATGCTACGTCGGTATCATTCGGATTCCTCACATATAATTTCACTGATAGAAATTGAACTACGACCGGATATGACTTACGAAGAAGAACCGAGTAAGATTTTAGCTCGAGAGGTCAAGCAACTAAGAAATAAAAGTGTCGCTCTCGTGAAAGTATTATGGCAAAAGAACGGGGTAGAAGAGACTACATGGGAACCTGAGGAAACTATGAGAAACCAATACCCACACCTGTTTACCGGTAAGATTTTCGAGGACGAAAATCCTTAAAGGGGGGAGAGTTGTAATATCCCGAATTAGGGCCTAATCGGAATAGTAGTTTTGTGACCACAAATTCGAGATAGAAATAATTATTTTATAATTATTTTGATGTTTATGATATGATTGCATGATTGTGTGAAAATTTCGGGATGAAATCCTCTGCCTAAAGTGCTTAAATTGAAATTAGGGACTAAATCGAATAATTTGCAAAACTTGCATTCTGGGAGTTTTTAGTATGAAATTGCTTTGGAATATTAATGAGAAGGTATTAAATAGAAATTTGACCAATTTCTAAGTCTATGGAAAAAAATTGGACATGGATGGAAATTTTTTGAAAGTTTAGTAGGAAAGGCATTTTGGTCATTTAGTTATTAAAATGAATTAAAAACAAAATTAAAAGCCAATTTTTGTCCATCTTCTTCATTAGTTCGAAATTTCAAGGGTTCTCCATAGCTAGGGTTTTTTTCAAGCTTCCAAGCTCCATAGTAAGTGATTCCAAGTCCCGTTTTTAATGTTCTTTACGTTTTTGGAATCCCGGTAGCTCGATTAAGCTTATGCTAGCAATAATTCAACCTAGGGTTCATATTTGGAAAAATACCCATAGGTGAAATTTGTGTATTTTGGTGTTTTATGATAGAATATGAGGTTTTAAATTATGTTAGATAACTTGTGCTACTCGGTTTTAAGCGAAAACGAGTAAAATGGCTTAATCGATAAAAATACCTAATAGTCATAAGTACATGTTAGAGTGTGAATTTGATGTTTCCATAGAAGGGAAAAATGATCAGCATGTCATAAAACACAAGAATAAGGGATGAAGTTTAATTCCCGAGTCCGCTGCCGGAGTCGGACACGAGGGGTTAACGGCTTAAACCATTCACTTTCACAGTCCATTTTAAAAAAAAAATTCCAGGCAGTTGGCTAACTGCGTATCTGTCACTCTAAAAATCATATCTTGAGTTCCACAACTCAAAAATCAGATTCATAATTTTTCCCCGAAACTAGACTCATATATCCATCTACAGATTTTTTTCTAGAATTTTTGGTCGGGCCAATTAGTGCAGTTTATTAGTTAAAGCCTCCCCTGTTACAGGGTGCGACTACACTGACCTTCATGCGTTACGATTTGGATATCTCCCTGTACAGGGCTTAAATACTGATGCCGTTTGTTTCTATAGAAACTAGACTCAAAGAGGAATCTATACATATATGGCATGACTCCTAATTATCTCTGGTTAATTTACAATGAATTTCCAAAGTCGGAACAGAGAATCCAGAAACCGTTCTGGCCCTGTTTCACGAAAACCTAAATATCTCTTAACATACAACTCATATGACCGTTTCGTTTCTTCCATATGAAAGTATATTCATCAAGGTTCATTTACATAATTTATTCGCTATTTAATTCCATTCCTACTATTTTTAGAGATTTTTCACATTCACATCACTGCTGCTGCCAGCATTTATTTTTGAGGTAAACTTTACCTATTTCATGATCCTCCATGGATCAACTAGAGTTTGTCATACATATACCAAAAATGATCATGAATAACCATTCCCATGACTAACCGTTACCAACATTTCCATACTTCTTGATGGACGACATACAAAATGATTACAGTGCTATGATCAAAGTATACTTAAAGCCATTTTCGCATGGCTTATATACATTAACCAGAATATCCCCCCTCGCTACTAGTCTATTCTATACATGCCATAAGATATTCCAAAACATAGCAGTACCAAACAGTGGATAGTGATAGTGTGACTAGTTGCTGACGATCCCCGAGCCTGTAGCTTCCAATTGAGATCTATAAAACAGAGGAAACAAAGTACACGGAGTAAGCATTACAATGCTTAGTAAGTTTCAAGCAAGGCCAACAGATAACAATCAAGTTATAACATAGTTGTTCGTATTTTATTTCACTCTTCCTTGGCATACCACCCTTTACCCAAATATGCACATCTCATCATAATCATAGGAATAGTCTCATAGATTGCTCTCGTATACATCACATAACTACCTTATGGTTTGGTTTAAATCAAGCTCACATATAAACTTGGAGTACATACTGTTTGACCTTTCAGCATTATGTATTTTTATAAGCAATTCTTATAAAAGAAGTCTTACCCGGTCATAATCTCCACACGTAGTCATCGGGTCTTACCGGTCATAATCTCCACACGTAGTCATCGGGTCTCGCCGGAACATATTCCAAGTTTCATGTACATTTAATCACATGTTACAACATTCACATTAGCCATTCGGCTTTACCACATATGCATATCACACATATATTTTACATTGGCCATTAGGCCTCATCACATATACATACACTTTCACATTCACCACATCGGCCATTAGGCCTCATCACATATCGTACACTTTCACATTCACCACATCGGCCATTAGGCCTTATCACACATATATGTATATCATACATATTTCATATTTTTCTTGTACATCAATTGCAGCAATAGCTTATAAGCAACTCAAATAGTTTCATCAAAGTTTACAACAAAATCACATATTCACTACAAGCAGTTTTTCTGACCAACAGTCATTAAGTTGTTTATAACTGGAGCTACAAAACTCAAAATCAATTGCCGTCAATTTTCCCGAATGTAGACTCATGTATCTTTCACCCATAAAATTTTCAGAATTTTAGGTTTGGCCAATCAATACCAGATTTTTCTTAAAGTTTCCCTGTTTCACTGTTTGACTAATCTGACCACTCTTCGCTACTGAATCGAATTTTCCATTGTACAGAATTCATAATGTGTTCTATTTGATTCCATTTGAAACTAGACTCATTAAGGAGTCTAAGCATATAAATCTTATCTTATAACCATTTTTGTACAAATTATAATGATTTTCCAAAACAAATCAGGGAATTTCGAGTCAATCCGACACTGTCTCGCACAACTTTAAATATCTCTTTATAGAAAATTTCTTTGCTTCCACAGTCTCTTTTATAAGAAACTAGACCAACTAAGCTTTGATTACATATTTTACTCAGCCTATAATTCCACATCGACAATTTATAGTGATTTTCTAAAATCACATTACTGTTACTGTTCAAGCAAATTATCACAATTTGCTCTTAAATTTCCAAGTCCAAACACTTATGAACTTACCACTTGGGTTTAAGACATATCATGGCCACATCATATCTTATTAAATCAACTCATTATGTCCTATTATGATTGAATTTACTCAACGTTTAATCACTTAAAACTTACAAAGGAATCAAACTCATATACTTAATAACTTACCTCGGAATTGCCGAACGGTTACAAATCGACTATTCGGTTAGGTAGCTTGTTCTCTTTTTCCGAATTAGACTCCCTAAGCTCTTGAGCTTGCATAAACAAATTTAATCTATTACCAACCAATTATACAAACTCATGGCGAATATAACAAGAAGACTACTAGATTCTACTAGCCACTCATTGCTCTATTATTAACCTTACTTAATTATAAACGCATTCGCAATTTGATAATTAAGTTCATTTCATGGTATCATAACTCAACATTTATCAATATATCATTAACAAAATATGCTCATGTCAAATTCACTCCCAATCACATCTCAAAATTCAGCAAGCTTAGAACTCATTTAATAATTAAATTCGGTAGCTTAACCACTTTGCTAACTACTTATGCATATAAGACTAATTTTCATACTAAATCAACTTGAACCTAAAACAATAGCCGAATGCTCACGTACATATTATCTATTATTTCCATCACATAAATCATGCCATAAAACACTTTTAAAACAACTCACCATCATAGCCAAATATACATTTAATGAACATTACTCCTTTACCAAAGCTACTAATAACTATCACAAATACAAAACATATCAATATGTCAAACTCATTACCTCACCTATTTAGTCAAGCGAATAATAGAATCACTCACACTTAATCCATCCCATTATCTAATTTTTTTTCTCCAAAATGAACTAACCATAATACCGATTGTATATTATACCTAGCATTTCTCATTACCAAATCACAAAACCAAACACCACAAGCATATTTACCATAAAACATATCTCCAAAATAGTTGAAAACACAAACAATAAACACAAACATTGGCATTATGCTCAAATCACCATAAGAAATCTCAACTTTCTTGACATTACCAAGAGTGCATCCACAACTTAACTTAGCATATTATAAAGCCAAATCAACAAATTCAAAGCTTACCTCCTAATAGCTAAAGATGAAGGCCGAATTGCTCTAGGTAAGTTTTCCCTTCCTTTCATCTTTGTTTCGGTTAGAGAGTGGCATGAGAAGAAGATGAGCACCATCCTCCTTCTTCTCTTTTCAATTCGGCCAAAGAGAACCGATTTCCTCTTTTTAGCCTTCTACTTGAAAATTTCAACTTAGAAGCAAACAAATTCCATGGTTTTCCACTACATGCAGCCGGCCTATCTTCTCTAGCTTCCTTTGCAAGAGACAAGGAAGCAAGATAGAAAATGAAAGTTGGAGTCTTTCTTTCTTCCATTCACGGCAAGGGGGGGGAGACAACTTTGGTTTCTCCTCCCACTCCCTTCTTTATTTATTATTCTTCCCACACCTTTTTAACATAATATGTCTACAATATGCCTTACCCCATAGCATGGCCGGCCACCATTTAGATTTTTGGCTAATTTGACATGCAAGTCCCTCATGTCAATAGTTCATGCATTAGTTGGCCACTTTAAATTTCACCTATCACATTTTCAAGTCCTATCACATGGGTCCTTTCTTATAAATTAGCACCTAATTGATAAAATCAAGGCACGAAATATTCACACATACAAATCCCACATATAATAAGCACAGAATATAACATCTAATTATTTTTGTGACCCGGTTTTGTGGTCCCGAAACCACTTTCCGACTAGGGTCACATTAGGGGTGTCACAGACACGGTGACAAGATTGGCACTAAGTGTGCGGGTTTAAAATTGTACAGCACTAAGTGTGCGAGTTTGATTCTATAGCACTAAGTGTGCGAGCTGAAAATATATAGCACTAAGTGTGCGGATTCACTATATGCTCTTGTATTACAATTGGCACTGAGTGTGCGACATTATCGAGTTAATCCCGGACAGCGAATCGGGTAAGTACCTTGAGCTCATGACGAATAGGCAATATGTTCATGCTCGGGGTTGAGCTTGGTAAGCTTTAAATCTATGTGATGATTGCAATTGTGTGATTGTGGTGAAAATGAGTTAGTGTGTGAAAATGCCTCAAATATCTTATCGTATAAATATGAAATGTGGATGTATGGCTTGGTATGAGATTGAACAGAAAGGTCCGAGGAATTATGGTATAGTTCGATATGGATGAAGTACCTAGCCTTGTTTCATTGTTTCACTTTGTGATGAATTTAGCTAATGGATAATTGTAAAGTGCTTATGACTTCTGAGTTATAAACTCACTCGGTGTTTTCTTGTCACCCATTTTAGGTCTCTTGGACTCGTATTGTTTGCGTGCTCGGAACCGTCGTTGAAGTCATCACACCGGCTGAAATATTTTGGTATTGTCTTCGTTGTTGAAGAACATTTGGCATGTATAGGCTATTATATTTTGTTGAACTGTGGGTTGTAAACTTTAAGCCATGTGAAAATGGCCTATGTGGTCGTCGAGTGGGATGCTAGAACCTATAGCCACGAGTCTTAGAAACTTTAATTTTGATAAGGTGGCCATAATTTGTGTCATGTTTGATGGATGATTAAGGCCAAGGAAAGATTCATGAAATTGGCATAGTCTACTGCAGTAACTGTTGCGGACAGCAGCAGTGAGGTGAGATTGAAAAATCACTAAAAATAGTAGAAGTAGAATTAAATAGTGAATAAATTATGCAATTGAACCTTGATGAATCTAGTTTAATATGGATGGAACGAAACGACCATATGAGCAGTATATTGAGAGATATTAAAGTTCTCGTGAGACAGGGCCAGAACGGTTTCTGGGTCCCCTGTCGTGACTTTGAAAATTTACTATAAATTATCCAGAAAGAATTAGAAGTCATTCCTTATATGTGAAGATTCAATTTTGAGTCTAGTTTCATTAGAAACAAACGGCACCAGTATTAAACCCCTGTACAGAGAGATATTCAAGTTTTAACTCGCGAAGGTCAGTGTAGTCGACTCCTGTAACATTGGTGACTTTAACTAATAAACTGTACCAATTGGCCCAACCAAAAATTCTAGAAATAAATCCATGGATAGATATATGAGTATAAATTCAGGGAAAATTTACGGAATCAGTTTCCGAGTTTTGAAACTCGTGATATGATTTTTATGGCGACAGTGACGCAGTTTTCCAGCCTGTCTGGAAATGCCAAATTGGTTGGTACCTTGAGAAGATTTGGCCCATTAACCCCTCGTGTCCGACACCGGCGACGGTCATGGGTTCGGGGTGTTACATTTTATTGGTATCAGAGCTATGGTTTAGTCGGTTCTAGGACTACCATAGCGCGTGTGAGTCTAGCTATACATGCCAAATTGTTAGTGCTTAACAATGTGATGACTTCTGACGGTTGAAATTTTTGTTTTGATTAGCAATGGAACCCGGGGTAGAGAGACCCTTGGCGGATGACGTTGAAAGTGTAGCGGCTGCTCCTGCGCAAGGGACACCGCCCGTTGAGCCTCAGTCATCCGCGAATAATCAAAATGAAGGGGCGAAACAAGCCTTCTTCACCATGATGAATGAGTGGGTCGCGCAATATGCCCGAACCAACCCGGCTGTCCAACCATTCCCGAATTTAAATACTCCACCCCAAGAGCCCGCAATGCCTCCGATTCATCGATCCTGTGAGGTTGAGTAAACCACCGTGGACTTGATTAGGAAGCGTAAATGAGGAGTTCAAGGCCATAGTTCTTGATGATGCCGAAAAGGCCGAGTTCTGGCTCGATAACACCATTAGAGTGTTAGATAAACTGTCATGCACACCCGATGAATGTCTTAAGTGTGCTATATCCTTGTTGCGAGACTCAGCTTACTATTGGTGGAGGACTTTAATTTCCATAGTCCCAAATGAACGAGTTACTTGGGATTTCTTTCAATCCGAATTTCGAAAGAAATACATTAGTCAACGGTTCATCGATCAGAAGCGTAAGGAATTCTTGGAACTCAAGCAAGGCCGGATGACCGTATCTGAATACGAACATGAGTTCGTAAGACTTAGTCGGTATGCTCGGAGTGTGTGGCTGATGAGGTTGCGATGTGCAAAAGATTTGAAGAAGGATTGAATGAAGAGTTAAAGTTACTAGTGGGAATTTTGGAGATAAAGGAGTTCGTGACACTAGTCGAACGAGCCTGCAAGGCGGAAGAACTTGGGAAGGAGAAGAAGAAGGCTGAATTTGAAGCAAGAGATTACCGTAAAAGATCGACGAGTAAAGCTCCGTTCTCGGCTGTAAAGAGGTTCAGGGAGGACACCAGTAAGTCGAGGACGACTGCGGGAATTTCCATTAGAGCCCGACCATTGACGGACTCCCGAGCTACTTCAGTAGCTAGTGTGGGCAATAATCATCAAGAGAGACCTGAATGCCCCCAATGTGGAAGACGACACCTAGGTGAATGTTGGGGTAAGTCTCATTAATAGGGCCTGTTATGGATGCGGTTCGAAGGACCACTTCATTAGAGATTGCACGGAGCTAGATGAGAGGAATAAGACGCAAGGTGCAAGACCTAGTGGAACGACGGCTGGAGGTAGGCCCCCGAGAATCTCTGGAGGTAGGGGTGGTAATCAGAGAGGAGCCTCTAATACGGCTGTCCGATCCGAGACCCGTGCTCCTGCTAGAGCATATGCCATCCGCGCACGAGAGGAGGCATCCTCCCCGACGTTATCACCGGTACTTTTACTCTCTTTGATACTATTGTGAGTGCATTGATTGACCCCGCTCTACTCACTCATATGTATGTGAAACCTTAGCATCCAAAGAAGACTCTACCGTTGAGTCTACTGAGTTCGTAATTCGAGTGTCAAACCCTTTGGGTCAATATGTGCTCGTTGATAAAGTGTGCAAGAGATGCCCCTAATAATTCGAGAATCGCTTTTCCTACCGATCCGATGCTTCTACCATTTCATGAATTGATGTTATTCTTGGTATGGATTGGTGACCGTACATGATGCGTTGGTGGACTGCAAAAGGAAAACCATTGATTTGAGGAGTGCAAATAATGAGGTAGTCCGAGTTGAGTCTCTCGATTTAAAAGGAGCGCCAATGATAATATCTTCTATGACCGCTCGGAGGTATGTGAAAAGGGTGTGAAACATACCTTGCGTATGTGTTTGGAAGTAAAGAGACGAAAGGAAACTCGAATCGGTACCAGTGGTTTGTGAGTATTCAGATGTTTTTCCGAGGAGTTACCGGATTGCCACCGGTTCGAGAAGTGGAATTCGATATCGAAGTTGTACCGGTACTACGCCGATTTCAATAGCCCCGCATCGTATGGCATTAACGGAATTAAAGGAATTGAAGGTTCAATTGCAAGAATTGACGGATAGAGGTTTCGCTCGACCGAGTTTTTCTCCATGGGCGCTTTGTATTGTTTGTGAAGAAGAAGGACGGAACCATGAGGTTGTGCATCGACTATCGTCAACTCAATAAAGTGACGATAAAGAATAAATATCCATTGCCACGAATTGACGATTTGTTTGATCAATTAAAGGGAGCCTCGGTGTTTTCAAAGATAGATTTGAGGTCGGGTACTATCAGTTGAGGGCCGAGAATCGGACATACCCAAAACCGCTTTTAGAACGAGATACGGTCACTACGAATTCCTTGGTGATGCCGTTTGGGCTTACTAATGCCCCTGCGGTGTTTATGGATTTAATGAATAGAATTTTCAGGCCATACTTGGATCGGTTCGTAGTTGTATTTATCGATGACATTTTGGTCTATTCGAGAGATGAAACTGAACATGCTGAACACCTGAGGCTAGTGTTGCAAATCTTACGAGATAAGCAGTTATACGCAAAGTTCAGTAAATGTGAATTTTGGTTGAAAGAGGTTAGCTTTTTGGGGCACGTGGTGTCCGACATCGGGTGTCAGGGTGGACCCGAACAAAATTCTGGCCATAGTCGATTGGAAACCACCAAGGAATGTTACCGGTTAGGAGCTTTTTGTAACACCCGCACCGAGACCGTTGCCGGAGTCGAACACGAGGTGTTAACGGACTTAATTCATTAATTAAACAGCTCATACAATTCATTTTAAAATTTCCAGACAAGCTGGCTAACTGCATCACAGTCGCTTTAAAAATCATATCTCGAGTTACGAGACTCGAAATCCAATTCCGTAAATTTTTCCTGAAACTAGACTCATATATATATCTACTAATTTTTTCTAGAATTTTGGTTGGGCCAATTAGTACAGTTTATTAGTTAAAGTCTCCCCTGTTTCAGGATTCAACTACTCTGACCTCAGTGTATTACGAATCAGATATCTCCCTGTACAGAGCTTCAATGACTATGCCGTTTATCTCTAATAAAACTAGACTCAATAAGGAATCTGTACATATAAAGCATGACTTCTAATTATCTTTGTAAAATTTATGGTGAATTTCCAAAGTCAGAACAGGGGATCCAGAAATCGCTCTGGCCCTGTTTCACAAAAATTTAAACATCTCATAAAATATAGCTCATATACCTGTTTCGCTTATTCCATATGAAAATAGACTCATCAAGCTTCGATTCCATAACTTATTCATTATTTAATTCCATTTCTACTATTTTTAGTGATTTTTCAAACTCAGGTCACTGCTGCTGTCTGAATCTATTTTATGGTAAATTTTACCTATTTCATGGTTTCCATGGATTAGCTAGCAATTTGACATACATAATACCAAATATGATCATGATTAGCCATTCCAATGGCTAATCATTACCAAGCATTTCTATCTCCATACCACTCAATAACCATATCATAAGACCATATATACAAAATGATTATAATGCTATACATGCCATACTCAAAATATACAAGCCATTATGTCAAGATGGTATACGGATAGTGTGAGCGTGCCTCCGACCGCTTCCGATTTCGAGCTGGCTTGTCAACACTACAAGGAATGAAAAGGAGGAGTAAGCATAAATGCTTAGTAAGCTCACATGCAAATAGCAAGTAACATAACCATATAAGCAAACATAAAACATCATTTGCATAATCATCACCAAGACATTCATATCACCTTTTCATTTATCATCTTACCATATTGTTGTTATATCGAGTTTTCAACCCGAGGGTTAAGTACATACCTGTTCAAATTATCCATTTCACAACACTTACCAATACGTCCCTTTCATCTTGAGTATTCCTCCATTTGAGTAGAACTTTACCCGTTGAACACATCGGAATATAATTCGGATACATGGAAAGTTTGCACATAAGTGCCACATATGTAGCCAAGCTACCATGTAACCCGCCCATAAGTGAACTCGGACTCAACTCAACGAGCTCAGGCGTTCACATCCATAAGTGAACTCGGACTCAACTCAACGAGTTCGGATGCCTAGTTACATCTCACGAACTCGGACTCAACTCAACGAGTTCGGACGCTCGCATCCATAAGTGAACTCGGACTCAACTCAACGAGTTCGGATGCCCAAATATCCCAGTGACATGTCACTTGTATCCTAATCCATTCCTAAGGTTCAACGGGACCTTTTTCCCAATCATGTGTCTCAACCATCTTCTACGGAATGCCGATACCGATACTCGGTAGTATTTCATATTTTCCAAGTATATCACATAATTTGACATATTATCAAACAATTATCACAAGTATAATATTTCATAATAATTATCATATCATTTAAAAAACATTAAAACATTTAAAATAATAACTATGTTACCAACATTTACATATGAACTTACCTCGTATGCTAAAATGGCTATTTTACCATTTCGTCCACAACTTGGTATTTTCCCCATTTTAGCCCAATTTCAGTTTTCCTTGCTCTATCATTTAAAATATAGTCTAATTAGGACTCACATTATTCAAATTGACCCAAAATCATATTTTTGAAAAATTACAATTTTGCCCCTAAACTTTTGCATATTTACACTTTTGCCCCAAAGCTCGTAAATTAAAATTCAGCCTATTTTCTTATGTTTTATGACATGCTGATCATTTTTCCTTCTATGGCAACATCAAATTCTCACTCTAACATGTACTTATGACTATTAGGTATTTTTACCGATTAAGCCCTTTTGCTCGTTTTCACTTAAAACCGAGTAGCACAAGTTGTCTAACATAATTTAAAACTTCATATTCTATCATAAAACACCAAAATACACAAATTTCACCTATTGGTATTTTTCCAAATATAAACCCTAGGTTAAATTATTGCTAGCATAAGCTAAATCGAGCTACCGGGACTCCAAAAACGTAAAAATCATTAAAAACGAGGCTAGAACGAACTTACAATCGAGCTTGGAAGCTTGAAAAACCCTAGCCATGGTTTCTCCTTGCTATATTCGGCCATGGGGTTGAAGATGAGCAAAATTGGCTTTTAATTTTGTATTTTAATTCATTTTACCCCTAAATGACCAAAATGCCCTTACTACTAAACTTTCCAGAAATTCCATCCATGTCCAATTTTTGTCCATAGACTTAGAAATTGGTAAAATTACTCTTTAAGGACCTCTAATTAATAATCTAATTCAATTTTATGCAAAATACTTCTAGAACACAAGTTTTGCAATTTATTCAATTTAGTCCCAAATTTCAAATTAAGCACTTTATGCATAAAATTTCTTCACGAAATTTTCACAAAATCATGCAATCATATCATAGACCTTAAAATAATCATAAAATAATTATTTCTATATCGGATTTTGTGGTCACGAAACCACTATTCCGACTAGGCCCAAAATCAGGATATTACAACTCTCCCCTTCGTGATTTTCGTCCCGAAAATCTTACCGTAAAAGTGGTCTTCACTTTTAATCTCATATTTGGTGTCAAGAACTTGCACTTAGACTGTACCTCCAATACATCTCTTCAATTTCTCATATGATCTAAAAGCTTACAGTCTCAACTCTCAACTGTTCTTAAATTTTCAACCCTTCTCAATTTCCCATGATATCATGACATAAAACCCGGATCTCAACTTGATTTAATGGAGACCGGAATTCCAAGAAATCCGACAATTAAAGAGACCTGAAATTCCATGAATCGATGAGTAGGAATTCATTCAATACTGATGTGATTTATAGATCTCGCTAAACATTTAACAATAGGATACATCCCATTTTCCTCTTTCCGCCATAGAAATAATTCTGATATGGCCTCAAGAATAATCCTTCTCATTTCCATCCCAATATCAACATTGACAAGGATAATTTTGATAGATCCCAATGCTCGGCTTTAACCCCTTTAACAACTCCGATTTTATGTAACATCGGATGCTCTAAACTATCACATTACCTCACTGTCTTGAAACACATCACAATTCATACAACAATACATTCCGAAAGTCGAAGTCATTGCTCAATGTAGACTAGTCTAGTTCAGACGCCTTGTTACCAATATTCTCATCTATCCGAACTCTGTCAACATGTAATAAACTTTTCAGCTTTCACAAGATGGAAACCTTATCATTCGTAGTGACTTAAACTAATATTCAACTCTTTCTATTAAATATACACTTCTCGTTCAAACTATTTACTCTTTTATCCGTACAAAATGAAATTCTATTATCGACTTGGGAAAAATAATCCGACATAATTGTCACATGAAATCTTTCAAATAAATAATTTACCATACCGACTAAAACTCGCGCTTTTATCACCTATGCCTTTCTTGATGTCAAATCCTTACGAAATTAGAAAAATCCCAATACTAAAATCACCACATTACCAAGATCAAATTAGAAGTATAGTCATATTTGACATGATTATCACGAGTGAAGAACGACTTGAACATGAGTCGAATTGACAAATTATGGAACAAAGATAACAAGAAAACCGAATAAAGAAATCCAAGATAGAGAAACCGAATAAAGAAATCCGAATAAAGAGATCCAGGATAAAGAAACCCAAGATACGATACTATTGGGAGAATCGAAAACCAAATTCATAGAGAAAATACAGAATACCACGATAATTCTTCAAAGAAAGAAAGTCCAAAAGAAAACATCATTTAATCCCATGAAATCAAATATAACAAGATCAATATATCTTCCCATACATATATATCGATGAAGCATCAAGTAGAAGAAAGCAGAATCATAATATCATATGAATTCTCTCATCAATTCTTATCGAACGAAATGAAATAGAATACCCAATGAAATAGAGCAATATAAATTATAAACCAATCAAAGCTACCAATGCTTTCATCCAACACCAAAATTAGAAGACATTCCCATATAACAAGAATTTCTTCAGAAGATCAATAGCCATAGAAATATTTCTGAGAACGGGTGAACACATAGAACATCTCAAAAGAGACTGCTAAATCTGTCCGGTCATAACTGTCACACTCAGATAATTCACATTTGAAATATCATTTCCCCAACTAGTTCGCCGTCACAAATTTTATATTAAACCATTCACTAAAAAGGCCAATTCTGAATAAATTTGATTTACACTTTTCTCGACCTTGCACTTGAGTAATTCGATTTACCAAGGAGAATTCCTTTTCTAACTAGGACGATGCATAACTCCAATAATTTTACGTCAATCCAATACTTTTCGGCTCGACTTTACTTATCAGCTCATTTTCAATCTCGGATCATACTTATAATTATTCTATCATTGAACTCTTTGGGTTCTCAACCGAAACTTATTCAATACAAATCTCATGAAATTCCATTATAAGTACCACTTTGGTAAGGGGAGGGTTGTAGGACCTCGACTCGACTTTCTTATACATACACATATGACACAACTTCCATCATCATAGTAACATCATCAAAATCATGTCATTCATTCATGTTGGCTTACACCAATTTTCCTATTGTCCCATTTAGACAATATACTTATGCATACATTCTATGTTTTCTAGACAGCTTTACTTATCCATTCAATTAATTAAATTAATTCATGCTCATGACATTATATAAGGCCAAACAAACATAGATATTTGCATCACAATCACAACTTTCATTTCGTGCATCATCATGTACATATCATTACAATCATATAATTCAGTCCAACAATTTAACATAGATAAGTTCATTTCATTATAATCCTTTACCTCATAAAATTATATACCATTAACATTCATCAACATTCGACATCCAATCAAGACAAGGACATTTTCATCCGTATTATGATATTATGACCTTTATTCATACCTCTACTACTTTCTATTTATTCCGTTCATCTTATCAAGTAAGCCACATACACTACATCGTATGAGCATTAAGCAAATATGGATATTTATCACAACATGAACTTTCATCTCACATATTATCACATATGTATCATAAACTTTTATTCATACTTCTCTGAACCGAGACTTATCATAATCATAACTTTACTCAAATACCTTCACATAACCGTGAACATGGTCGGCACAGCTCGGTTGTAGAGTACCCTGTCTAAATAAGACGGTACTCATACGCGTCGGAAGATATCACACTATCACAGATTAGTGGCATGTATAGCTAAACTTTTACACATGCTAGGTTAGTCCGAGAACTGACTAAACCTGCTCTGATACCACTAAATGTAACACCCGTGCACTCGAGACCGTTGCGAGTCGAACACGAGGTGTTAACGGACTTAATTCATTAATTAAACAGCTCATACAATTCATTTTAAAATTTCCAGACAAGCTGGCTAACTGCATCACAGTCGCTTTAAAATCATATCTCGAGTTACGAAACTCGAAATCCAATTCCGTAAATTTTTCCTGAAACTAGACTCATATATATATCTACTAATTTTTTCTAGAATTTTGGTTGGGCCAATTAGTACAGTTTATTAGTTAAAGTCTCCCTGTTTCAGGATTCAACTACTCTGACCTCAGTGTATTACGAATCAGATATCTCCTGTACAGAGCTTCAATGACTATGCCGTTTATCTCTAATAAAACTAGACTCAATAAGGAATCTGTACATATAAAGCATGACTTCTAATTATCTTTGTAAAATTTATGGTGAATTTCCAAAGTCAGAACAGGGGATCCAGAAATCGCTCTGGCCCTGTTTCACAAAAATTTAAACATCTCATAAAATATAGCTCATATACCTGTTTCGCTTATTCCATATGAAAATAGACTCATCAAGCTTCGATTCCATAACTTATTAATTATTTAATTCCATTTCTACTATTTTTAGTGATTTTTCAAACTCAGGTCACTTCTGCTGTCTGAATCTATTTTATGGTAAATTTTACCTATTTCATGGTTTCCATGGATTAGCTAGCAATTTGACATACATAATACCAAATATGATCATGATTAGCCATTCCAATGGCTAATCATTACCAAGCATTTCTATCTCCATACCACTCAATAACCATATCATAAGACCATATATACAAAATGATTATAATGCTATACATGCCATACTCAAAATATACAAGCCATTATGTCAAGATGGTATACGGATAGTGTGAGCGTGCCTCCGACCGCTTCCGATTTCGAGCTGGCTTGTCAACACTACAAGGAATGAAAAGGAGGAGTAAGCATAAATGCTTAGTAAGCTCACATGCAAATAGCAAGTAACATAACCATATAAGCAAACATAAAACATCATTTGCATAATCATCACCAAGACATTCATATCACCTTTTCATTTATCATCTTACCATATTGTTGTTATATCGAGTTTTCAACCCGAGGGTTAAGTACATACCTGTTCAAATTATCCATTTCACAACACTTACCAATACGTCCCTTTCATCTTGAGTATTCCTCCATTTGAGTAGAACTTTACCCGTTGAACACATCGAATATAATTCGGATACATGGAAAGTTTGCACATAAGTGCCACATATGTAGCCAAGCTACCATGTAACCCGCCCATAAGTGAACTCGGACTCAACTCAACGAGCTCAGGCGTTCCCATCCATAAGTGAACTCGGACTCAACTCAACGAGTTCGGATGCCTAGTTACATCTCACGAACTCGGACTCAACTCAACGAGTTGGACGCTCAGATCCATAAGTGAACTCGGACTCAACTCAACGAGTTCGGATGCCCAAATATCCCAGTGACATGTCACTTGTATCCTAATCCATTCCTAAGGCTCAACGGACCTTTTTCCCAATCATGTGTCTCAACCATCTTCTACGGAATGCCGATACCGATACTCGGTAGTATTTCATATTTTCCAAGTATATCACATAATTTGACATATTATCAAACAATTATCACAAGTATAATATTTCATAATAATTATCATATCATTTAAAAAGCATTAAAACATTTAAAATAATAACTATGTTACCAACATTTACATATGAACTTACCTCGTATATGAAAATGGCTATTTTACCATTTCGTCCACAACTTGGTATTTTCCCCATTTTAGCCCGAATTTCAGTTTTCCTTGCTCTATCATTTAAAATATAGTCTAATTAGGACTCACATTATTCAAATTGACCCAAAATCATATTTTTGAAAAATTACAATTTTGCCCCTAAACTTTTGCATATTTACACTTTTGCCCCAAAGCTCGTAAATTAAAATTCAGCCTATTTTCTTATGTTTTATGACATGCTGATCATTTTTCCTTCTATGGCAACATCAAATTCTCACTCTAACATGTACTTATGACTATTAGGTATTTTTACCGATTAAGCCCTTTTGCTCGTTTTCACTTAAAACCGAGTAGCACAAGTTGTCTAACATAATTTAAAACTTCATATTCTATCATAAAACACCAAAATACACAAATTTCACCTATGGGTATTTTTCAAAATATAAACCCTAGGTTAAATTATTGCTAGCATAAGCTAAATCGAGCTAACGGACTCCAAAAACGTAAAAATCATTAAAACGAGGCTAGAACGAACTTACAATCGAGCTTGGAAGCTTGAAAACCCTAGCCATGGTTTCTCCTTGCTATATTCGGCCATGGGGTTGAAGATGAGCAAAATTGGCTTTAATTTTGTATTTTAATTCATTTTACCCTAAATGACCAAAATGCCCTTACTACTAAACTTTCCGAAATTCCATCCATGTCCAATTTTTGTCCATAGACTTAGAAATTGGTAAAATTACTCTTTAAGGACCTCTAATTAATAATCTAATTCAATTTTATGCAAAATACTTCTAGAACACAAGTTTTGCAATTTATTCAATTTAGTCCCAAATTTCAAATTAAGCACTTTATGCATAAAATTTCTTCACGAAATTTTCACAAAATCATGCAATCATATCATAGACCTTAAAATAATCATAAAATAATTATTTCTATATCGGATTTTGTGGTCACGAAACCACTATTCCGACTAGGCCCAAAATCAGGATATTACATTTTTGGGGCTTGCCGGTTATTACCGACGATTTGTAAAAGGTTTCTCGACGATAGCCACGCCAATGACAAAGCTACTCCAAAAGGATGTTAAGTTCGAATGGACAGAGAAATGTCAGAAAAGTTTCGATCAACTGAAAGCTTGTTTGACTGAAGCCCCAATTCTAGTGCAACCCGAATCGGGCAAAGAGTTTGTCATTTATAGTGACGCATCCCTACTTGGGTTGGGTTGCGTATTGATGCAAGAAAGGCGAGTTGTGGCCTATGCGTCGAGACAATTAAAGCCGCATGAGAAAAATTATCCCACCCATGATCTCGAATTGGTCGCCATCGTATTCGCTTTAAAGATATGGCGACATTACTTATTTGGTGAGAAGTGCCATGTGTATTCGGATCACAAAAGTCTCAAATATTTGATGACCCAAAGAGACTTAAATCTGCGACAAAGGCGATGGCTCGAGTTGTTAAAAGATTATGAGCTCGTCATTGATTATCACCCGGAAGGGCTAATGTGGTTGCGGATGCCTTAAGCCGAAATCACTTTGTTTGCTTTATGACGATGAATGTACACTTGTCTATCCTACCCGACAATGTGTTAGTAGCTGAATTGAAAGCCAAACCATTATTGATACGTCAAATTCGTGAAGCTCGTAAAGTCGACGATGAGTTGGTTGCAAAACGGGATGAGTGTGTTCGAACAAGGACTCGAATTTCAAATCAATGATGACGATTGTTTGAGGTTGAAGTCGTCGTGTGTTCCAAAGAATTGAACTTATTCCAATAATTTTGAACGAAGCCCATTGTAGCCGAATGGCAATCCACCCGGAGTACGAAGATGTACAACGATTTGAAACGTCGGTTTTGGTGGCATGGCATGAAACGAGACATCTCTGATTTTGTTTCGAGATGTTTAATATGTCAACAAGTGAAAGCGGAACATCAAGTGCCTTTAGGATTATTTCAGCCGATCACGATACCCGAGTGGAAATGGGATCGAGTCACAATGGACTTTGTATCCGGACTGCCATTGTCAGTGAGTAAGAAGGATGCGATTTGGGTCGTTGTCGATAGACCGACTAAGTCGGCTCACTTTATCCCGACGCACGGATTTTTCAATGGACAAACTAGCCAATTGTACGTTTCTCGATTGTGAGATTACACGGGTGCCTATTTCCATCGTGTCGGATAGAGATCCGAGATTTACCTCGCGATTTTGGAAGAAGTTGCAAGAAGCTTTGGGTACCAAGTTGCATTTCAAAGACCGCCTTTCACCCCCAAACCGATGGTCAATCCGAACGGATAATTCAAATACTCGAGGATATGTTGAGATGTTGTATCCTTGAGTTTAGTGGTTCATGGGAACAGTATCGCCTTTGATTGAATTCGCTACAACAATAGCTTTCAATCAAGTATTAAGATGGCGCCTTACGAGGCTTTATACGGTCGTAAATGCCGTACCCCATTATTTCGACTGAACTTAGTGAAGGTAAATTTTTCGGGTTGATTTGGTTAAGGATGCCGAGCAAAAGTTCGAGTAATTCGTGAAAGTTTGAAAGCTGCTTCGGATCGCCAAAAGTCGTATGCGGATTTGAAAAGAAAAGATATTGAATATCAGGTTGGAGACAAGGTCTTTCTCAAAGTTTCACCTTGGAAGAAGGTGCTTAGATTTGGTCGTAAGGGCAAATTGAGTCCGAGGTTCATCGGGCCATATGAAGTATCCGAACGAGTTGGGCCAGTCGCATATCGATTAATTTTGCCCCCTGAGCTCGAAAGGATTCACAACGTTTTTCATGTCTCGATGCTTCGACGATATAGGTCTGATCCATCGCACGTAATTGCTCCATCTGAGATTGAGATTCAGCCTAATTTGAGCTATGAAGAGGAACCGGTTCGCATTATGAGGCGTGAAGTAAAAGAGTTGCGCAATAGGAAAATCCCGTTAGTGAAGGTGTTGTGGCATAAACACGGAATGGAAGAAGCCACTTGGGAACTTGAGGACTCTATGAAAGAGCGATACCGAGCCTATTTACGGTAAGATTTTCGGGACGAAAATTTCTTAAGTGGGGAGAGTTGTGACATCCCTAAATTGACCCTAGTCGGAAAGTGGTCTCGGGACCACTAAACCGAGTCATAATAATAATTAACCATCATAATTGATGCTCATTATATGTATATATGCATGTGTGAAAATTTCATGTTTGGATTTTGTTAATTGTAAGTGAATTTTTATCAAATAGGACTTATGTGAGAAAATTTAGAAATGTGCTAGGCAAATGTAAGGTGGCCTATTAATACATGTGGGAAAGTGTTGTCCTTGCATGTCAAATTAGCCAAAATGAAGCATGATGGCGGCCATACTATGGTGGAAACATGTCTCCAACATGTTAGACTAGTGATGCATGTAGGAAACAATAAATTAAGAAAGTTAGCATTAAAGAAATGGAAAAAGAAAATGATGATAACAAAAAAAAAAAAAAGTGTGGATGCTTTCCCCCTTGCAGTACATGAGAGAAACAAAATAAAGAAAGAAAAAAAAGTGTTCATTCTCTCATTTTCTCCTTGCTTGGCCGAATGTACTAAGAAGAAAGGGGAAGCTTGAGAAAATCAGCCATGGGAGTTTGCTAGACTAAGGTATGTTGATGTTATCCATGAGATTTATGCATGTTTTTAGTTGATAGTTTGAGTTCCACCTAACCCATGGTCTAAACCTTTACCATGAAATGGGGATGATATTCACCATGGGTGTTGTCTTCTTGGTATCATTGATGTTTGATGTTTGATGTTGTGGTCGTGAGGCATGAAGATGAGTTAAGGTTCAACTAAGGTGGATTTGTGGATGTTATTTGCATGCTAAAGGTAAAGCTTGTAATGATGCATGGTATGGTGTTGTATGGCATTTGGCCATGGTAGGAAATAAAAGGAAACTATGTTCGTTGTTCATGTCATTTGAATGAGAAGTGCTAGTAAGGTGAAGTACAAATGTTAGTGTTTGATTTACTAGTGTATATATGCATACTAGCCTAGTTGTGAACTTGAATTAAATTGGTGTTAAGTCGATACAAGCGACCTTACTTGTTGAATGTATCAAGTGTGGAAATCGGCCTTAACATGAATGTGTATGTTCGGCCACATGAACGAATACATATGTTGATGTGTATATTCGCCTTAGGTAGCCTATTGAGGGCCTTAGCTTTTCCTTGATGCTTGAATGAATTGTATTGAATTGCTTGATGTAATATAAAATGTGCATGACCAATGTGAATCCAAGCAAAAGGGTGGCCATATGACCATTTAAACTCCTTGTCATATTCGCCATAAGCTAGCATAATGAGGTTTTAATAAGTTAAATTTGTGTGAACTAGCTCAAGAACTCAAAGGATCAAAGTTGGACAAGGGAAAGACAAAGTAATTGAATAGCCACTGAAAACGCATGCGACAACATCCGAGGTAAGTCATTAAGCATATATTTGGTATTGATTTAAATGATCATAATATATATGCAATTGTGTTTAATGAATTGATGTGTAAATGAAAATGTATGTGTATGGAACGATGCCATTGTTGAATGTATAAAGGCAGCAAAATGCATAAGGTATTGTTCACGGCACTAAGTGTGCGGGTATAAATGGACACGGTGACAAGATTGGCACTAAGTGTGCGGGTTTAAAATTGTACAGCACTAAGTGTGCGAGTTTAATTCTATAGCACTAAGTGTGCGAGCTGAAAATATATAGCACTAAGTGTGCGGATTCACTATATGCTCTTGTATTACAATTGGCACTGAGTGTGCGACATTATCGAGTTAATCCCGGACAGCGAATCGGGTAAGTACCTTGAGCTCATGACGAATAGGCAATATGTTCATGCTCGGGGTTGAGCTTGGTAAGCTTTAAATCTATGTGATGATTGCAATTGTGTGATTGTGGTGAAAATGAGTTAGTGTGTGAAAATGCCTCAAATATCTTATCGTATAAATATGAAATGTGGATGTATGGCTTGGTATGAGATTGAACCGAAAGGTCCGAGGAATTATGGTATAGTTCGATATGGATGAAGTACCTAGCCTTGTTTCATTGTTTCACTTTGTGATGAATTTAGCTAATGGATAATTGTAAAGTGCTTATGACTTACTGAGTTATAAACTCACTCGGTGTTTTCTTGTCACCCATTTTAGGTCTCTTGGACTCGTATTGTTTGCGTGCTCGAACCGTCGTTGAAGTCATCACACCGGCTGAAATATTTTGGTATTGTCTTCGTTGTTGAAGAACATTTGGCATGTATAGGCTATTATATTTTGTTGAACTGTGGGTTGTAAACTTTAAGCCATGTGAAAATGGCCTATGTGGTCGTCGAGTGGGATGCTAGAACCTATAGCCACGAGTCTTAGAAACTTTAATTTTGATAAGGTGGCCATAATTTGTGTCATGTTTGATGGATGATTAAGGCCAAGGAAAGATTCATGAAATTGGCATAGTCTACTGCAGTAACTGTTGCGGACAGCAGCAGTGAGGTGAGATTGAAAAATCACTAAAAATAGTAGAAGTAGAATTAAATAGTGAATAAATTATGAAATTGAACCTTGATGAATCTAGTTTAATATGGATGGAATGAAACGACCATATGAGCAGTATATTGAGAGATATTAAAGTTCTCGTGAGACAGAGCCAGAACGGTTTCTGGGTCCCCTGTCGTGACTTTGAAAATTTACTATAAATTATCCAGAAAGAATTAGAAGTCATGCCTTATATGTGCAGATTCCATTTTGAGTCTAGTTTCATTAGAAAGAAACGGCACCAGTATTAAAGCCCTGTACAGAGAGATATTCAAGTTTTAACGCGTGAAGGTCAGTGTAGTCGACTCCTGTAACATTGGTGACTTTAACTAATAAACTGTACCAATTGGCCCAACCAAAAATTCTAGAAATAAATCCATGGATAGATATATGAGTCTAAATTCAGGGAAAATTTACGGAATCAGTTTCCGAGTTTTGAAACTCGTGATATGATTTTTATGGCGACAGTGACGCAGTTTTCCAGCCTGTCTGGAAATGCCAAATTGGTTGGTACCTTGAGAAGATTTGGCCCATTAACCCCTCGTGTCCGACACCGGTGACGGTCATGGGTTCGGGGTGTTACAAATTTGAATGCATCCAATCACGTATGAATGAAATACATCTTGATTTTGATTGAAAACATGACTGACTGAGGCGCAAATATGTTAAACATGAATCAAACAAATATTATTGAATTAACATAATCATCATAGCAAATAAAATTAATCTAACATTTTTTTATGTCAAGATCAATAAAAACATAGCAAACATGATTAAATTAAATAACAAGAAGGAAAGAGTAAACTCTAATTTAGTTTAGCAGCCTTTCGGATCTTTCTACTGATTGCTTCTTTGCTACAGGTTTCTTAAGGTGGCCAACCAAGAGATGATCTTGACAAGGGTTTTGTTGGCTAAAATGGAAGGGGAAATGGAATGGAAATGAAAAGAACAAGAGAGAATGAAAGGATGTTATAAAGAGAGAATAATGGATGAGTGATGAGGGATTAAGGGTTGCTTCGAAAGGTAAAAGGTGTGTGGTATTTATAGGTGAAAGTAAGGGTAATGTTTACTAAAAATAGAGTTTGAAAATCCTTCCTTTTTTATCATGCTTAGTCGGCCATAATTTGTGGAGAAAGAGGTGGTTTGGCTGCTCATTTTGAATTCAAATCCTTCCTATTATTAGCCATGAAGTGGACGGTTTCAAAGATAAAGTTGGTGTGCCAATTTTTGATATTTTTCCAACTGTAGGGACCTTCAATAAAATATTCCAAAGCTGAATTTTGGGCAACCATATGCTTGTGCCTAAATTGGGTTTGACTCATCCTTGTTGGACGGTTTCTTAGTCCAATAATTAATCAGACATGTCCATCATGTAGCAATACTTTTACTCGATCAAGTTAACATCCTTCTGACCCAATTTTGTATGGTCTTACTATCCAAACAGATTGGATGTGTGCATGTCCATTCAACATTTATATTAATCTCATCTTCCATGGTCCCACTACATTGTGAGAGTTAACATATTAATAATGAACATGAAAATAATATAAATTACGCATACAAATCATTTAATAAAGCATAATTTCGCATCATAAATTCATGTCCAATATTAACATTTAAGCAAAATCCATTTAATTTATTAACAATTACTCAAAATTAATATAATTATTAAGTTAAAAGGTGGTAAAAATATATAGAAAAATCCTATATAATTTTGAGTTTACACATCCCCAAACTTAAACCATTGCTCGTCCCAAGTAATGTAAAGCAAAAATTTAGATAGTGCATCCTTACAATCAGTTTAAATAACATCATTAAGTAGCATAAAATTTTGCATATAAGCATGCATCAACAAAATCATGTTCACAACCCATTTTTATTGATAAGTAGCTCATATGCAAACATTATTAAAAACTTTATTCTAAGTGTTGAAAAATGCCAACATAAGTCATAAAGTGCATGCTTTTCAAGATCATACATACCATTCACCATTCGATCAAAGTCTCCTTATTGATCAAGCAAAACAATCACAAGGTTTAATTAATGGTCCTAATATGTTGAACTTAGCAATTCCTCTCCACTAATGTAGCTGGCACAATCATCCAAATCAATAGGTCTTTTATATGGTTGTAATGGGGATAGGCTCAAGGTAGGGATAAAAGTGAAGTGAATTTTTAGGTTCATTAATCTTAACCCTAGTTTTACCTTGGATATTTTCGAGGTACATCCTTCATACTAACGAGTTTTATCTCCCCAAACTTAATTTGAAGCTTTATTCCCAACAAGATTTCTCAATGTCTTGAGTATTTATTTTGCTCTTTTTGCTTTGACGTTTGAACATAGCTTTTTTTTTTATTTACGAAGAACATGTACATCTTTTTGAATTTTTCCTCAATCTTTGCTTACCAAGACATGTATAGTTAAGATAGGTAAAAAAATAAGATAAAATTTTAAAAAGATGGTAGCATGGCTTATGATGTAGGTACATAGAAAAAATAGGCTCAAAGGCTCAAATTAAGGTTACAAGGGTCACATTCATATGGTAGGCTTGAAAGGATTCCCTATTTCGCTGACAGCTTCAACCTTTCTTCACTAAAATTTATTTATCTCATAGTACGAGACTCGAGTAATGTTCCCATCTCTTTCTCTTAAAAGTAAACTCATAAAGGATTTTATTCATAATTTGAACTCATAATTATTTTTTTTACAATTTATAGTGATTTTCTAAAGTTGAGACAGGGGAGTCTAGAATCACTTTGACTCTGTCTCACAAGAATTCAAATATCTCATGATACAAAATTCTTTTGCTTTCACCGTTTTCTTTATGTAAAACTAGACTCATTAATATTTAATTTCATATTTTATTAAGCTTCTAACTCAATTTTCACTATTTTTAGAGGATTTTCAAAGTCGGACCAATGCTACTATCCAAATCTGTTTTGGTACAATATAATGATCACTATCATAAGATCATTCCCAACTATCATGAACTTACCATTTCATGGATCCCTTACTCATTTTTTTTACAATGGAGCTCAATATAAAAGTTATTATTTCTCATGGGCACACTTAGTCATACATTCCAAGTATAGGATAATTCCCTATCACATGCACTCAATCATCAAATCAGTTTCATGACAATGCACCATGTAAATTTGTCTTAGAAGAGCTCATCATTTATCATTTCATTGATATACATCATATTAATCCCGTTGAGTTTCTAGGAAATCTCGATGGCTTATCCATTTACCTTCAATTCATAAGAATGATCATTTCATGTATGCACTCTCGCGAACCTCACATTTTACGGCGGGATTACCAGTCCAGGCTAAATCTCCTTTATCATAAACTCATTAGGTGATGTCAGGATTACCACTCCAGGCTAAATCCCTTATTGTAACAAACACCCTTATTGAGTTCAGATCTGAATTGCCAGTCTCGGCTAAATTCAGACCCCAATCGGATTACCCGTCTGGGCTAAATCCAATGCACATATATTCTTCGGGAGGCTCGATCATCCAAAGGAACACCCATCCGGGCTAGATCCTTTTCATAATTGAGATCAACGGATTACCTGTCCAGACTAAATCGTTTCTGCAACACATGCAGGATCTCAGTTCACTTGTAAATCAAGGTTTATCCATTGAATTCCCTTTTTAACCTCAATCGAGACATTTTTCGACAAATCATTTTCAAAGACGCATTTCATGTAATTTCATGCCATCAATAAATGCACTTATCATGCACTCATAAATCATACAATTAGGCATGTTAGAAGTTTACTTTAAGTTATCCAAACTTACTTGTCAAAATCTTGTCAAGTACAACCGTGTAGCAATTCATATAACCCAGGTTATAGTAAACACTTAATTCATGTAACAATAATTTGCCATTCAATTTCACATGACACAACAAGCATTACATTTTTCCATATCATACACACCATCCATCAACGTCTCTTAAACATATTAAATCATACAATTTATGCCATATCAATAGAGAATTACAATTCATGCATGGTATTGCATTATTATTAACACACGAACTTACCTCGATCCAAAAACAACAATTTACCATTTTAGTCCATAACCTTGTATTTTCCCAATTTAAGCCCAAAACTCATTTTCCTTGATCTATAATATCACATTTAGCCTACTAATTAGTCACATTATTCATACGGGTCCAAAAATCATATTTTTACAAATTTTCATTTTGACCCCTAAACTTTTGCATATTTGTACTTTTTCCCCAAGGCTCGAAAATTAAAATTCATCCTATTTTATTATATTTTATGACACGCTGATCATTTTTTCCTTCTATCGAAACATCAAATTCTCACTCTAACATGTACTTATGAACATTAGGTATTTTTACCGATTATGTCATTTTACTCGTTTTCACGTAAAATCGCTTAGCAAAAGTTGTTTAACATAATTTCAAGCTTCATATTCTACCATTAAACATAAAAAAATACATGCATATCATTCATGGGTAAATTTTTAAACACAAACCCTTGCTCAAATAAATGGTAGAAATTGCTAGAACAGGTTACCGAGACTTCAAAAATGTAAAGAACATTAAAAATGGGGCTTGGATCACTTACAAATGAGCTTGGAAAGCTTGAAAACCCTAGCCATGGTGTTTTTTATGAGACATTCGGCCATGAGGAAGAAGATGAGCAAATTTGGCTTATTTTGGCATTTTTAAATCATTTAATTACCAATTTACTAAAATGCCCTTAATGAAAAACTTTTAAAAACCTATCATACCATTCCATTTTTGTCCACAAACTTCAAAATGGTCTAATTACCATTTAAATACCTTTAATTTAAAAACTCATAACATTAGACACTTCTAATATGTAGAACTCAACTTTTACACTTTTTACAATTTAGTCCTTTTGACCAAATTGAGTGCCCAAATGTCGAAATTTTCAAATGAAATTTTCACGAAATCATTCCGTGAAATCGTAGACCATAAAAATATAATAAAAATGAAATTTCATCATCAGATTTGTGGTCCCGAAACCACTGTTCCGACTAGGCCCAAAATCAGGATGTTACATTGGGTTCCGATAAAGGGGATGTCATCGGACCGTCAGTCCTCCGTCCCTAGGAGCCCCTAAAAATCCTGTTTTTCCTCCCCTTTCTAAAATAAAGGTTTCTTTTTTTAAAAAAAAGGCTTGATTTTGGAAAAAAATTGATTTTTTTAAAAAAATAGAAAGTTTAGATTTCAACAAATAAAAATATATCTTTTAGTTATTTTAAAGGAAATTCTAAAATTTTAAAATAAAGTTTTGATTTTTCAACTATTTAAAAGTAAAAGCTTTAATCTTTAAGAAAAATATTTTTTTAAAAGAGAAAGTTTAGATTTTGAAAAATAAAATTTGTTTTTTTTAGTATTTTAAAGGAAAGTTTAAAACTTTAAAATATGTTTTGATTTTTTCAACTACTTCAAAATAAAAGCTTTAATCTTTAAGGAAAATAGTTTTTTTAAAGAATGAGAAAGTTTAGATTTTAAAAAATAAAAATCTCTTTTTTAAGTCATTTTAAAGGAAAGTTTATGTGACACCCCTAATCTGACCCTAGTCGAAATGTGGTTTCGGGACCACGAAACCGAGTTTTATAAATAATTGAAAGTTATATTCTATGTTCATGAGGTGAGTAAATGCATGTGTAAAAAAAATTTCAAGCATTTATTTTGCCATTTGTATGTGAAATTTTGAAACGGGACTTATGTGAAACATTGGTAAAATAGGTTAGGTAAATATATAAAATGATCTAATAGAGCATGTATTCAAAAATGTTGACTTGCATGTCAATTAGACCATTTTTGAATGCAAATGGCCGGCCAACACATGCATGTAACAATGTGTTCTCTTGTCTCCATTTTTTTTTGGTGGGAATTAAGGTATGATTTCATATGTTTTTCTTTGGATTTTGAGAAATTTAAATTGGTTTTAAAGCTCCTAAAATGACCCATGTATGTGATTTTGTGTTTGTGATGCATGAAGCATTCGGCCATGAGCTCAATGGGTTACATTGTGTATGTTTTGATAATTTGTAAGGAGAAATGTGACAGTCCTAATTCGACCCTAGTCGGAATGTGGTTTCGGGGCCACAAAACCGAGTCCTAAAATTTATTTAAAATTTGGTTGCGTATCCTCTATGTATATTAGTGCATGTGTGAAAATTTGATGTTTTAATTTAGACTTATGAAGGTGAATTTCATGTGATTGACTTAGTTGAGAACCTAAGAAAATATGATAGGGGAATATGTAAGGATCAAATGATAACAAAGTGAGGAAACTTGGGTTTGCAAGTCAAATCACCCAAACCTCAAGTAGTGGCCGGCCAAGCAAGGATGGTTCTTCCATTGAGTTGAATTTTTAATGATGCTTTTATTAGTGAATGATTAAAATAGATCAAAAAAAAAAAAAAAAAAGAAGAAAGGGGAATAAAATAAGAAAGCAAGAGAAAGTCTTCATCTTCTTTCTTTTCTTGAAGTGCCGTGAGCTAGGGAAGGAGGGGAGAAATGTTCTAAGACATTCGGCCATCATAAGGGAAGATTAAGGTAGGATTCATGTTAGTTTTGTTAAATTTTTGTGAAAATCTAGCTAGTAGCCAATGTCTTATCATGTCCCATATGTTAATTTTCTACCTAAGTAAGTAATTAAATGGCATACGGTTAGGGAGAGGTAAATGCTAAGAGTATGGTGCTTTTGATGTTGTGAAGGGAAATAATAGGAAGGTGAAAGAAGATTTAGGTAGAAATGTAGTTATATGTGGATTTATATGATGTTACAAATAGATGTGAAGCTAAGCTAGATTAGAAGAAAAAAAAATTCGGCCAAGTGTTCATGGGAGGAAACTATGTGTTTCAAAGAATAAAAATGATACTATAATTGATAGTATAGGTATTCGGCCATTTAATCAAGTGTATAGGTGATGTTAGATCTAATTTTAGCACATTCGGCTATATAAATATGCCCATTTGTGATATTACCTTTGATTGTATAAAATCGACTAAAATGGGTAGTTAGTAAGGGTGGTTACCTAATATACAAATATGTATATGTGTATGTGTAATTGGATTATTGATAGTAATGATATTACATGGTTATTAGCCGAATGGCCCAAAAGCATAAGGTAGAAAGCTCAAGAGGGTAAAGGAGGGGAATCAAGCAAGGGCAAAGCAAAGAACATCGAGTAGCCGAGTTGGAACCGTTTTACCCAACACAAAGTAAGTTCTTAAGTATTTGAGTTTGATTCCTTTGTAAGTTTTAAGTGATTAAATGTTGAGTAAATTCAATCATAATAGGACATAATGAGTTGATTTAATAAGATATGATGTGGCCATGATATGTTTTAAACTCAAATGGTAAGTTCATAAGTGTTTGGACTTGGAAATTTAAGAGCAAATTGTAATAATTTGCTTAGGACAGCAGAAGTAACGTGGTTTTAGAAAATCACCATAAATTGTTGGTGTGGAATTATAGGCTGAATAAAATATGTAATCAAAGCTTAATTAGTCTAGTTTCTTGTAAAAGAGACCGTGTGAGCAAAGAAATTTCCTATAAAGAGATATTTAAAGTTGTGTGAGACAGTGTCGGAATGACTCCGAAATCCCCTGTTCTGTTTTTAGAAAATCATTATAATTTGTTCAAAAATTGTTATAAGATAAAATTTATATGTTTAGACTCCTTAATGAGTCTAGTTTCAAATTAAATCAAATAGAACATATTTTGAATTCTGTACAATGAGAAATTTGATTCGTAGTGAAGAGTGGTCAGATTAGTCAAACAGTGAAATAGGGGAAACTTTAAGAAAAATCTGGTATTGATTGGCCAAACCTAAAATTCTGAAAATTTTATGGATGGAAGATATATGAGTCTATATTCAGGGAAAATTAACAGCATATAATTTGGAATTTCGTAGCCCTAGTTAGAAATAATTTAACGACTGTTGCTCAGGAAAACATCTTGTAGAGAAATTGTGGTCATGTTGTAAACATGGATAAAACTTGTTTTAGTTGCTCATAAGCTATTGATTAAACTCATAAGTGAATTCTAAATTGTGATGTTATAAAATGATATATGAGTGTTAGATGGATCTTTGATATTAAAATTTGTGAAATTTGTAAGTTTATAAGTATTCGAATATGAAATGATAGTATGGCTTGAAATTAAATTACTCATCGGAAAATGATAGATGTAGATTCAGCCAAGACAAAGTGTATACATGAAAGTATATGTGGTATGTGAAGTATATTTGGATAATTGTGATGTGAATACATGGAAATTTATATTTTGATTTAGGATTTTATGTGATGAATGTGAACGTGTATATATGAGATAAGGCCGAATGGCAAATGTGATGAATGTGAACCTGTATATATATGCGTGATAAGGCCGAATGGCCAATGTGATGAATGTGAACACACGTATGTGTGATAAGGCGATGAATGTGAACACGCGTATGTGTGATAAGGCCGAATGGCCAATGTGATGAATGTGAACACGCGTATGTGTGATAAGGCCGAATGGCCAATGTGATGAATGTGAACATGCATATATGAGATAAGGCCGAATGGCCAATGTGATGAATGTGAACATGTATATATGTGGTAAGGTCGAATGGCTAATGCGAAATGTGTATGAGATAGATATGAGGTAAAGTCGAATGGCTAATGCGAAACGTGTATGAGATGGATATGTGGTAAAGCCAAATGGCTAATGTGAGATATGTATGAGATGTGTATATATATATATATATTGTGGCCAAATGACAAACGGTGGAGGGTGTGTTTTATTAGATATTTGATAAGGTAAATTAATTACAAATATGATAGTCGATGTGAATGTTGTAACATGTGAATAAATATGCATGAAACTCTATGATGTAAACCTGGGATTAAAGACCAGATGACCATATGTGGTGACTATGTCCGGGTAAGACCTGATGACTACGTGTGGAGACTATGTCCGGGTAAGACCCGATGACTACGTGTGGAGATTTTGTCCGGGTAAGACCCGATGACTACGTGTGGAGATTTTGTTCGGGTAAGACCCGATAACTTCGTGTGGAGATTTCATCTGAGCTAAAGGTTTCGCCGATAATCCGAGTAAAGGTTAAAGCTATAAGACTTCGTAATAAGAATTGCTTATAAATATATTCAATGCGAAAGGTTAAACAGGTATGTACTCCAAGTTATATGTGAGCTTGATTTGAGCTAAATCATAAGGTAGTCATGTGATGCATACGTGAGCAATCTATGAGACTATTCCTATGTTTATGTGACATCGGATCAGTGTGAGAGGTTATGTGAAATTATACAATATATCTATGTCACATGAGCTCACTTTTATGTGAAAGTTTATCTGCCTATTGTATATGATGAGATGTGCATATTCGGTAAAAGGGATGGTATGCCCGAAGGAAGAGTGAAACAAAAATACGAACAACTATGTTATAATTTGATTGTTATCTGTTGACACTGCTTAAAACTTACTAAGCATTGTCATGCTTACTCCGTTTACTTTGTTTCCTCTGTTTTATAGATCTCATTTCAAGCTACTGTGCTCGTGGATCGTCAACAACTAGTCACACTATCACTATCCACCGTCTGCATCGCTATGTTTTGGATTATCTTATGGCATGTATAGAATAGACTAGTAGTGGGAGGATATTTTGGTTAATGCATATAAGCCATGCGAATATGGCATCTTTTGAATGTGTACTTATAGAAGTTTAAATTGTATCCCTGACTGTCTTTAGTATTTACCCAAAGGAATGCTCCTTATTTCAAAAAAAAAAAAAATTTTACTGTTCTAATAGGAGTTTCAAGTCCGGTAATGCCCCTTTACCTATTCCGGCGACGGATACGGGATTGGGGTGTTACAGATTTAAATTTTAAAATAAAATTTTTATTTGTTTTAACAATTTCAAAATAAAGTTTTGATTTTTAAGAAAAATAATGATTTTTTTCTAAAGAAAACTTTGATTTTGTAAAAAAAATTTCAGCCACCGTACGTAGTGACTCCACCATCGAAGGTAATGGCTCTCCGGTGGTGGAGCCATGACCAATATAGAAGTTGGAAGAGAATGAGGAAGAGGTTTTTTCTTTTTTTTGAAAAACAATGAGGTTAAAATGAAAGAATGAATAGCTTTTTTCATTTATAGGTGCCAAAAATAGGTAATTTATTCCCACCCCCCTTACTTTTTAAAATTTTAAAAAATACCCTATTTTTTGCAGCACCGCCCTCACTCTTTGACCTATTTATACCCTTAACCATTTTATTTATTTAAACATTTGATTTAATCCAAAATTTAAAAATTAAAAGCAAATTAATTGCTACATCAATTCTCTGTCTTCCACATTTTTTATCTTTTAGTTCTAAAATCAAGCTATGTCAATTTGTTTCCATCTTTAATAAATAATTTACACTTATATCTTCCATTTCACTTGCATGCACTTTATTTTAATGTTTTATATTTATTCACACTTTTATAATTTTTATTTATTCTTATTTTGTTTTTATTTATTTTCATGTCTATTTATATATTTTTACACATTCCTCTTATACATACATTTTAATATTATTTATTTATGTTACTTTGATTCTTTTATTGTATTTTGAATAAGGTGTATTATTGTTATTATTATTATCATCATGTTAAGGTCTTATTTATTTCATTTATTTAATTTATCTTTTATTATTTCCATTTTGATAGAGTTTTAACTTTTCATCAACTTTAGCCAATTTAATTAACTTTCCTATTTTATTATTAGTCGTTTTAAAATAGGGAACTTTAGGTCATTTTTCAATCCTATAATTGTAGACATGATGTTAGTTAAGTAGGTGCTATATTTTAATGAAACCATAAGGTTTTTACATTTGGATTTAGGTTAGCCCTTAAGATCTTACCTACTATTTACCATAGAAAAATTATAAATAATATGTAAGATATTTTTTAGGGTTTTAAATTAGTTTTAAATATCATATAGGATTAGAATCTTAAGTTAATATGTAAATATTTTTAGGACTTTATTCAAGATTAAAACTAAAGATTCTTGTAGGTGAATTGTAAATCATGAGTAGGTCTTTCTAAGTATTTTATTTTAGAATTTTTTAAGAAAGGTAATAAATGTTATTTAACATTTATTATTTTAGGATTTTGATAAATTTAAATCTTAGATTAAGAATTTTAAGGTAAGATAAGTCATAAACCCGACATAGGATACTTTCACAAGATCTTGATAGGTTCAACGTTATTAATTAAATCTTTTAATAATAATAATAATAATAATAATAATAATAAGATTGAATAAGTTGTAGTGTATTTTAATATTTCTCTTAATTCATGGGTATTTTCTAGGTTTTTTTTAGAATTCTAAAATAGAATTAATTTTAGGAATTGAAGGTATTTTACTTGAATTATTTAGGTATCTTTTAGGGTTCCCGTTAAAAGTAAAAAATCTCTAATTTAAGTTTCAAATTAGATAAGTTTGGTGAACACACCTTAATCGAGCTACAAGTAAACTGAAGGCGTTTCCTTTAAAGTTTTTATTTAAGATTTTCATAAGATTTTAGCTTAGATTAAGACATTAATATGCTTAAATAAAAAAAATCTATCTCTTAAGACCCCGTAGGACTATCTCGGATAGACGTTGTGGGGGTGCTATAACCTTCCCCACATGTAACCTTATTCCCGAACCTGAAATTTGGTGATGAGATCGAATCTAGATTTTTAGGATTTTTCCTTAGTATTAATTCTAGATTTTTAGACGATAGGTCGCTAACCAACCTAGCCCTAATTGGTTAGTGGCGACTCTACGTAATTTAATCCCTCTATGTCTAGCATTGCTTACTAAGCCCACATACTCTTATGTAGGCAACATTATGATAGCTTGACGACTCCACTAAGGCCCTTAGTGAGTCAACTTACTTAGGATTAAGAGCTAGGTTTTTTAGTATTTGTGCATATTAGATTTATTAATTCGTACATTAATTTGTTTAATTGTCTAATGTCATTTTAAATTATTGAATATGTGTTAAATATTGGTTTATTTGTTCATTTCATTTACTTATCCTTTTTTAATATGAATGCCAATGCATTTGTTTATTCTTTTATTGATAAAATTGATTAATATGTATGTTGACTCTACTGTCATGGGGTGGCTACAATTATCATTCATGTTGCATTTTGCTTTCGGTCCTACACTCGGGCCCATCTCGTTTAGGAGGATTAGCCTTAGGCTTTCATGTGACAATATGTCACCGTATAAGTGTAAAGACTACTCCATGGTTAAGATGGACATATATGCTCATGTAGAAAATGCTACCGTGTAGGCTATGGAAGTCTTATCACCCAAGGGCCAACCCTTTTTAAAAGGGGAACTCATCTCTATGGATGTCATATTTGAGCCTTGGGTTCCCCATGCATTAGAGTCAGCTGTAAGCCAACATGTAAGGACCATTTTAAATGTGAAACCTAGACATAAGAGTCGTACCTTACCCCTCGAAATAATACCCTATAGGACTTCATGAGTATTTATTCGTATGTTTTATGTTTGAATTTTTTTCTTCACAATGCTTTATGATATAATTTCACATTTTTTTCATTTAACTTTATTTTTTTTACTGACTTTGTTTTTCTTGTGTCTGTGTCTCTCCATGGCATAATTCATGCATCATTTAAATACCTGGGGAACAATGTCACATCTATATTCAACATGAACACACTTCGAGAAGATTCAATTTTTTGGCATGGGGTAGAAAATATAGGGATAATAGTGAGAATGTCAGAGGATACACAGAGCAGATAAGGCAATTGCTAGATAGCTTGTTTTGGCTTGAGCCTGCTTAGATAGTTTGTAACACCCCTTACCTGTATTTGATGCTGGAACAGGGAACGAGGCATTACCAGATTTAAACACAAGCAAACATACATTTTCGAGCCATAAATTTTCATCCAAATTAAAAATTTTTGCATTTAATCATAAAGTCCCTAATATGAGCCTACGAGGCCCAAAACACACATTGGAAGTGGTTCAGGACTAAACCGAAAACTTTAGAAAATTTTACAACACTTAGAAAATTCTTCACTAAACAGAGGTAACACGCCCGTGTGGGTATACGACACGCCCGTGTGGTCAAGCCGTGTGGTCACACACGTTCGTATCCTGACCCTATGTAACTCTCTGTTTGTCACCCAAGAACAAATTGAAATCAAACGGCCAAGCCACACGCCCGTGTGGAAAATTAAACTTTTACAAAATAGGTGCAGATTTCACACGGCCAGGGCACACGGCCGTGTCCAAGATTGTGGCCCTCACACGACTGAGACACACAGCCATGTCTTTGCCCGTGTACTCAATATTGGGTATTCTACTTTGCAAAAATTAGGTGCAAGGGACACACGGCCTAAACACATGCTCGTAGGGCAAGCTGTGTGTCACACATGGCCTAGACACATGCCCGTGTGTCTACCCTTCTGGACAAAAATAAGGCTATTTTCCAAGCCATTTTGCCACCCTTTAATGCACACACCTACACCCTATAACATAGCACCAATTCAAGCATATACATACAACCAAATCAGCCACAACCAAGACATCAACCCATCATTCACATGCTACCATCTTTCATACACAAACATCACATACTTATCAACCCAATTCATGTAAATTTCCACATCCATGGAAGACATCATCATATAAATTACTTATACCAATAATAGCCAATTTCAAATGGCCTTATACAAAATAAACTTTCAACCAATATAAGCCAACACATTTGGCCAAATCAATTATGACACATAACAAAATAACTAAGTCCTCTATACATGCCATAACTCAAAATGTTGAAATCATTGATACCAAAATAATTTTTAATAGTGTGAGTGGATCTCCGACGGTCTCTGAATCTCGAGCTAGCTTGGTGACACTATAAGACAAGGGAAAGAAAAGGGAGTAAGCTATAAAACTTAGTAAGTTCCTATGCAAATAATAAGCACCATAACCACACATTTAACATACAATTAACATAATGAAAATTGGCATGAATATTATTAAAATCTTATAGTCATAACTTACTCAATCACAACCCTACCAAGGGTTCATCACATATCGAGCTCATTACGTATGAGTTTTATGTACATACCTGTACCAACTGGCAACATAACCATAGTCTTTCACAACTTTGACATTCTCGTTGAACACTCGAAATATTAATGGATACTCAAAAATCTTGCACATAAGTGCCATATATGTAGCCGAAGCTACCTCATATCTCATAAAACATATAGGCTCGTTTTTGAGCTACTCACAGGCCTGCTCACACAAGCTGTCAGTCAGGACGTAGCTACACAGTGCTGTTCACACAAGCTATTAGGTATCCACAAGAAATGCCGATATACCCAGCCACTGGTAGGACGTAAGACCAGCACCCGGATCACAAAAACACATGGATTTCTAGTGACATGTCACTTGTATCCCATTCTATTCCTAAGGCTCAACCGAGAGTTCTCGTTTGTCAAAACTTTGTCGAATACGTCCAAAGAGTCAATCACAATTCATACAATATTAAAGCATTTAAAACATAAATATAACAATGCATTATTTACATACAAACTTACTTCAGTACAAAAATAGTAGAATTGGACCTAATCGTCAAACACTTTGTTTTTCCCCCGATCTAGGTCTGAACCCCATTTTTTTGGATCTATAATGAAAATTTTAACTCATTTAATATTCACATTGTTCAATTCAGTCCCTAGGCTCGTAAAATGAAATGTATTCAATTTCTTCAAAACCCAAGCCTACCCGAACCATTTAATACTTATACCAGCCCACATTTTCCACTTAATCACACTTTTACTACTCATTTTTGTAACTTTTACAACTAGATCATTTTTTACATTTACATCAAAAATCACCTAGCAAAAGTTGTTTATCTTACACTAAACATGCATTTTCTACCATTAGACATCAAAATACACAAATATCTAGCATTGGTAAAATTTTAAACTTTATATTTATTTCAAATTAGGTTACAAGCATCTCAAAAACATGAAAATTATTAAAAATAGGGCTAGAACGGAATTACAATCGAGCTTGGAATATGAACAAACCCTGGATATGTCTTACTTAGGGATATTAAACCATGGGAGAAGAAGATGGACAAGATTTTGGCTTTATTTTGCTTATTAATTCATTTAATTACTAAATGACCAAAATGCCCTTTCCTTAAAACACTAAAAATTCTCTTACTTCATGTCCATTTTTGTTTACTAACTTAACAAATGGTCTAATTACTATATAAGGACCTCTAATTCAAAATCTCATAGCAATTAGACACCTCTAGCTTCTAGAACTCAAGTTTTGCACTTTTTACAATTTAGTCCTTTTCACTAAATTGAATGCTCAAACGTCAAAATTTTCAAACGAAATTTTCACAGAATCATTCCATAAAACTATAGACCATAAAAATATAAGAAAAATAATTTTTTTGTGTCGAATTTATGGTCCCAAAACCACTGTTCTAACTAGATCCAAAATTAGGCTGTTACATAGTTTACATGGCCTGTAGGAGGAATCGCGAAGATGGGTTAAAAGGAATATGACAATCAAGGAATGTTGCTAAAAAGCGTACTTCCAGGACAAGTATTGTAATGTAGCACAGCTTCTGTTCGTTAAACAGGATGATGCCTTATTAAAGGCCATGGTACGTTTTTGGGATCCCACTTATAGGTGTTTTACGTTCAATGAAGTGGATATGGTACCGACTATTGAGTAATATTCTACCCTTCCCCACTATGAATTTAGAGATCCATTCAGGATAAATTGGAAGCAAAACATCGATTTTAGAGGATCTTTAGCCAATCTGATGGGATTACTTGTAGATATAATGAAAGCAAGATTAAAAGATAAAAATGGTCCATGAATTTCCTGGTCTGACATTAGGGATGCCATGGGAAAGGCCAACGGTGATATACAATCGGCACTATTCACGTTTACTGTATATGGGTTGATTATGTTCCCAAAACCTCTGGGATATATAAGTGTGGAGCTAGCTGATTTTCTATTTCAGATTGAAAAAAGGTGAATCATGCTCTAGTAATCTTAGCTGAAACCATCATTTCACTCAATTTCATCAGAAGGAAAGGAGACAGACATTTCTTAAGATGCGCACAGTTATTGTTCGTATGGATTAAAAGCCATTTTAGGTGCCTCTATAAGTGCTTTCATCAGGTGTTTGTTCCTTCGACTAGGCCTACAAAGGAATTTCTGAAAAGAGAGTGCCCTCCAAATCAATCGATTGAGTGGGTTTAGAACCTTAGTACGATGACATACCAAGAAGTAGAATGGATGGATCCATGGATGAGTCAGAGCATAGTAGTCATCGGGTGCGGTGGTCATTTGTGGGTTCCCTTAATTGGCATATGGGGAGCCATTCGTTATTGTAACAGCCCGTTTTTAGTCAAACCAGAATAGTGGTTTTAGGACCACAAATCTGAAGTTAAAATAATATTTTATTATTATTTTAATGTTTACAGCATGATATTATGATTGTGTGAAATTTTCGTTAAGAAATTTTATTGCTTGCATGTTTAATTCGAAAAAAAGACTAAATCGCATAAAGTGTAAAATTTGTGTTCTATTAGCTAAAGGTGTCTAATAGCTATAGAACTTTAAAGTAAAGGTCCTTATGTGGTAAATATCCCAATAACATGATAGTGGATGATAGTGGCTTGATAATTTTGAAATTTGGTTGAAATTAAAAGGTTAATTAAGTAAATTAGTTAATAAACATAAATTAAATAAAACCAAAATTAAAAGTTTTCTTCATTATTTCTTCTTCAACCAAAAAAGGAAGATTAAAATGGCCATGGAAGGAGCTTGTTTCGGCCAACCCTAAATTGCCAATAGGTAAGTGAATTTTTGTCCCGTTTTTAATGATTTCTATGTTTTTGAGATTGTTGCAGTTTATTCTAGTTACCCTAGAGACTAATTTGCAAAACTTTTAAAGGTTTTAATTTTTTCATTGATGAATGGTGGTGTGTTTTGATGTTTAACGATAGAAAATGCATGCTTGTTGTTAGATAAACAACATTTGTAAAGTGATTTTCGATAAAATTTTCAATTAGGGGTTAAGTTGTGAAATGTGTAATTTATTTGGTTAAATTGTGAAATAAATAAAAAAATATAGACTTTAGGGACCTAATTGAAATTTGGATAGCATGGGTTTTGGTTGAATTGCATGAATTTGTGATTTTATGAAATGAGGACTAAATTGTAAAAATGTTAAAATGTTAGGGGAAAAAGTTTATAAGCCGAACAGTTTTTGAACCTTCTATGAAAGAAAATGTTTATATTTGAGTATTTTTAAGACAATGTGCCCCAATTTCATTTATTGATTCATTTGTTCACTTATTCATTCATTTGTTTTTTTAGAAACATCATTTTTTAAAAAATTAATAGAAGAAGGTTTTTTATGACAAATTGGAGGAATAAATGTCATTTGAAAAAGGACTAAGGATAGCTCACCGGTATAACACCCGTTCAAAAGCCAAGAAAATGATGGATGAAGAATTAGCACGCATGGCCAAATTAGAGGAATAGATAGAAAGGATAATGGAAATGATGACTACAATGGTCAAAGGCAAGGCCAAGGTAGGAGAAGGAAGTGGCACTTTGGACAATCCAATCCCTTTTAACGGTGATATGGGGGTATATCGTGAAGGTTTATCACTTCAAGCGCCAGGTGTAACTATTCAAATCCCAAGAGTAAATGAGTTGCTTGCAAGCGAGGAGCTAAGAGAGTGGATAAGGGAAAGTCGATTATGGATGAAGAAGCTCATAAATTTAGCCTAATTGAGGAATGTTTGAAAGCCATTGAAGGATTAGACACCTTCGAATCTATAGAAGCAGATGGCCTTTGTCTAGTTCCCGATGTGATCGTCCCACCAAAATTCAAAGTTCTTGACTTTGAAAAATTCAATGGTATCAGTTGGCCCGTTACTCACATAGCCATGTACTGTAGGAAATTGGCTACTTACTCCAAAGATGAGAAACTGCTAATGCACATATTTCAAGATAGTCTAAATGGACCTATGGCTCGCTGGTTTGTAAAGTTGGACAGGAGCTAGATTCAAACTTGGGGAGAGCTTGCATGAGTATTTATTACTAAATACAAACATATTGTAGACATGGCCCCAGATCGCCTAACTCCATAGAACATGGAAAAAAAGTCAAATGAGAGTTTTAAGGAATACGCAGAACGATGGAGGGATTTGGCGTCGCAAGTGCAGCCCCCGCTCACATAAAAGGAGACCATTATTCTGTCTTTAGTAGATTAAAAGGCATATACTATGACAAGATGGTAGGAAATGCCTTTAAGACTTTTGCGGATATGGTATTATCCATAGAAGTGATAGAGAATGCATTAAAGTCGGGCAAAATAGATGACCCTTTGAGCACGAAGAGAGGTGTCATTGGGAAGAAAAATGAAGCAGAAACGCAAACAATTGTACTGGGTGGATACTCATACTCTTACTTTTTATACTAGAGTACAATACCCCCATGCCCCCAATACCCAACTGTAAATGCTACCAATACTTAAATGTTTATGTATCGTCCACCTATACTCGTTACAAATCCCCCCATGTTAACTATACCAACCCGGTCCCCACAGACCCAAGCTCCATTAAGGCCACCATCGGAGAGGCTTGTGTTTGATCCAATTCCCATCTCCTACGCGAAAATTTTTCTAATTCTAGTGGGGAAGCATCTCCTTGTACCTACACACAAGGAACTAATGCAACTGCTATTTCCAAAGTTGCCAATGCTCGATGTGAGTATCACTCTGGCAATCCAAGTTATACAATTGAAAACTGCTTAGTGTTAAAATATAAGGTGCAAGATCTTATAAGGGCAGGAAAGATAAATTTCTAGTGAGAGAATGCACTAGATGTTAACATGAATCTGTTACCAAACCATAATCGAACAGTTAATGCTATAACTGAAGAAAAGAGCCTTCAAAGGAAAAAAGTGGAAGAAATTACAACCCCGCTTGAACGACTCTTCGACATCTTGAGGAAGTCAAATCTAATTCATGTTAAGCCACCCAGATCTATAATAGGAATTGATATGGATAAAGTCTAAAAATTCACCAAGAAGCTCAAGGACACTCTGTCCAAGTTTGCCCAACGTTTAGGGAACATATACAATGTCTCTTGGATTCTTTCTAGCTAGATATACAAGAGGGCGTTAAAACTAATGAGATAAATAAGTTAGATGCAAAACCTATCACCATCGTATATGGAAAGAAAACCCCTATTAAAAAAAAGTCTACCTTAAAGGTCGTATAGGATGATGTGTTGGTCATTAGGGTTCCTAGCCCTTTTAAGTATGGAGATGACCAATGAGTTTCTTAGAGATATGATTAGGAGGTGGTTAGATCTAATGCCTCCAATATCTCAAGACTTAGTGGCATAACTTGAAGCGGGCATTGTTACAAGCCAAACACAGTGGGGAAAGAACCCCATGGTAAGGAAGTGATTTTAGAAAATCAACTAGAAATTGGTGACAAAGAAGCCGATAAGGAAACGAGGGAGGACCAAAAGGGAGAAGTCGAGAATGATGAAGTTAATGAATTTTTGTGTTTGATAAACCATAGTGAGTATAGTGTGGTCGACCAGTTGAACAAAACACCAGCAAGAATTTCTTTGCTATTACTACTATTGAACTGGAGCCACACAGGGAGGCTCTTGTTCGAGTTGTAAAATAAGCTTATGTTGCTTACAACGTGTCAGTAGATAATGTAAGTCACTTAAGAGGGGGCATGTTGGGCCCAAATTACATATCTTTCAATGATAATGAAATGCCCCTGGATGGAAGAGGAAGTACCAAGGCACTAAACATCTTAGTAAAGTGTAAAGCCTATTTTGTGGCTAGGGTTCTGATTGAAAATGGGTCATTGATCAACGTCTTGCCTTTTTCAACATTATCTAAGCTGCCCATGGTCACCTCGTACATGGTATCGAGCCCTTTAGTGGTTCGAGCTTTTGATGGCATCAAAAGAAGTGTGATTGGTGAAATAAAGATTCCCTTGTTCGTAGGAGTCGTTAATTTCCTTATTCTCTTTCAAGTGATGGATATAACACCTTCTTACAGTATGCTATTGGGATGCTTCTAGATTCATCCAGCTGGGGTGGTACCATCGTCCTTGCACCAAAGATTGAAATTTGTAGTTGATCAGAATTTGTGCATTGTGCGAGGCGAAGAGGACTAGCTTGCCAAATTCTCCTTTCATAGAAGTGGATGATGATGTAATAGAGAGTTCTTTCCAGACCTTTGAGGTGGCCACTACGTCTTACGTGGAAGAGGGAATACGAGCCCCTAATGTGACACCCCTAACTTGACCCTGGTCGGAAAGTGGTTTCGGGACCACAAAATCGAGTCACAAAAGTATATAAATTTTCTTTTCTATGTTTATTATATGTAAAGTTTCATGTGTGAAAGTATCGTGTTTTAATTTTGTCATTGGAATGTGGAATTATTAAAAAGGACTTATGTGAGAAACTTGAAAATGTGATAGGTTGATTTGTAGTGGCCAAATATTGTATGGTTTAAAGTATGAGGACTTGCATGTCAAATATCCCTCCCTCAAGTTAGTGGACGGCAAGGCTAGTGGATGATTGCCATTTTATGCCTTTTATATTAATAAATTAAATGTTAAATGAATAAATAATATGAAGTATGGACTTATATTAAAAGAAATGGGTGATAAAAACAAAGTTGGTTCATCTTTCTCTTCTCCATTGCCGTACCTAAAGAGAAAAAGGGAGAAATTGAAGTTAAGGCATTTGGTCTCCTTTAAGGGGATTAAGGTATGTTAATGCTCTTTCATTGAAAATCTTTGTATATTTGGAGTGGTCATCAAGTATAGAAGCTAGCTCATGGCAAATATTTTTGTAAATTTATGAAGATGACATTCGGTCATGGATGTTTGTATTTTTTGATGTTGTTTTGATGCTTTAGTGTATTGAAGGTTGATTATAGATGAGTTGAGCTTGGTAAAATTGAATAGTTGTGGCTTAATTGCTTAATGACAATCGGCTATGTTGAAGTGCTAAATGAGTGCTAAATTGAGCTTATGATAGTAATTAGAATTTGGGAAATTTATGCATTTTGTGGTCCAAGTGTGATAAGAACCATACGGTTATGGCATGTAAGCATGAAGATTTGTGGAAGTTTTAGAATTGGCCTAAGTGTTGTCGTCATTAACATATATATATTGCCGAATGTATGCTTGAAGGATTGGTTAAGTACATTGTTGTTAAATGCTTGTTGATTTGTATAATTGTTGCCTAGCTACTAAATGAACTTAGAATATTATGGATAAGTTCAAGAGTGGCAAAATTGAAATGAAGTTTGCTTGTGCCGAATGTGCATATAAGTAAGTGAAGTTATGTTATAATAGAACTAAGTGTGGCTAGTAAAGCCTATTTAGTTTTCTTGCTATGTTTGACCATAAATATGATACATATTGAAATCTATTGTTTTACTTAAGCTTAAGAGCAAAGAGGATCAAAGTCGGATAGGGGAAAAGAGGAAGTAAACAAATAGCCGTGGATATCTAGTCGTCGACCACTTTCGAGGTAAGTTTTAAGTGATTAAACGTTGAGTAAATTCAATCATAATAGGACATAATGAGTTGATTTAATAAGATATGATGTGGCCATGATATGTTTTAAACTCAAATGGTAAGTTCATAAGTGTTTGGACTTGGAAATTTAAGAGCAAATTGTAATAATTTGCTTAGGACAGCAGCAGTAACGTGATTTTAGAAAATCACCATAAATTGTTGGTGTGGAATTATAGGCTGAATAAAATATGTAATCAAAGCTTAATTAGTCTAGTTCCTTATAAAAGAGGCCGTGTGAGCAAAGAAATTTCCTATAAAGAGATATTTAAATTTGTGCGAGACGGTGTCAGAATGACTCCGAAATCCCCTGTTCTGTTTTTAGAAAATCGTTATAATTTGTACAAAAATGGTTATAAGGTAAAATTTATATGCTTAGACTCCTTAACGAGTCTAGTTTCAAATGAAATTGAATATAACACATTTTGAATTCTGTACAATGAGAAATCTGATTCGTAGTGAGGAGTGGTTAGATTAGTCGAACAGTGAAACAGGGGAAAACTTTAAGAAATATCTGGTATTGATTGGCCACACCTAAAATTCTGAAAATTTTATGGATGAAAGATACATGAGTCTACATTCGGGGAAAATTAATGGCAATTGATTTTGAGTTTTGTAGATCCAGTTATAGACAATTTAGTGACTGCTGCTCAGGAAAACTGCTTGTAGGGAATATGTGATTTTGTTGTAAACTTTGATGAAACTATTTGAGTTGCTTATAAGCTATTGCTGAAATTGATGTACAAGAAAAATATGAAATATGTATGAGATATATATATGTGGTAAAGTCGAATGGCTAGAGTGAAATATGTATGAAAGTGTATATATGTGATAAGGCCGAATGGCCAATGTGATGAATGTGAAAGTGCATACATGTGATAAGGCCTAATGGCCGATGTGATGAATGTGAAAGTGCATATATGTGATAAGGCCTAATGGCCGATGTGATGAATGTGAAAGTGTATAATGTGATGAATGTGAAAGTGCATATATGTGATAAGGCCGAATGGCCGATGTGATGAATGTGAAAGTGCATATATGTGATAAGGCCTAATGGCCGATGTGATGAATGTGAGAGTGCATATATGTGATAAGGCCTAATGGCCGATGTGATGAATGTGAGAGTGCATATATGTGATAAGGCCTAATGGCCGATGTGATGAATGTGAGAGTGCATATATGTGACAAGGCCTAATGGCCGATGTGATGAATGTGAGAGTGTATATATGTGATAAGGCCTAATGGCCGATGTGATGAATGTGAGAGTGTATATATGTGATAAGGCCTAATGGCCGATGTGATGATTGTGAAAGTGTACATATGTGACAAGGCCTAATGGCCGATGTGATGAATGTGAAAGTGTATATATGTGATAAGGCCGAATGGCCGATGTGATGAATGTGAAAGTGCATAAATGTGATAAGGTCTAATGGCCGATGTGATGAGTGTGAAAGTGTATATATGTGATAAGGCCGAATGGCCCATGTGATGAATGTGAAAGTGCATATATGTGATAAGGCCGAATGGCCAATGTGATGAATGTGAAAGTGTATATATGTGATAAGGCCGAGTGGCCAATGTGATGGATGTGAAAGTGTATAAATGTGATAAGTCCCGAAGGGCATTTGTGTAGTACTATATCCGGGTTAAAACCCCGCAGGCTTTATGCGAGAATATTATCCTGATTAATGTCCGTAGGCTTCGTGCTCGTACTATATCCGAGCTCTAAAGACCCGATGACTATGTGTGGAGATTATGTTCGGGTAAGATCTGATGACCACGGGTGGAGATTTTGTCCGGGTAAGCCCCGAACTAAAGGTTTCGCTGAAGATTCGAGTAAAGCGTAAGATTATACGACTTCACAGTAACAATTGGTAATAAATACATTCATTGCGTTAAGTTGGTCAGGTATGTATTTTGAGATTATATTTAAGCTTGATTTGGACTAAATCACAAGGTCGTTATATGATGCATATGTAAGTAAAGTAATAAGACTGTTCTATGATTATTGTGCATTTGGTCAATGTGGAAAGTTAGGTGAAAATATGTAATGTACCTATGTTTACAAGAGATCACTATCAAGTGAGAATTTATCGCCTATTATATATGATGAGATGTGCATATTCGGTAAAGGGATGGTATGCAGAAGGAAGAGTGAAATAAAAATACGAACAACTATGTTATAATTTGGTTGTTATCTGTTGACCTTGCTCAAAACTTACTAAGCATTGCAATGCTTACTCAGTTTACTTTGTTTCCTCTGTTTTATAGATCTTATTTGGAAGCTACGAGGCTCGGGGATCGTCGACAACTAGTCACACTATCACTATCCTTTGTTTGGTCTTGCTATGTTTTGGATTATCTTATGGCATTTATAGAATAGACTAGTAGTGGGAGGATATTTTGGTTAATGTATATAAGCCATGCGAAAATGGCATTTTTTTGAATGTGTACTTATAGAAGTTTAAATTGTATCCCTGACTTTAGTACTTATCTAAAGGAATGTTCGAACAAAAAAAAAATTTTCTGTTTTGATATGAGTTTCAAGTCCGGTAATGCCCCTTTACCTATTCCGGCGACGGATACGGGATCGGGGTGTTACATTTTATTGGTATCAGAGCTACGGTTTAGTCGATTCTAGGACTAACGTAGCACGCGTGAGTCTATTTATACATGCCATAAAGTGATAAAATGATAGTGTGATGATTTTGACTATTAAAATGTGTTTGTTGTATTGTAATGAATTTTGATCCCGACCGAAATTGTAGCAAGCTTGACTATGAGAATTTGCGATATAACTTCACTTGGATATGCTTAAATTATTAAGTTAATCAGGTACGTGTCATGTACTCGTGTTTGAATTTTGATTTGGATTGAATTATAAGGGTATAAGTGATGCAATTTTGAAAGAATGTACAACTATAAATGTGATCTTTGTATGTGGCTATGGAACTGAAAGTTAAATAGTCGATAAGCATGTTGTGTTTGTATTCAAGTAATGTAAATGATATACTAATGTGTATTGTCATATATGTATATGTACATGAGAATTGAGAGTGATATATCCGGACTAAGTTCCGAAGAGCATTCGTGCTAGTGATATAACCAGACTAAGTTCCGAAGAGCATTTGTGCTAGTGATATAACCGGACTAAGTTCCGAAGAGCATTCGTGCTAGTGATATAACCGGACTAAGTTCCGAAGAGCATTCGTGCTAGTGATATAATCGGACTAACTTCCGAAGAGCATTCGTGCTAGTGATATATCTGGGCTAAGTTTCGAAGAGCATTCGTGCTAGTGATATATCCGGACTAAGTTCCGAAGAGCATTCGTGCTAGTGATATAATCGGACTAACTTCCGAAGAGCATTCGTGCTAGTGATATATCCGGGCTAAGTTCCGAAGAGCATTCGTGCTAGTGATATATTCGGGCGAAACCTCGAAGAGCATTCGTGCTAGAATTATGAGGCACTGTGTGTGCAAGTTCTTCAACCGAGCACTATGTGTGCGGATCGATGAGTTGAAGCACTATGTATGCGAGTTCTTTAATCGAGCGCTATGTGTGCGAAATCAGTCAGTGGGCACTATGTATGCGAAGTGTGTTTCATGTATGACCTCGTATGGAACGAAGGCATTGATTTAAGATGGTGGATATGTTGTTAAGAAATGAATTCATGTTATAAATGCGTTACAGATTTAGTTTATGGGATGCTTGGTATATGAAGTCATATGTGCTATTGCTAAATGACCCTATTTTGTTAGTCATGTTCAAGAAATTATTTCGATTAAGTTCGACATTTGGAAGTCTGTAAAAATTTTTGATGAATGCTGATAATTTTGGATATATGAGTTATGTGCTAAAATAAATCCCATGCCGGTATACTATATGAGGCTTTATGCCTAATCGATTGTATACGGGTATCGTTAACGGTGATTGAAAGTGCTAAATGAATTCAATGTTCAGGTATGTGGAAGTTGATTTTCCATTGGAAATAGGTTAAGTTGAATAGTGAGACATGATGGAGTTAAAGGATAATTATTGGGATGTTTGAGTATGTGTGTACTTTCGGTCAAGTTACAGCTTATATATAAAAAAAAAATGTGGGGTACAAATATGTGGGTTGATGATGTGAATTATACATGTTAATATGTGCTTAATATATGTGTTTGAAATGCATTTGTGAATTAAATTAAGTGATTATTGCTTATGAAATCAAGAAAATGAGATATATGTGCATACTTGTAAAAATGTTTATGTATTTGTTTTAAGATAAGAAAATGATTTTATAGATCGATGCGAAATTAGTAATGAATTACAATTGCTATCGATGAGCTAATGTTAATATGGATATAATTCAATAAGAGGACGTTATCTGAACTATGCATCGGTAGAAATTTTGGGGACGAAAATCCTGAAGGGGAGAGTTGTGACACCCTAACTTGACCCTCGTCGGAAAGTGGTTTCGGGACCACAAAATCGAGTCACAAAAGTATATAAATTTTCTTTTCTATGTTTATTATATGTAAAGTTTCATGTGTGAAAGTATCGTGTTTTAATTTTGTCATTGGAATGTGGAATTATTAAAAAGTACTTATGTGAGAAACTTGAAAATGTGATAGGTTGATTTGTAGTGGCCAAATATTGTATGGTTTAAAGTATGAGGACTTGCATGTCAAATATCCCTCCCTCAAGTTAGTGGACGGCAAGGCTAGTGGATAATTGCCATTTTATGCCTTTTATATTAATAAATTAAATGTTAAATGAATAAATAATATGAAGTATGGACTTATATTAAAAGAAATGGGTGATAAAAACAAAGTTGGTTCATCTTTCTCTTCTCCATTGCCGTACCTAAAGAGAAAAAGGAGAAATTGAAGTTAAGGCATTTGGTCACCTTTAAGGGATTAAGGTATGTTAATGCTCTTTCATTGAAAATCTTTGTATATTTGGAGTGGTCATCAAGTATAGAAGCTAGCTCATGGCAAATGTTTTGTAAATTTATGAAGATGACATTCGGTCATGGATGTTTGTATTTTTTGATGTTGTTTTGATGCTTTAGTGTATTGAAGGTTGATTATAGATGAGTTGAGCTTGGTAAAATTGAATAGTTGTGGCTTAATTGCTTAATGACAATCGGCTATGTTGAAGTGCTAAATGAGTGCTAAATTGAGCTTATGATAGTAATTAGAATTTGGGAAATTTATGCATTTTGTGGTCCAAGTGTGATAAGAACCATACGGTTATGGCATGTAGGCATGAAGATTTGTGGAAGTTTTAGAATTGGCCTAAGTGTTTTCGTCATTAACATATATATATATTGCCGAATGTATGCTTGAAGGATTGGTTAAGTACATTGTTGATAAATGCTTGTTGATTTGTATAATTGTTGCCTAGCTACTAAATGAACTTAGAATATTATGGATAAGTTCAAGAGTGGCAAAATTGAAATGAAGTTTGCTTGTGCCGAATGTGCATATAAGTAAGTGAAGTTATGTTATAATAGAACTAAGTGTGGCTAGTAAAGCCTATTTAGTTTTCTTGCTATGTTTGACCATAAATATGATACATATTGAAATCTATTGTTTTACTTAAGCTTAAGAGCAAAGAGGATCAAAGTCGGATAGGGGAAAAGAGGAAGTAAACGAATAGCCGTGGATATCTAGTCGTCGACCACTTTCGAGGTAAGTTTTAAGTGATTAAACGTTCAGTAAATTCAATCATAATAGGACATAATGAGTTGATTTAATAAGATATGATGTGGCCATGATATGTTTTAAACTCAAATGGTAAGTTCATAAGTGTTTGGACTTGGAAATTTTAGAGCAAATTGTAATAATTTGCTTAGGACAGCAGTAGTAACGTGATTTTAGAAAATCACCATAAATTGTTGGTGTGGAATTATAGGCTGAATAAAATATGTAATCAAAGCTTAATTAGTCTAGTTCCTTATAAAAGAGGCCGTGTGAGCAAAGAAATTTCCTATAAAGAGATATTTAAAGTTGTGTGAGACGGTGTCAGAATGACTCCGAAATCCCCTGTTCTGTTTTTAGAAAATCGTTATAATTTGTATAAAAATGGTTATAAGGTAAAATTTATATATTTAGACTCCTTAACGAGTCTAGTTTCAAATGAAATTAAATATAACACATTTTGAATTCTGTACAATGAGAAATCTGATTCGTAGTGAGGAGTGGTCGGATTAGTCGAACAGTGAAACAGGGGAAAACTTTAAGAAATATCTGGTATTGATTGGCCACACCTAAAATTCTGAAAATTTTATGGATGAAAGATACATGAGTCTACATTCGGGGAAAATTAATGGCAATTGATTTTGAGTTTTGTAGCTCTAGTTATAAACAATTTAGTGACTGTTGCTCAGGAAAACTGCTTGTAGGGAATATGTGATTTTGTTGTAAACTTTGATGAAACTATTTGAGTTGCTTATAAGCTATTGCTGAAATTGATGTACAAGAAAAATATGAAATATGTATGAGATATATATATGTGGTAAAGCCGAATGGCTAGTGTGAAATATGTATGAAAGTGTATATATGTGATAAGGCCGAATGGCCAATGTGATGAATGTGAAAGTGCATATATGTGATAAGGCCTAATGGCCGATGTGATGAATGTGAAAGTGCATATATGTGATAAGGCCTAATGGCTGATGTGATGAATGTGAAAGTGTATATATGTGATAAGGCCGAATGGCCAATGTGATGAATGTGAAAGTGCATATATGTGATAAGGCCTAATGGCCGATGTGATGAATGTGAAAGTGCATATATGTGATAAAGTGCATATATGTGATAAGGCCTAATGGCCGATGTGATGAATGTGAGAGTGTATATATATGTGAGCCGATGTGATGAATGTGAAAGTGTATATATGTGATAAGGCCGAATGGCCAATGTGATGAATGTGAAAGTGCATATATGTGATAAGGCCTAATGGCCGATGTGATGAATGTGAAAGTGTATATATGTGATAAGGCCGAATGGCCAATGTGATGAATGTGAAAGTGCATATATGTGATAAGGCCTAATGGCCAATGTGATGAATGTGAAAGTGTATATATGTGACAAGGCCTAATGGCCGATGTGATGAATGTGAAAGTGTATATATGTGATAAGGCCGAATGGGCAATGTGATGAATGTGAAAGTGCATATATGTGATAAGGCCTAATGGCCGATGTGATGAGTGTGAAAGTGTATATATGTGATAAGGCCGAATGGCCCATGTGATGAATGTGAAAGTGCATATATGTGATAAGGCCGAATGGCCAATGTGATGAATGTGAAAGTGTATATATGTGATAAGGCCGAGTGGCCAATGTGATGGATGTGAAAGTGTATAAATGTGATAAGTCCCGAAGGGCATTTGTGTCAGTACTATATACGGGTTAAAACCCCGCAGGCTTTATGCGAGAATATTATCCTGATTAATGTCCGTGAGGCCGTGCTCGTACTATATCCGAGCTCTAAAGACCCGATGACTACGTGTGGAGATTATGTCCGGTAAGACCCGATGACCACGGTGGAGATTTTTTCGGGTAAGCCCGAACTAAAGGTTTCATTGAAGATTCGAGTAAAGCGTAAGATTATACGACTTCACAAGTAACAATTGGTAATAAATTCATTCAATGCGTTAAGTTGGTCGGTATGTATTTTGAGATTATATTTAAGCTTGATTTGGACTAAATCACAAGGTCGTTATATGATGCATATGTGAGTAAAGTAATAAGATCGTTCTATGATTATTGTGCATTTGGTCAATGTGGAAAGTTAGGTGAAAATATGTATTGTACCTATGTTTACAAGAGATCACTATCAAGTGAGAATTTATCGCCTATTATATATGATGAGATGTGCATATTCGGTAAAGGGATGGTATGCCGAAGGAAGAGTGAAATAAAAATACGAACAACTATGTTATAATTTGGTTGTTATCTGTTGACACTGCTCAAAACTTACTAAGCATTGCAATGCTTACTCCGTTTACTTTGTTTCCTCTGTTTTATAGATCTCATTTGGAAGCTACAGGCTCGGGGATTGTCAACAACTAGTCACACTATCACTATCCACTGTTTGGTACTGCTATGTTTTGGATTATCTTATGGCATGTATAGAATAGACTAGTAGTGGGAGGATATTTTGGTTAATGTATATAAGCCATGCGAAAATGGCATTTTTTTGAATGTGTACTTATAGAAGTTTAAATTGTATCCCTGACTGTCTTTAGTACTTATCTAAAGGAATGTTCGAACAAAAAAAAAATCTCTGTTTTGATATGAGTTTCAAGTCCGGTAATGCCCCTTTACCTATTCCGGCGACGGATACGGGATCGGGGTGTTACACCTAAGCCTCATGTGCCATGAAAAACGAACATGTTATTTGCCCAGATAGTAGGGAAAGGTTGGCAAAACCAATTGGGTTTGGGAAAAGACCTACAAGGTATCACAAAACCCTTTTTTTTCCCACTTAAAAGGATACAATAGGGTTGGGATAAAAGCCAACAAAGGAGGATGTCAAGAGAATGTGTAAAGAGCGGAGAGTGGTTGGCCTGCATGGCTAGAAAGAAGGTGGTAGAACCTCCTTTGATTTGTCCTTCAGTATCTGAGACCTTTTACTCAGTGGGATTCGAGCACCAGGAAAGGACCCCAGTCAAGCTAATGATTAATGGAAATGCAGTGGATCTAAACATGATTGGCGATAGGGTACAGATGTCAACAGATTGGGTTCGCTACAACCCTTCTGCATTGGACAACTAGCAGTTCATACTGTTACCTGCTATCCTTGAGTCCTCTGAGATGTAATCATTTTTAAGAGTTTTTATATGAAACTTTAAAATATCATTCAATTCATTTAAGTTCCTTAAAAAATCCATGTAAAATTGTTTTATCTTTAATGAAATCAAATTTCGATCATGTCCCTAGACACTTTTATTCATTCAATCATTTTCATTTATATACCAATATACATACTCATAATTATTTCAGGGATATACCTCATGAATTGATAAATGATCCAAATGACATCTTTGAATTAAATTCTGATAATTATTTTCACTATAACGATCATGGACGGAAGAGGAAAAAGTTGTACTAGATGAGTTTTTGAAGCTAGTTGAATAAGAAAAGAAGCTTATAGAACCCCATTTGGAGGGAACATATTTGATCAATCTGGGTGATGATGAAGTAAGAAAGGAAAATAGGATTTGAACCACTCTCATGCCAAAGTAAAGTCAATTGTTGAAGGATCTACTCATTGAGTTCTCAAATGTGTTTGCATGGTCATAACAAGATATACCGGGTTTGGACACCAATATTGTGGAACACAGGCTACCTTTAAAATCAGATTGCAAGCCCGTATACCAAAAGTTGAAAAGGATGAAACTTGAAATGTTGTTGAAGATTAAAGAAGAGGTCAAGAAACAATTCAATGCGGGATTTCTAGAAGTAGCTAAATACCTAGAGTGGGTGGCAAATATTTTACCAATGCCCAAAAAGGATGGGAAAGTCAGAATGTGTGTTGATTATAGAGATTTGAATCGAGCCAGCCCTAAGGAGAATTTTTCGTTACCTCATATAAACACACTGGTGGATAACACTTCTAAACATTATGTTTTCTCTTTCATGGATGGCTTCTCGAGGTATAATCAAATCAAAATGGCGAGGGAGGACATGGAAAAGACCATGTTCATCATGACCTAGGGAACTTTTTGTTACAGGGTCATCTCGTTTGGTTTAATAAATGCTGGAGTCACGTATCGACAAGCTATGGTGACATTGTTTCATGACATGATGCATAAAGAGATTGAAGTTTATGTTGACAATATGATAGTAAAGCCTGCTAGGGAGGAAAATCATGTGGAAAACCTCCGCAAACTATTTGAAGATTGAGGAAATACAAATTGAGATTGAATCTAGTAAAATGTACTTTCGGGGTAAAGTCGGGAAGTTGTTGGGTTTTCATTGTGAGTGAACGGGGAATTGAAATAGATTTGGACAAGGTTCAAGTAATTCAAGATTTAACACCCCTTAAAAATCAAAAGGAGGTAAAAGGTTTTTTGGGACGATTAAATTACATGTCTCGTTTTATCTCACAGTTGACAGAAAAATGTGATCCCATTTCAAACTCTTACATAAGGATAGTGATGATGAATAGACTAAAGATTATCAAAAAACATTCGAGAAAGTAAAAGATTATTTGGGTAAGCCACCAATTTTGATTCCCCCGGGGCTGGGAAGACTTTTGATTTTGTATTTGGTAGTGCTAGATAATTCCATAGGTTGTGTTTTGGGGCAACGAGATGGTTTAAACAAGAAAGAGCACGCAATCTATTATCTGAGCAAGAAGTTCATAGAATATGAAGCCAAGTATTCCTATCAGGAAAAGATTTGTTGTACCTTAGCGTGGACCGTGCCTCAACTAAGGCAATCATGTTGTATCACACCACCTTCCTTATCGCAAAGTTGGACCCTTTGAAGTACATTTTCGAGAAGACATCATTGTGAGGAAGAGTTTCTCATTGGCAAGTGGTTTTGTCCAAGTATGGCATCATTTACGTGTCCCTAAGACTATAAAAGGAAGCATAATCGTGAAATTTCTAGCGGATCACGCAAAAGAGGAATACGAGCCCATGAGTTTTGATTTACCAGACTAAGAGATCATGTCAATTTCGAAGTACGAAGAAGAAATTTGGAGGGTGTATTTCGATGGAGCATCCAACGTGATTGGGCATGGGATTGGGGTAGTACTAATCTCCTCAAGTCGCTAGTATTTTCCAGCTATAGCTAAACTGATGTTCACTTGTACGAACAATGTAATTGAATACGAAGCATGCATTTTGGCACTTCAAATCACCATTGAAAAAAGAGAAAAGGGTTTTAAAAGTTTTTGGTGACTCAGTATTAGTTATTTACCAATTAAGAGGAGAATAGGAAACAAGGGATTCCAAACTGATTCAATATCAAACATATGTGCATGGGCTCATCAAATAGTTTGATGATGTTCCATTTTGTCATTTTTCCAAGAGAAAAAAACCAGTTAGTACATGCATTTGCTACTTAGCTGCCATGTTCAAAGTAGGATCCGAAATAGAAGTGCAACCTATATAGCTAAGGATCAAGGACTCGCTGACCCACTACGCTAGAGTAGAATCAAGAACAAATGGGAAACCATGGTATGTTGACATTAAGCGATATTTGCAATACCAACAATACTCGGATTGCGCCTCAGAAAATGATAAATGAATAATTAGGAGGCGGTCTATGGGTTTCTTCTTGGACGGTAAGTTTTTGTACAAAAGAGGATGTGACCAAACCCTGTTGAGATGTGTCGACATAGAAGAGGAAAATCAAATAATGAAGGAAATTCATGATGGAGTATGTGGAGCATATAGTAACAGACATATGCTGGCAAGGCAAATCATGGGGGCGGGATATTTTTGGTTGACATTGGAACTAGATTGTTTAAATTATGCTCAGAAATATCATAAATGTCAGATTTATGCAGATAGTATTAATGCTCCTTCTACAAATCCTCATGTCTTGGCGCCTCATTGGCCTTTCTCAATGTGAGGCATAGATGTCATTGGCCCAATCTCATGATTGATTATTTCTCTAAGTGGGTTGAAGTCGCTTCATATGTCAATGTAATTCAATCAATGATTTGCAAATTTATGAAAAACAGGTCATTTTTCGGTACGATTTACTAGAAAGAATCATATCAAATAATGCCAAGAACTTAAAACAATGCCTTCATAGAAGAGGTTTCCACAGAATTTAAGATCAATCATCACAATTCTGCACCATATCATCCAAAAATGAATGGGCCAGTCGAGGCTGCAAATAAGAATATTAAGAAGATCATTTCCAAGACAACAGAAATGTATAGGGATTGGTCTGAGAAACTCCCTTTTGCTTTCCACGCATACCGTACATCAGTAAAAACTTTGACTGGAGTTACTTAGCTTTCATTAGTGTATGGCACGTAGGTCGTTTTACCTATCGAGGTTCAAATTCCATCTCTACGAGTGTTGAGGGAGGTGCGCCTAGAGGAGGCTGTATGGATGCAAGAGAGATGTGAGCAGTTGGATTTAATTGAGGAAAAGAGATTAGTAGCTTTATGCCATGGCCAGTTGTATCAACAAAGAATAATGAAGGCCTAGAACAAGAAGGTGTGACCAAGGCAGTTCAGAAAAAGGGGATCTAGTATTCATAATCATCAGGGAAAATTAACACCAAGATGGGAGGGACTGTATGTGATGAAGAAAGCTTTCTCTGGTGGAGCATTGATTCTTGCTGAAATGGACAGAGACAAGCCTGTAAATTCTGATACAGTGAAAAAAATACTTTACTTAAAAACTAAGCATGATTATTCTTAAAGAGTTATTTGCATTGAATAACATTGGCTTTTTCTATTTTGCTTTTCCTTGTTTGTCATGTTAGAGGTTACGTTTTCCCTTGGAATCTTGCATTCTCCTTAAGGTTAATTACTTAATAAGTTGGCCTTGTTCAAAGTGATGAATGACATTTTTGAAATATCCTTCACTTGAAAAGAAATTCATCCTTTGTTAACCACTTTGGGCCATATTGTTTGTTCAAATTGACCATTACCGAAGGATCCCCTTCCACGTTGGAGGACATTTTGTGAGGTTTTGGGTATGGATCGATGATTTTACAACATTGTGAGCCAAACATAAAAATTCAAATTGAAAAGATGGACGCCTTCCTAAGAATGACCTTGTGATGAGATTAACCATATTTTGAAATGATAAATGACATTCTTTTATTCTCCCCATCACTTAGAGAAAATTATATCCCTTGCTACCCTATTTTGAGCCTGATGTATCTTCTTTCTAGACCCTAATTAAAGTCATCTATCAAACATCATGGATTGACAAGAAGGACCATGAAAAATGAAAGTAAAATTCTAAATTCTTGATCTCATTATGAAAAAAGAATAAAAGAAAGGAAATAGGAAGGAGTAAGAGTGAAGAAAAGTGATTGAGAGATGGAAGGAACAATAAAAAAATCAAAATAACTCATCATGGTTTTTATACTTTTTCACAAAATATATATTTTAGACTGAAAAACCTTTCTTTGATTGACCCTTAACCCTCAGACCATGTTACAACCCTTAAAAGACCATTTTGATCGAATATGTTTGTTCAAATCAAGAACTTAATACTTGGGAAATTGTGACATCTTCAAGAGCATAAAAGAGGAAGATGAACTGTAACACCCCTAACCCATATCCGTCACCAAAACAGGGTTACGGAGCATTACTAAAACTTTCAGAGCATTTTTAGATAATTCAAACATTTACTATTAATTCTTCGAGATTCATTCATAATGTTTTTTAAATGGACCCCCAAGGCCCAAAACGAGCATTAGAATCGAGTCAAGACTTAATTTGAAACTCTAAGAATTTTTTGCGAAATTTTAAAAATTTTCCAAGATGTAGGGCTCACATTCCCGTGTGGTCCAAGGGACACGCCCGTGTGACCCTAGGACACGCCCGTGCTGCAAGATGTGTTTGACCCCATGTAACTCTTTAAGTTGTGTCCACGACCATGCCACACACCCGTGTGCTAGGCTGTGTGGTTAATTAATTCTTTTCAAAATTAGGTGCAGGTTTCACATGCCCATGTTCTAGGCCATGTAGCACACATGGCTAAGACACAAGCCCGTGTCTTTGCCGGTGTGCTCAATTCTAAGCATTCTATTTTCTCAAATTTAAGGTGAAGGGGACACACGGCCTAACCACACACCCATGTACCAGGCCGTGTGTCACACACAGTCTAGATACACGACTGTCTGTCTGCCCGTGTGGACAAAATGAAGCCATTTCTAGCTTGATTTCTCACCCAAAATCTCACCAATGACCTACGCTTAAACTCACATCCAAATACCAACCATTTCAAGCTTTCAAATTAAGCTAACTCTATCATTTCACATGGCATATCATTACATGCATACATGTTTATAATCTTACCTTGGCATATTCCATATGTTAGGTATAATTTGAACAACCATTAACAAGTATGTAGCTACCATAGAATAAACTTAATAGATATATACATATACCAAAACATAATCATCACTAGCCATTCTAATGGCTAGATTACAATAATCATTTACATTTACATGCCAATATGGCCAATCTAACCTATACATGCCTTTATAACCATAATTGATTTACCGTATTGTACCGATATGGGCCGATGGATAGTGTAAGTGATCACTTGCCAAGCTTTCAATCCAACAAGCTTCTGATTTACTATAAAACAGGGAAATAAAACTAAGTAAGCATAAAATGCTTAGTAAGTTTGTATAACATGATACTTAACTTACCATTCATTCTATTTTAAGGTAACTATGTAAGGCATATTCAATCAATTTGACCTCAAGCCCTACATAGATCCTCCTTGCTCTTGTTAGTCATATATTCCATAATAACATCAAAACATATATGGGCTCTGTAACAGTCCGATTTAGACCCTAATCGGAACGCTAGTTTTGGGACCACGAATTCGAGTTTGAAAAATATTTAAAAATTATTTTCTGTGTTTATTTCGTGTGAATTTATATATGTGAAATTTTCGTGATTTAGTTTTATTGTTTGAGTGTCCGATTTAATAAAAAGGACTTAATCGCGTAAAAGGGAAATTTGGTGGTTATTTCTAAAAGGGGACTTAATTGCTAATGGCTTTCTAAATTGGAGTATTTATGTTTTAAATACTCCATTAGCATAATTTTGGGATGGTAAAAGACATATATTATATAACTTTATTATTATTTCATTAAGGTTATTTAAGTAATTTATTTAATAAACATATAATAGTTAATAATAAGGTTATCAAATTCATTTTTATTTCATTGTTCTCCATTATCGAAACTTAATAAATAAAAAAAGAAAGAAACCAAGCTAGGGTTCGACATATATTCAAGCTCAATCAAGGTTCGTTTTTGTTTGATTTTTGATAATTTTTACGTTTTTGAGATCGTTGCTTAGTAATCTTCAAGACCCAAGCTTTAATTTTTGATCTTGATGAATATTTTGAGTTATGCCATTTTTGATAAGTTGTGATTTTTGTTGTTTGATGATGAAATATGAAAGATATGTTTTAGATTAACATATTTTGTATTGGAGTTTTTGATTATTTTTAGTAATTAGGACTAAATTGCAAAAATAACAATTTGAGGGACTAAAATGTGAAATAAATGAAAATATGGGCTTGCATGGACACTAGGAATATTCAGCCAAACATGGGTATCTTGAAATTTTGAATATTTTGTGTTTTGTGCAATAGGGACTAAATTGTAAAAAGTGTAAATGTTAGGGGTAAAATGGTAATTTTCCCATTTAAGTGCTTTTGGACTAAATTGAATGAAAATATGTTTGAATGAGCTTAATTTGAATATGTCAAGATCAAGAACCAAAGAAATCAGATTTGGATCGGAGGAAAACAAAAGTCGTCGACTAGTTGTCCCGTTCCGTTTTGTATCGTCCGAGGTAAGTTTATAAGCAAATAGACGTACTTAATTTTAATTAAATGCAAAGTATATATGCTGAATTGAAGTATATGAAATTATAAATGTAATAGCCGAATGTTGTTAAGCTTGGCAACTAAGTTATGACTTCATTTCGATCGAGTTACGACGTCCGAAAGCCCCGATCAGCCTTAGGAATAGTTAGGATACATATGTCAGGACATAGGATTCCGATATATGTGTGTGAGTAAGACCATGGCATCGATATGTGATTTCGATATGTGTTTACGAGTAAGACCCTGGTTGGGACAGTGGCATCGATATGTGATTACATGTAAGACCACGTCTAGAACGTTGGCATTGTACGATTTGTGTGATTATCTGAGTGTCTTATCCAATTCCGAATGATTCATCGGGCAATTGTTAATCGAGTTCGAATGTGTTAATTGAGCTATATATATACCAGGTATGAACTAATATGTTACTTACTTAAGGTAAGTTAAGTAAACACCTGGACTATTTATTTTAAATCTTGTAAGGTGCAAATAAAGAAGAAAATGTGTATGCCATATGTGTATTTGGCTTTATGAATGAATAGTTAGTATGCCATGAATAACCCTTCTATATGTGTATATATGATGAAGTATTTTCGGTTATATAATTAATATATGTATATGAAATATTATTTTGATATTTGAGATTATGTACTTGAGTGAATATGTACTAAATTTTAATATGACTATTTGCCTTTAGAAGTTGATTACTAACATGATAAGTGACTATATGAGTATTCGGCCAAGTAAGAATTATGTGTGTTTTTGATATGACTAGGACTCATGTAGCGCGTGTGGGTCTAGCTATACATGTCATATTATATGATGTGATAGTCTGATGACTTCTGACATTTGAAAATGTGTTTTTATATAGTAAATGGATCCTGACAGAGCTGTAGCTGATGATGTCGAAAGTGTAGCACTTGCTCCCGCGCAAGGGACAACGCCGATTGATTCTCGATCGATTTCGAGTAACTAGAAGGGAGAGGCTTGACAAGCCTTTTACCAAATGATGAATGATTGGTTTATTCAGTATATCCAGACTAACACAGCTGCACAACAACCTCTATCCCCGACTAATCCATCTTCGATGCCTGCTGTACCTCAAGTAAGTGATCCGTTGTATAAGCCACCTATTGATAAAATCAGAAAACACGGGGCCGAAGAGTTTAAAGCTACTGATGATGATGATGCTGAGCGGGCTGAGTTCTGGCTTGATAATACTATCCATGTATTTGATGAATTGTCCTGTACCCCAGATGAATGTTTGAAATGTGTCATATCTTTGCTTTGAGACACACATATCACTGGTGGAATATCCTAATATTAGTGGTTCCGAGAGAGTGGGTGACCTGGGAATTCTTTCAGACTGAGTTCGGTAAGAAATATATCAGCTAGAGATTTATTGATCAGAAGCGAAAAGAATTTCTAGAGCTGAAACAGGGTCGGATGACCATGACAGAGTATGAGCAGAAATTTGTGAGACTCAGTCGGTATGCCCGAGAATGTGTTTCTACCAAAGCTATAATGTGTAAAAGATTTGAAGATGGGCTGAATGAAGACATTAAATTGTTAGTCGGCATACTTGAGATGAAAGAGTTCGTAGTACTAGTTGAGCGAGCCTGCAAAGCTGAAGAGCTTGGGAAAGAGAAGAGAAAAGCTGATTTTGAAGTTAGAGACTCGCGTAAGTGATCATTCAGTAAGTCAGTCTAATCGGCACCAAAGAAGTTCTGAGATGATTTTAGCCGTTCAAAAGCCACTCTGTGTTTTTCTCGACTAGACCAGAACAGACCACTGGTAAGTTTGAGAGTTACCTCAGTAGCTAGTGTGGGTAATGTCAGATCAAATCAACCCGAGTGTAAACACTGTGGTAAACGACATCCCGATAGTTTCAGATTGCATGATCGGGCTTGTTTTAAATGTGGATTGACAAATCACTATATTCGAGATTGCCCAGGGTTAGCTGAAGAGAATCCAGTGCAGGACACGAGATCGAGTAATAGTGCAGCTCGGTGGAGACCACCCAGAAATGTAGGTAACACGAGTGGCAGTCAAAAAGGAATTAAAGATATAACAAACATATCTGAGGCTCATGCACTTGCCAGAGCATATGCTATACGCGCATGAGAGGAGGCTTCATCCCCAGATGTTATTACTGGTACATTCACTCTTTATGATACTAATGTAATTGCATTGATTGATCCTGGTTCTACTCATTCTTATGTGTGTGAGACATTAGTATTCAGCAAGACTCTACTTGTTGAGTCTACTGAGTTTGTGATTAGAGTGTCAAACCCCTTAGGCCGGTGTGTTATGGTTGACAAAGTATGTAAGATTGTCCCTTAATGGTTCAAGATCTGTGCTTTTCAGCTAATTTGATGTTGTTTCCATTTGATGAGTTGGACATAATTCTGGGTATGGACTGGTTGACATTACATGATGCCGTTGTGAACTACAAGAGAAAGACCATTGATCTACAGAGTCAGAATGATGAGGTTATTGAGATTGAATCTAGTGATTTGTATGGTTTACCAGTAGTACTTTCTTCGATGCTAGCTCAGAAACATGTGAGAAAAGGGTGTGAAGCTTATTTTGCCTACCTACTTGACAGTAAAGTGGTCGAAAGAAACATTGCATCAGTACATGTTGTATATGAGTATCCAGATGCGTTTCCTGAGGAATTACCGAGTTTGCCACCTATTCAGGAAGTAGAGTTTGGTATTGAGCTAATGCCTAGGACGACCTCGATATCCATAGCCCCGTATAAAATGACACCTACAGAATTAAAAGAATTGAAAGCTCAGTTGCAAGAATTGACAGATAGAGGTTTCGCGCAACCGAGTTTCTTTCCTTGGGGTGCACCTGTGTTGTTTGTGAAAAGAAAGACAGAACTATGAGAATGTGCATCGATTGTAGGTAGCTTAATAAGGTGACTATAAAGAATAAGTATCCGTTGCCACGGATTGATGATCTGTTTGACCAACTGAAAGGGGCTACTGTATTTTCGAAGATAGATTTGAGGTCAGGCTACTATCAGTTGCGAGTTAAAGACTCTGATGTACCAAAGACTGCTTTTCGAATGAGGTACGGACACTATGAGTTTTTGGTTATGCCATTTGGGCTCACTAATGCACCTGCTGTTTTCATGGATTTGATGAATCAAATCTTCAAACCATATCTAGATGATTTGTGGTTGTGTTTATAGATGACATTTTGATCTACTTTCATGATGAAGCTGAACATGCCAAACATTTGAGACTTGTGTTGCAGACTTTGTGAGATAAGCAGTTGTATGCAAAATTAAGTAAATGTGAGTTCTGGCTAGGTGAAGTCAGTTTTTTGGGTCATGTAGTATCAGTATCAGGTATTCGGGTTGATCCGAGCAAAATTTCAACTATATTAGATTGGAAACCTCTGAGGAATGTTTTTAAAGTCCGAAGTTTTCTAGGACTTACTGGTTATTATAGACGGTTCATGAAAGGTTTCTCTATGATTGCAGCTCTGATGACGAAGCTATTGTAGAAAGATGTTAAGCTCGAGTGGTTAGAGCCAGAAAAGTTTTGATCAGTTAAAAGCCCTTTTGACCGAAGCTCCAGCGCTGGCTCAGCCAGAATCAGGTAAAGAATTTGTTATTTATAGTGATGCATCTTTAAATGGTTTGGGTTGTGTAATGATGTAGGAGGGAAAAGTTTTAGCTTATGCTTCGAGACAGTTAAAGCCGCATCAAAAGAACTATCCGACGCACGACCTAGAATTGGCAGTGTGACACCCCTAATTTGACCCTAGTCAAAAAGTGGTTTCGGGACCACAAAATCGAGTCATAAAATAATTAGCCGTCATATTTTATGTTTATTATATGTGAATATGAATGTGTGAAAGTTTTCAGCTTCGATTTAGTAAATTGCATGTGAATTTAGTTAATAGTTACAAAAATGTGATAGGTTAATCTATAAGGGTCTATTAAAACATGTATTGAAAATAATGGTTTTGCATGTCAAATACCCCTTTTTTGTTAATAGTGGCCGGCCATGATGATGGCATATATTAAAATATGTATTAAATTTTAGTTAAATGGTTATTACTTTATATAAAAGAAAGAAAAAAATTTTGGTTATGTTTTTGTTCTTCTTGCCGTGAACTAAAGGAAGAAAAAAGGGGGGAAAAGAAGCTAGGCATTCGGTCTTCTACTTGCTTAATTAAGGTAAGTTTTAGGTAAATTCTTTGAGATTTTATGAAATTTTAGTTGATGGATAGGTCTTTGATTGAGCCCATGTGTGAATTTTGATCCTTGTGGTGATTTGGGCATTCAGTTAAGTTAGGAAACTTAGAAGATGATTTCTATTCCTTATGTTTTATGAGTTGGGAGCTTAAATTGAAGTTGAATAAGGGGAATATGTGTATATGGAAATTCGGTTATGAGAGTGTGTGTGTGGTCACTTGCCGAATGTGGGTGTTAAGGTTAGTAGGTTGGCTGAATTCTTGTATTAGAAATCTATTTAAGAAATTAGATAGGCTTTGAATGGTTGAAGTAACAAAATTAGAAACTCATGAACTTGATTTAAATACTTTAAATTTATGGTAGTTAAATGGAATAGAAAGGATCTATTCGACCATGGAGGTTAAACACATTGTTAAATTGTTGAATATATGCTTTGGTGGTTAATGAATATTCGGTCTTGGTATGAATCTCATTAATAACATTTAGTTATTAGATTTGGTATAAAATACTTATTGAAATGGTGGAATTGGATGACTTACATATGGATTTTAGTTATGAGAGTCTTTTGTAAGTAGAGCTAGAGGGTTTAAAGGGTGGTGTTTAAAAATAAACATGTATATGGACCCTATGTATGTACCTTGTAATTTTATTGTAAACTTTTGGTTTAACTCGTATCACATTAATTGCTAAAATACTAGCTTGTGTGGAAAATTTTGTGTATGTTTTTATGTGCCGAATGTGAGTTAAAGAAAATGGAGCTCACTATGTGTATCATGGTCAACCTTTGATAACTAATATGTCTTGATTCGTAAATTGAGTTAAAAGATTATATATGTTCGATCTAGCCTAAGCTAGGCTTGACTTGTAACATAGTAATGATTGACTGAACGTATATGTGTGAGATAGTGAGGATAATTGTATTTCTTGCTTTGATTAAGTGAAGTATATGAAGTTGATATACTTAATTTACTCAATTAAGCTTAAGAGCACATAGGGACAATTTCGGATAAGAGAAAAAGCTACCTAATCGAATAGTCGATCTGTAATCGTTCGACAAATTCCGAGGTAAGTTCTTAAGTATTTGAGTTTGATTCCTTTGTAAGTTTTAAGTTTTTAAATGGGATGAATATGAATTAAGTATATACGTTAAGGTCAATGACTTTTCTAAATGATGGCATATATGATATTATGTTTTAAATATGTGAATGAGAACTTTCTGAGTAAATTTGTATAAATCTGCTTGGGACAGCAGCAGTAGTGTGTTTTGGAAAAATTATCATAAATTGTGGGAATTGAGTTAAAGGCTGAATAGATTATGTAATTAAAGCTTGATGCGTCTAGTTTCGTATAAAAGAAATCGAGTAAGTAAAGGGTTGCCGATAATGAGATTTTTTAAAGTTGTGTGAGACAGAGTCGAATGGCTCAAATCCCCGTCCAGTATTTGGAAAATCATTATAAATCGTACAAAAATGATTATAAGATAAGATTTATATGCTTAGACTCCTTAATGAGTCTAGTTTCAAAAAAAATAAACGAAAACATATTTTGAATTCTGTACAATGAGGAATTCAATTCTTAGTGAAGAGTAGTCAGAATAATCAAGCAGTAAAATAGGGGAAACTTTAAGAAAAATCTGGTATTGATTAGCCAAACCAAAAATTCTGAAAATTTTGTGGATAGAAGATATACAAGTCTAGTTTCATGGAAAATTAACGGCACATCATTTGGAGTTTCGTAGCTCCAGTTACAAATAATTTAATGACTGTTGCTCAGGAAAACAACTTGTAGAGAATATGTGATTATGTTGTAAACATTGATAAAACTTGTTTTAGTTGCTCATAAGCTATTGATTAAACCCATACGTGAATTCTAATTTGTGACATTATAAAATGATATATGAGTGTTAGATGGATCTTTGATATTAAAATTGTGAAATTGTAAGTTTATAAGTATTCGAATATGAAATGATAGTATGGCTTGAAATTGAATTATTCATTGGAAAATGATAGATGTAGATTCAGCCAAGACAAAGTGTATACATGAAAGTTTATGTGGTATATGAAGTATATTTGGATAATTGTGAATGTGTATATATGAGATAAGGCCGAATGGCCAATGTGATGAACGTGAAAGTGTATATATATATTGTGGCCAAATGACAAACTGTGGAAGGTGTGTTTTATTAGATATTTGATGAGGCAAATGAATTAAAAATATGATAGTCGATGTGAATGCCGTAACATGTGAATAAATATGCATGAAACTTTGTGATGTAAATCCGGGATTTAAGACCCGATGACTATATGTGGTGACTATGTCCGGGTTAAGACCCGCTGACTTCGTCTGGAGATTTCATCTGAGCTAAAGGTCTCGTCGATAATCCGAGTAGAGTTTAAAGCTATAAGACTTCGCAATAAGAATTGCTTATAAATATATTCAATGCGAAAGGTTAAACAGGTATGTACTCTGAGTTTATATGTGAGCTTGATTTGAACTAAATCATAAGGTAGTTATGTGATGCATACGTGAGCAATCTATGAGACTATTCCTATGATTATGTGGCATCGGATTAGTGTGAAAGGTTATGTGAAATTATACAATATATCTATGTTACATGAGCTCACTTTTATGTGAAAGTTTATTTGCCTATTGTATATGATGAGATGTGCATATTCGGTAAAGGGATGATATACCCAAAGGAAGAGTGAAATAAAATACGAACAACCATGTTATAATTTGATTGTTATCTGTTGACTTTGCTTAAAACTTACTAAGCATTGTAATGCTTACTCCGTTTACCTTGTTTCCTCTATTTTATAGATCTCATTTGGAAGCTCTGAGACTCGGGGATCGTCAACAACTTGTTACACTATCACTATCCTTTGCTTGGTATCTGTTATGTTTTGGGTTATTTTATGGCATGTGTAGAATAGACCAAATTGGCGGAAGAATATTTTGGTTAATGTATATAAGCCATGCGAAAATGGCATCTTTTAAATGTGTACTTATAGAAGTTTAAATTGTATCCCTGGCTGTCTTCAGTATTTATCTAAAGGCATCTGTTATGTATCTGCTCCCCATTGAAGTGGAGATGCCAGACTTCAATTTGCTCTCTGACAATACAGAGATGCCAAATCATCTTATAAAAAAAAAATTCAAAATTTTTACTGTTCTGATATGAGTTTCAAATCCGGTAATGCCCCTTTACCTATTCCGGCGACGGATACGGGATAGGGGTGTTACAGGCAGCTATTGTGTTTGCGTTGAAAATTTGGCGTCACTATCTGTTTGGTGAGAAATGTCACATTTATTCATATCAAAAAAGCTTGAAATATTTGATGACTCAGAAAGATCTGAACTTGAGACAACACCGATGGTTAGAATTGTTAAAAGACTATGAGCTTGTGATTGACTATCACCCGAGAAATGCTAATGTTGTTGTTGATGCTTTAAGCCGAAAATCATTGTTTGCTTTGTGTGCAATTAATGTGCATATGGCTATGTCAGATGATGGTTCAATAATTGCTTAATTGAAACAAAGACTGTTATTTGTTAAACAAATTTGTGATGCCAAGAAGGTTGATAATGAGTTGATTGCAAAACGAGTTCAGTGTGAGACGGATGCTGATTCAGAATTCAGAGTTGATGTTGACGACTGTTTGAGATTTAGAGACCGAATATGCATTCCAAGGAATTCAGAGTTGATTTAGACAATTTTGAATGAAGCTCTAGCAGTCGGTTATCGATTCACCCAGGTAGTACAAAGATGTATAATGATCTGAAACAGCTTTACTGGTGGCATGGTATGAAACGAGACATTTCTGACTTTGTTGCAAGATGTTTAGTCTGTCAACAAGTAAAAGCCGAGCATCAGGTACCTTCTGGATTGCTTTAGCCGATCATGATACCTGAGTGGAAATGGGATAGAGTTACTATAGACTTTGTATCCAGTTTACCGTTAACACAGAGCAAGAAAGATGCAATCTGGGTTATTGTGGATAGGTTGATTAAATCAGCTCATTTTGTCCCGGTACGTACAGATTACTCGCTGGATAAGCTGGCTGAATTGTATGTTTCTCAGATTGTGAGATTACACGGTGTGCCTATGTCTATTGTTTTGGATAGAGATCCGAGATTTACATCGCGGTTTTGGAAGAAACAGCAAGATGCACTGGGTACGGAATTACATTTTAGTACTGCTTTCCATCTGTAAACAGATGGCCAGTCTGAATGAATCATTCAGATACTTGAGGATATGTTGAGATGCTGCATTCTTGAGTTTAACGGAACGTGGGAATGATACCTACCTCTAATTGAATTTGCGTATAATAATATCTTTCAATCAAGTATCAAAATGGCACCTTATGAGGCTTTGTACGATCGTAAATGTCGTACACCATCGTACTGGACTGAGCTTAGTGAAAATAAGATACACGGGATTAACTTGATCAGAGAAACTGAACAGAAAGTGAAAGTAATCCGTGAAAGTTTAAAAGCAGCATGTAACACCCCTACTCGCATTCGTTGTTGGAATAGGGTACGAGGTATTACTAGAGTTTACGGATTAGTTTTTTTAACTCAATATAACCCCTTTATAGTATCTAACCTTCCCTGTAAATTTAAACCGAGACCAATCCACATCAACCGATCCAATTCAACATATTTTCAAGATAGATTCATGCATTTTTATAAGATAACCTCATCACATACCAAAACCAAGATTTGTTAGCCATATTAATGGGTGAACTTACATTCATTTCGCATTAACATTTACTTTATTAGCTTATCCATGTCATTGATTTCCAAAATAAAATTTCTTTATTTACTAAAATCTTGAGGTTGATAGTGTAATGTGTCTCTGACCGAATCTGACTTCCGAGCTCTTAACACTACAAAACAGGGAAAAAGGAAATAGGGTAAGCACTTTGTGCTTAGTAAGCTCATGGAATAAGAATTATACTTACCTAATATTTTCAATACAATTCAATAAACATTCATATATCCATTCAATGCATTATTACCCTAACATGCACAAACTCAACATTCAAGTTAGTCCAATAATTTCCATGTGTCAATAATATATATACCATGATTGTTGAACTCATCAATACCATGATTTCCATTCCCTTATTATTTTTCCATATTTATCCCGTTGAATTTCTTGTAATTTTTTATGGATTTTCAGAGGTACACTTTTAGTGTACAATTTTCGGGTCCGTCAATTCATATTCATGTGCGCACATTTCCATTTCAGAGAGCACACTCTCGCGAACCTCATCCTTACAGCGGGATTACCAGTCCAAGCTAAATCCCTTACAATGATAATTAATCTAATGAGCTTAGATCTGAATTACCAGTCTAGGCTAAATTCATACGGGCTAAATCCATTTTACACATATTCTTCGGGAGGGCTATATCAAGATAGGATCACCTGTCCAGGCTAGATCCTTTTTAACATCAATTCCTTTTCAGAGATCTATCAAATTTTTCTTTCATTCAACCGAGATTTCTTCCACCTTTTATTAAATATATCAATGTTTCATCAATTTTCATACAGTGAACATTCAAATCATATTCACATCAATAACATACATTTCAAGCATTTAAGAATATAATTCAAGTTACACGAACTTACCTCGATACTTGTTCGTATACAAAAATTTACTAATCCCAAACTTTTTCCTTTCCTCAATCTAGCTTCATATTTGAATCTTCTAGATCTAAATAAATAAATTTAATTATCAATTTAATACATTTCAAGTTCATATGCAACATTCTCTATAATTCAACTATTATTTATTGTTCATACAAAGCTGTCTACTCGAGTCATAATCACTAAATTATTTTTATCTTGAGTTAAAAAACTCTGAATTAGGATTTGCTAATTTTAACTGAAACTAGACTCATATATCTTCTTACCATAAACTTTTCAAAATTTTTGGTTTAGCAAATAAGTACAGTTTATTCTTTAAAGTCATCCCTGTTCTGCTCTCTGACAGTTCTAACTCTTCTTCACTAAAAATTAATTATCTCTTCATAAAGGATTTTAATGATGTTATCATTTGTTTCTATTGAAACTAGACTCATTCAGGATTCTAAAAATATAAATTTAAGCCCCTAATTATTTTTATTCAATTTTTTATGATTTTTTAAATTCAAAATAGGGAACCCGAATTCATTCTGACCTTGTCTCACAAAATCCATTATATCTCATGATTTAAATATACATTTCTTATACCATTTCATCTATGAGAAACTAGACTCAATAATATTTAATTTCATATTTTTTTCATCTTCTAATTCAATTTTTACAATTTATGGTGATTTTTCAAAGTTAGTCTACTGCTGCTGTCCAAAACTGTTTTAGTGCAAGCTGTTTATTACCATTTTTCCCCTAAGCTTTTAATAAATAATAATTTCGTTCCTACTGAATTAGCCTCTCAATTGAGCTAATTTTTCTCAATTAACACTTTATTCTATCACTTTAAACTACTTTATAACCTTTGGGAATCAGAATTTCAGCACTAGACTTTAATTCCAAACATTTTCACAATTAGGTCCTAAAAATCAATTTCTATTGAAATTACCTAATAAAATCATCTCATAAACAAATTAAAGCTTCAATTTCATGCTATTTCATCATAAACATACAGAACTCTACTATGGTGACTTTGAATTTTATCCATGAAATCAAAAACTAATGAATTTAATAGTAGGACCTAGTTGTAAAAGTCTTAAAAACACAAAAATTACAAGAAAAAGCAATGATTAACTCACTTGGTGCAAAAATTATGAAATACCAGCTTAGAAGACCCTCGTAGGGCGTTTTTGGCTGATGAGAATGAAGAAAAATGAAGAGATTTCTAGATATTCCAAATTATTCCCACTTTTATTTAGTAAATTTTGTTATTTTCCCATTTTGCCTTTATTTCAGTAATTCTCCTGATTTTTCTGAGCTTATGCAGCCCAAAATATCTTCATTGGGCTTATTTTCTCTTTAAGTCTCTCCTCATTTGATAATTGAGCTATTTAATCCATCTAGTAACTTTTACACCCTTTTCAATTTTGTCCTTTTCATTTAATTAACTACCTAAACGTTAAAATTTTCTAACGAAATTTTAATACCACATTACTAACATTTTATAAATATTTATAAAAATATTTCCTACTCAGTTTTACAAGATCAAGGTCTCGATACCTTGTTTTTATCCAATTCCTTCAATAATACCTTTTTCTAACTAACCACTAAATCGGTAAATTTTTTCTATCGATATTTTAATACGATTTTCCTATCATACAAATATTCATGCAAAAATATTAAAATAAATTTCTCTTTAAATCAGATTTGTGGTTATGAAACCACTGTTCCGATAACCTTAAATTTAGGCTATTACAACTCTCCCTCCCTTTCTAAGGATTTTCGTCCTCGAAAATCTTACCAGTAAAGAGGTTTGGGTATTGTTTCCTTATTGCCTGTTCCCTTGTCGCTTCCTCAATCCCATGCTTTTGCCACAATACTTTTACCAAATTTATTTTTTTTATTTCTAAGCTCCCTTGTTTCCCGTGCCAATATCTTGACCGGTTCTTCACTATAACTCATATCTGGTTGAATCTCCACTTCTGTCGGAGAAATAACATGTGAAGGATCCGATCGATACCGTCGTAGCATAGACACATGAAAAATATTATGGATTCTATCAAGTTCCGGTGGTATTGCCAATTGATAAGTGACAAGTCCAATTATTTCTATAATTTCATATGGCCCGATAAATCTTGGACTCAATTTACCCTTGCGACCAAACCGAAGAATTTTCTTCCAAGGAGATACTTTCAGGAATACCTTGTCACCGACCTAAAATTCAATCTCTTTTCGTTTAAGGTCGGCATATGATTTTTGACGATCAGAAGCTGCTTTTAGACTATCTCGAAAAACCTTTACTTTTTCTTTTGTTTCCTAGATCAAATCAACCACATGTATCTTCTTTTCAGTAAGCTCTGTCCAATATAACGGTGTTCTACATTTTCTACCATATAAAGCTTCATACGGAGCCATTTTAATACTGGACTGATAACTGTTATTGTAAGCAAATTCAATCAAAGGTAGATACCTCTCCCAATTACCTTCAAACTCTAGTATACAACATCAGAGCATATCTGTCAATACTTGAATTACCTGCTCAGATTGGTTGTAACACCCCAAACCCGGATCCGACGTTATGGCTGAATCTGGTGTGTCACATTGAAGTGTTTTCATTGAAAACCCTTCTTTAAAATGATACACCTCAATTGCTTTGTAAAATCTCTTTTCAGTTGCGGAAGCTTTGTTTAAAATATTTAATTTAAATGTAACTTGTCATTTAAAAATTTAGTTGTGGAAATGTAGTATTTAAAACAACAGTTATGGTTTAACGTTCTACTTCTAATAAATATAAAGCATAAAAATGATAGTAATCCTAATTTGAAATATTAGCTAGAGGAAATACCTTGTTACAACCCAAGTCAAATAGAAATAATTTAAAATAAAAATATTAAAAATTACATAAAGACTAAGTCTAAACTTTTTATGTTAGTTGGCCACCTCTGAGTCCCTCTATCCGTCGAACCGCCTACTGAGGATCACCTGAAAAATTTAAAAGGAGGGGGTAAGTTTCCAAAACTCAGTGTGTACAACCCTCAACGAGTATAAAGCAATCATCAGTCATTTTGGGCCTGAGCCAATTCAATAACGGTGGCCTTTAGGCCTTAGCCCATGTTAGCCTCAGTTGGGCCCCGAAGCCCACATCGCAATAATATCACAATAATATCATACGTACAATGCTGTGCAACCCACCCCAATAATCCAATCGCTACACACCAACTCCGTCCCCCAGTACACATCATGTGGGGATATAAATATCGACCCACCCAACCGATACATATCAATGGTAGCCCGGTTGTGGTACTACCTTCATTGCAGCAAGCTGCCAATCATATATTGGGCTTAATAGCCGTCGGTGGATACACGGTTGTCAAGCAACCATGCGATCCTCATATACTTCCTCCGTTCCATAATTCCCAACCCATATGCAACCTAAACAGAATATCATATGAATGCTTATGAATGCAACAGGTATACATGTAACATCCATAAATCTTACATTCCACACATAGGGGTATTTTAGTCATTTTTTCCTTTAGGGGCATTTTGGTAATTTTCCTTTATTACAGGTTTTTACTTACCTTGGACCATTAACAAATCCCAGTTAGCTAAGATGAATAGATACTATGCACCAGGTAGGATTCCAGAGAAGAGGAAGTGAGTCATTAAGACCGCTTAAGTACGAAGCTCTCCCTAGATCCAATCCTAGACATGCATATACTCGTTGCCACACCATAACCCTATGACTTGTCCACGGTCTCAATAAATTAATTTAGTTTTATGCAGTCATCATATACTAGGCCCAAAACCCCTTACAAACCCAAACAAGTCCACATACATGCCTATGGCCTACTAGGCCCAATCTCATTCATATGGCCCATTAGGCCCAAATCACATTTATATGGCCCACTAGGCCCAATCACTTTTACAGTCATGCTCACATACGATTTTCCATCACATAACATCAATTATCAAAATTTTCCTATTATGGGCCCAACAGCCCATCGGCCCATTTAGCTCATGCTGGCCCGGTTGGCCAATTCACAGCCCAAGTCCATGGAATCACCCATGGGGCCTCAGATAACCTATCAGTTTTCTCCTTATGAGTGTTCGCGCACTCGCAAGACTACTGTAGCCAAACTTTCAGCTTTTTGGGATTTGTTGATCTACTTGTGTGTGTGCAGTGTATGTACACACCTTCGGCTTTATATCAAGCTATCATAGGGTAGAAGTACACACCTTATCACCTGGAGTACTAAGTATTCATAATCACCCGAACCTATATTCAACATTATACTTCATTGTCACATCCCATTAATTCAACATAAATCCACTACTTACCGAAGAACAACCTATACTTGCCTTGACTAGATTGATTGGCTGCGATCTGCCTATGTAACTCAAAATTTGACGTAGTCCCCCTTCCGCATCTAGGCGAAAAGTCCCGAATGGCTGACACCTTACGTCGCTTAAACATGGGAGCCTTTATCCCAACCTCTCTGCTAGAACCCCCTTTTCCCATCAACTAATACTTAGCCAGCGATCGCACTCTTGAATGAGAGGGAAAAAGAGAAATAAATGGAGAAACCATAGGTTAACAAAAGTATTGGAAAGGATAAAGAAAAATCGACTTTTAAGAGTGTAGAAACGAAAGAACTTAGAAATATTTAACAAAAGCTGAAGAAGATCTAATTCACCTACCGATTGCGAGATCGCTTGCCAACAAGAAATCAAACCCCCAAAGTGTATGACTCGACTTTTAAATGAAAAAGAAACAGTCGGCTAAGTTGAAGAGGGAAGAGGTTGATTCGATTAAAATAGGGAAAAAATCAAGAGTTTAGCTTAAAGAAAAGAGAAGATGATATGCGACTGAAGCACACAAAAACAACAAAAGCCCTTACTTGCCCATACGACACACATATATATACTAAAAAATAAATAAATAAATAAATAAAAATACAAACCTACACTCCCCAATCGACTTAAACTCGTCCAGTTAAATTTCCCTTCAATTTATCCAATTTTTATCATCATCATATCCACACTTAATCCTGTAACACCCCGAACCCGAGACCATCGCCGGTGTCGGACACGAGGGGTTAACAAGCCAAGTCCACATATTTTGCCCACCAATTTGACATTTCCAGTCAGGCTGGAAAACTGCATCACCGTCGCCTTAAAAATCATATCTCGAGTTCCAAAACTCGGAAACTGGTTTCGTAAATTTTCCCTGAATTTAGACTCATATATCCATCCATGGATTTATTTCTAGAATTTTTGGTCGGGCCAATTGGTACAGTTTATTAGTTAAAGTTACCCATGTTACAGGGATCGACTGCTTTGACCTTCGCGCGTTACAACTTGAATATCTCTCTGCACAGGGCTTTAATACTGGTGCCGTTTGTTTCTAATGAAACTAGACTCAAAATGGAATCTGTACATATAAGGCATGACTCCTAATTCTTTCTGGATAATTTATAGTAAATTTTTAAAGTTGCGACAGGGGACCCAGAAACCATTCTGGCCCTGTCTCACAATAGCTTTAATATCTCTTAACATGTGACTCCTATGACCATTTCGTTTCTTCCATATGAAAATAAACTCATCAAGGTTCATTTACATAGCTTATTCACTATTTAATACCATCCCTACAAATTTTGGTGATTTTTCACATTCACGTCACTGCAGCTGGCAGCATCTGTTTTGAAGGTAGGTCTTACCTATTTTTAGTCTCCATGAACCAACTAGTCTTGCCATACATAGGTTCACATATGATCATTTTAACCATACCAATGGCTGATCATGTGACCAACATTCCCACTTCCAATCCATAATCACATCATGACACCATATATATATATACAAACCGCAAATAGTCTAAGTTCAGTACTTCACTTTTACGAGCCATTTTCGCATGGCCGAACACATATACATCACAGCATATTTAAACCAACAAAGGGTAGTCCTATACATGCCATTTCAAAGTTCAACCAAAATTTATACCAAAATGGAGGCGTTGATAGTGTGGATGACTTCAACTTTAATGATCCCAAATCCGATTGCTAACGAGCAAAATCTATAAAACAGAGAGCCAAAGCAACGGGTAAGCATTTTTATGCTTAGTAAGTCTCAAGGAATAAAATCAGCTTTAATTAAAGCAATACATTCACATAGCCAAATGCATCATTTCATTAATACACATTCACATAATCATTCTTACTTCCCACTTCATCATTATATACTTTCACAAGGTATCAACCTATTCAATAGCTGAAATTGTTAGTCGATTGAGCGAATGTTGCTCAAACATGTCGACTTTCCAATGCACATATAAACATACCTTATTCTTTGGGCCTTTCGAGCGTACTAATTGAATTTATTACAGCAACCAACACTCACCTCCAGCCCAAGCTTCTTGAATACAACCGGATATAACCACGTGCACGAATGCCTTGGTCTTAGCCCGAATAGAATGACTCGCACGAATGCCTTGGTCTTAGCCGGATGTAGCCACTAGCACAATTGCCTTGGTCTTAACCGGATATAATTTCAGCATAAATGTCTTGGGACTTAGCCGGATATCATTCAATTGCTCATGCACACATGCATCAATAATCATTAGACATTCATATTTCATTTTAGTTACTAAGGCTCAAACGCAAATATAATCACAAGCATAATCGCCTTGGGACTTAGCGGGTATCATTCAAATACTCATACACACATAAATCAATAATCAATATACATCCATATTTCATTTCACATAATTCAAGTAGGGTCACTTCTTGAGGACTTACCTCGGATGTTGTCGAACGGCTTTTACGGCTATTCGATCACTTTTTCCTTCCCCTTGTCCAATTGTGGCCCTCTAAGCTCTTGAGCTAATTCAAACAAATTCAATTTATTAAAACCTCATTGTGCTAGCTTATGGCGAATATGACAAGGAGTTTAAATGGTCATATGGCCACCCTTTCGCTTGAATACACAATGGTCATGCACATTTTATACTACATCAAGCAATTCAATACAATTCATTCGAGCATCAAGGAAAAGCTAAGGCCATCAATAGGCTCCCTAAGGCCGAATATACATGTCCATGTTGAGGCCAATTATGCACTTAATACCACACAAAAACAGCATGCATTTTACTAGTTAATGCTTTGCATATTGTAGCTCAAAACTTATAATATAGCATCAAGCACTCATATGTGTGCTAGGCGAATGTGCTTGCAATTTCACAAACATTCTTCAACATCTTCTTCTTTAAACAAACATATTCATCACTTACTTCATAACCAAAACATCATGTGCAAACATATATATACATATATGAGCATGGCGAATTTCAAGGTGTCCATATAGCCATCCAAAACACAAATTTTAACTAACATGCAAGAAGCATGAACCATGCTCATGAATGCATCATGGCGAATACATCACAATCATGCCCCTTTCATCTTCAATCATGGTTAAACAAAAAGAAAACTCAAAGTCTTACTCAAGATGGCTACAAAGAAATTTCAAGAGTAGACAATCCATCATTGCATGCATCATCATCAAGCTTCACACTTAACATGCAATGGCTTTATCACAATACCAACCTTGACCAAATACCACTTCCATGGCATAACAAGGATTTGAACCATGGCTAACATGAACATCAAGTTGGCAACTAAAACATGCATGAATCTCATGACACAACCTCATACATACCTCAATCTTGATGCAAGTTTAGCCAAATATCCTTCTAGATCTCTTCTAAACAAAGGAAATGAAGCAAAATCTCTTCTCCCTCTTAGTATTTTCGGCCAAAAGGAGAGAACAAGGATGAACAAATTTTTTGTTTTCTCTTCTTGGTTGCACGGCAATGGGGGGAATGCTACTCTCTCACACACATTTTTTAATTCTTTTCTTACCCATGCTTATTTGTTTATTATTTCTCCTAATGCCCAACAAAACATGTTTCATGACATGTTTAGCCCATATCTCTTTGTCATGGCCGGCCATCACTTGTAAAGGGAATTTGACATGCAAGTCCATTATTTTGCATGCATGCTTTAATTAGTCATCACACATTTCCCTATCGTACTTTCAAAGTTCACTACTAAGTCCTTTCTAGTGGAATTCACCTTTATAACACTAAATCAATCATCATAAAATGTCATACATGAGCACACACATATTATAGGCATCAAAATAAATTTTTAATTATTTTTATGCCTCGGTTTTGTGGTCCCGAAACCACATTCCGACTAGGGTCAATTTTGGGCTATCACAAATCCTCATCCTAATCCCCTTGATTTTAGCTAACAATTCCAATTTGAATTGCATTCAAATTGCTTCCACCGAATAGCAATCCTTCCCTGCGTTGAGTAGCAAAATTAAACTCCCTTTTGCACATGTCACTACTCGAACTCTAGCCCTCCAACTTCCCAACACGCTGCTGGCCACTGCACCACATCCTATCTTGTACTACCATTCGATCACAATTAACTATAAGGCTTATATGCCTAAGCCTCAGTTTTCTTAAAGAATAAAAATTTAAACATTACCAGGCCTAGGATTCGAACCTGCAACCTCTCATATCCATAGCATGCTTCTCACCACTACACCGTAGGCACTCTTGTGCCATATTCCATCCTTAACTATTTTTAAGGCCTATTAACTCGTAACCAGGTTATCCTAAAAATATTTGCTACCATTCAGATTCGAACCCCTAATCTCTTGGCTGTGCTATACGTCCCTTGCCACTACGGCACCTACCTTATTTGTATCGTTTTTCCTCCCCAATTAATTATAAAGTCTTTTTGTCGACCTCCAGGTTGTCTAAAAAGAAACCCACAACTTTTGCTCATGCCGTGACTTGAACCCAGCACCTCTCCTTACTCCTAACAGCATCATACCACTGGGCCAAGCGCATCCTTTGTGTCAAATTTCCACCAAACATATTTATAAGGCTTAAACGCTTGCTTCCCTACTAATCATATGCGCAAAAAAAAATTTTCGCTAAGGCCAAGACTCAAACCCTGGACTTCCTGCTTGCTACCAATGCCTTTTTCCACTAGGTCAATCATTTCCTTGTGTCAGATTTTATCAAGCCTTATTAATAAGCCTTCCTCCTAATGCTCAGGGTCTTTTAGAAAAAAAATGCAAAATTTTGCTAAAGCCCTGGATCGAACCCAAGACTTTTTCCACACTACCAACCCTTCTTAAATCACTTAACAATTAGACTAAACATGCAATTAAAAAATATTTAAACACATTTCATTTATTTAAGCCACCTTCTAACCGATCCCAAACTCAAGGCCCATTACTTCTAGGCCCAAAATTCAGGGTGTTACATTGGCCATCTGTCTAAGGATGAAATGCAGTGTTGAAATACAATTGAGTACCCAAGGCTTCTTGCAATTTGTCCCAGAAATGATACGTAAATCGAGGATCTCTATCCGATATAATAGAGACAGGCACACCATGTAGCCTAACAATCTCATATATGTACAGTTTAGCCAGTTTATCTAAAGAATAATCCATACGTACCGGAATAAAGTGCGCTGACTTTGTCAATCCGTCAACAATCACCCAAATAGCATCTTTTTTCCTCGGAGACAATGGTAACCCTGATACAAAATCTATAGTGATTCTTTCCTATTTCTATTCCGATATAGTGATTGGCTGAAGTAACCCCGAAGGTACCTAATGTTCAGCTTTAACCTATTGACATACCAAACACTTTGATACAAACTTAGAGATATCACATTTCATACCCGACCACCAGTATATCTTTTTCAGATCATTATACATTTTATTACTCCCCTAATGTATAGACATAATACCGCTATGAGCCTCGTGTAGAATCTTCTGTATGAGCTCTGTATCCTTCGGTACACAAACTCTGCCTCTGAATAACATACAACCATCAATCCCAACCTGAAATTCACAATCAGTACCTGACTCACATTGTGCCCGTTTAACCTATAACTTCTCATCATTCTTTTGAGCTTCACATATTTGCTGTAGAAATGTCGGTTTAGCTCTCAATTCATCTAGGATTGAACCATCATCAATCAGTGACAATCGAGTATTCATAGCTCGTAAAGGAAACAGAGATTTTCGGCTCAAAGCATCAGCTACAACATTAGCCTTACTTGGATGGTAATCAATAATCAAATCATAGTCCTTTATCAGTTCAAGCCACCTGCGCTATCTCAAATTCAAATTTTTCTGCGTCATCAAATATTTCAGGCTTTTATGATCAGTATAAATATGACATTTCTCACCGTACAAGTAATGCTGCCATATCTTCGGCGCAAATACAATAGCAGCTAATTCAAGATCATGTACTGGGTAATTTCTTTCATGTGGTTTAAGTTGTCTTGAAGCATAGGCTATTGCTTTACCTTCTTGCATCAAGACGCATCAAGACACAACCTAAACCATTTAATGTGGCATCACTGTAAATAACAAATTCCTTACCCGGTTCAGGCTGCACTAATACAGGTGCTTTTGTTAGTAGATCTTTCAATCGTTTGAAACTTTGCTGACATTCATAAGTCCACTCAAACTTTACATCTTTCTGCAATAATCGAGTCATCGGAGAATCTATTATAGAGAATCCCTGTACAAATCTCTGATAATAACCAGCTAAACCCAAGAAACTTCTAACTTCAGATACATTCTTTGATGGACTCCAATTGACAATAGCTGTGATTTTACTTGGATCTACCCTGATGCCTTCGGCGAATACAATATGTCCAAGAAAACCCATTTCTCGAAGCCAAAATTCACATTTATTGAATTTAGCATATAACTGCTTCTCTCGCAAATTTACAACACAATTCTCAAATGTTCTGCGTGTTCTTCTTCATCCCGAGAATAAACCAAAACATCATCAATGAATACTACCACAAATCTATCTAAGTAAGGTTTGAATATCCGGTTCATCAAATCCTTGAATACTGTGGGTGCATTAGTTAACCCAAACGGCATAACCAGAAAATCATAATGCCCGTACCTGGTTCTGAAGGTTGTTTTTGGCACATCTGACTCCTTTACCCGTAACTGATAATAACCTGATCGAAGATCAATCTTTGAAAACACTGTAGCACCTTTCAGCTGATCAAATAAATAATCAATCTGGGGTAATGGGTACTTATTCTTTATGGTTACTTTATTAAGCTATCGGTAGCCGATACACAGTCTTAAAGACCCGTTCTTCTTTTTCACAAACAGAACTAGAGCACCCCAAGGTGAATGACTCGATCGAAAAAAACCTCTGTCAACGAGTTCTTGCAACTGTGTCTTTAACTCCTTTAATTCTGTAGGAGCCATCCAGTATGGAGTTATGGAAATCAGAGTAGTTCCCAGAATCAAATCTATAGAAAATTCCACTTTTCTTTCTGGTGGCAACCTTGGTAATTCCTTTGAAAACACATCAGAAAATTCACATACAATTGGCACTACCTGTATCTTTGACTTAGATACCTTGGTGTCGAGTACATAAGCCAAGTAAGCATCATACCTTTTTTTGACATACTTCTGTGCTGCCATTACTGAAATCACATCAGATAACCCATTTGTCTGATCAGATTTAACCCGGAGTAACTCACCATTCTGACATTTTAGCACAATATATTTCTGCTTACAATTTACTACTGCATCATGCTGGGTTAACCAATCCATGCCTAATATCACATCAAATTCATCAAATGGCAGTAACATCAAATCAGCCATGAAACAATAACCTCTTACCAGACAATTTTTACAAATTTTATCTACCAAAACAGATTGACCCAGGGGGTTTGAGACTTTAACCACAAATTCAATAGGTTCAATAGATAAATCTTTAACACATGCAAGCTTTGTACACATTTATGAATGCGTAGAACTAGGATCAATTAATGCAGTAATATTAGTGTTAAGTAAAGAAAATGTACCAGTAATAACATCGGGTGTTGAGGCATCTTCTCTATCACGAATGGCATATGTCCTAGCAGGTGCTCGTGCCTCAGGGCCTGCCTGTAGTATCTTTTATAGCTCCTCGGCTACCACTGACATTACCGGATGGTTGAGGTGGTCTACCCCTCAAAACTGGATTACTTGGCTTCAATATTTGTTCAGCTTCTTTTTCACCCATTTCTGGACAATTTCTGAGGAAATGGTCAAAAGAACCACATCGGTAACAAGCCCCACTCTTTAATTGGCATTCACCAAAATGAGCTTTATTACAGTACTGGCATCTCGGCTTAGGGCTACCAACACTGTCAACACTGGTCACTGATGGAATAGAAGGTCTTGGATTAGTGTATTGAGAACCTCGCTCTCTGCCCGAATACCCACTGGCTGAGGTAGAACGATCCTGGTACTTCTTCAATTTCTTTGGAGCAGAAAACTGAGATTTTCCCATTGGTCTTTTACTAAAAATTCGAGCTTCCCTTTCAGCCTGTTTCTTCTCTTTGCTCAATTCTTCTGCTTTATAAGCTCTCTCTGCCAATGTAGCAAACTCTATAATGTCAAGAATTCCATTCAGTAGCTTAATGTCTTCATTCAATCTTTCTTTGAATCATTTCCATATTTCAGATTCCGACTGTACCCATTCTCGAGCATATTTACTCAATCGAACAAATTCTCTTTCATACTCAGATACAGATCTATTGCCCTATTTCAGCTTAAGAAATTCTTCTCTTTTATGATCAAGGAACCTCTGGCTGATATATTTATTTTTAAATTTGTTCTGAAAGAATTCCCATGTAATTTCTTCTTTTAGAACAACTGAAGCTTTAGCATTCCACCAATGATAAGCTGTGTCTTTTAGTAGTGAGATGACACATTTCAAACATTCTTCTGGTGTGCAAGATAATTCCTCCAAAACCCGAGTAGTATTTTCTAACCAGAATTCAGCCTATTCGGAATCATTATCAACAGCTTTTCGAAATTCTTCGACCCCATATTTTCAAATTTTATCTATTGGAGCTTTCCCTTTTCTGATAGATTTAGTACCTGTACCCTGTGGGATCTCAGGAACCGGTGGAGGAGTCGGAGGGGGAGCTTGAACCTGCTGCACTACAAGGTTAGTTCTTATGTATTGACTAAACCATTCATTCATCATTTGAAAGAAGGCTATTTTTGCCTCTTCTCCTCGACCCTCTGTCTCGGGCCTCTTACTACTAGTTTTTTCTCTTTGTACTGAAGCCGAAGCATGACTTCAAGCTTCCTCAGATTGAGCTCGGTCGGATGACATTACTATAAGAAAAACACATTTTAAATGGTCCAGAGATTGAACACTATCAATAATAATTTAAATGGCATGTATAACTAATCCCATATTTGTTACATCGGTCCTAGAATCGGCTAAACCGTAGCTCTGATACAAACAAATGGAACACCCCCTACCTGTATTCATTTCTGGAATAGGGTATGAGGTATTACCAGAGTTTAGGAATTAATTTTTTTTAACTCAATATAACCCCTTTATAGGTATCTAACCTTCCCTGCAATTTTAAACCGAGACCAATCCACATCAACCAATCTAATTCAAAATATTTTCAAGATAATTCATGCATTTTTATAAGACAACATCATCAAATACCAAAACCAAGATTTGTTAGCCATACTAATGGCTGACCTTACATTCATTTCACTTTAACATTTACTTTATTAGCTTATACATGTCACTGATTTCCAAAATAAAGTTTCTTTATATACCGAAATCTTGAGGTTGATAGTGTGACGTGCCTCCAACCGAATCCAACGTCCGAGCTTTTAACACTACAAAACAGGGAAAATAGGGTAAGCACTATGTGCTTAGTAAGCTCATGTAACAAGAACTATACTTACCTAATATTTTCAATACAATGCAATAAACATTCATATATCCATTCAATGCATTATTACCCTAACATGCACAAACTCAACATTCAAGTTAGTCCAATAATTTCCATGTGTCAATAACATATAAACCATGATTGATGAAACTTATCAATACCATGATTTCCATTCACTTATTATTTTTCCATATTTATCCCATTGAATTTCTTAGAAATTTCGATAGATTTTTAGAGGTACACTTTTAGTGTACAGTTTTTGGGTCCGTCAATTCATATTCATGTGCGCACATTTCCATTTTAAAGAGCACACTTCCGCGAACCTCATCCTTACAGCAGAATTACCAGTCCAGGCTAAATCCCCTGCAACAACAATTACTCTAATGAGCTTGGATCTGAATTACCAGTCCAGGCTAAATTTAGACCCTAATTTGGATTACCCGTCCAGGTTAAATCCATTTTACACATATTCTTCGGGAGGGCTATATCAAGATAGGATCACCCGTCTGGGCTAGCTCATTTTTACCGTCAATTCCTTTTCAAAGATCCATCGAATTTTCCTTTCATTCAACTGAGATTTCTTCCCCTTTTTATCAAATATATCAATGTTTCATCAATTTTCATACAATGAACATTCAAATCATATTCACATCAATAACATACAATTCAAGCATTTAAGAATATAATTCAAGTTACACGAACTTACCTCGATAGTTGTTCGTATACAAAAATCTACTAATCCTGAACTTTTTCCTTTCCTCGATCTAACTTCATATTTGAATCTTCTGGATATAAATAAATAAATTTAATTATCAATTTAATACATTTCATGTTCATATGCAACATTCTCTATAATTCAACTATTATTTATAGTTCATACAAAGCTGTCTACTCGAGCCATAGTCACTAAATTATTTTTATCTTGAGATACAGAACTCCAAATTAGGATCTGCTAATTTTACCTGAAACTAGAATCACATATCTTCTTACCCTAAAATTTTTATAATTTATAGCCCCGTTTTTAATGGTTTTCACGTTTTTGAAATCTTTGTAACACGATCTAGCTATTTCTACCATTAATTTAAGATATGATGAAGGTCTAGGAGTAACACCCTAAACCCGGCCCAGACGTTATGGCCGAATCTGGCATGTTACATTGAAGTTTTTTAGTGAAAACTGTGTTTTCATTGAAAACCCTTCTTAAACAAAAGAAACCTTAATTAACTTAAAAATAAACACACCTTTCAATTTCGAAAGCCTTGTTTAAAACATTTGATTTAAGAAAACTTATCATTTAAAAATTAAGTTGCGGAAACGTAGAAAACATACTATAATTTAGGAACCCATGTTCAACTTCTCGTAATTACAATGAAAATAACAATAATTCAAGTATTAATAGCATATTGAAAACCCTCTTACAATCTAGCCTGAAACATACTTAATAAAATAAAACTTATAAGCTTAAAAAACAGTCCAAATTTGTCTTGCTAGCTGGCCACCCAGAGTCCCTCCATACATCAAACCGTCTACTGAGCATCACCTGAAAATTAAATAAAAGAGGGGGTGAGTTTTCGCAAACTCAGTGTGTACCACCCTCGAAGAAAATCAAGCATTCAAAAAATAAAAAAAATAAAAATCAAACATACAATACAATCCCATCCAAGTTATCCATCCGCTACACACCAGCTCCGTCCCCCGTCACACCATGTGGGGATATAAATATTGACCCACCCAGCCCACACACCAATGGTAGCCCGGTTGCGGAACTACCTTCATTTACATATTGGGCTTTAAAAGCTGTCGGTGGATCCATGATTGTCAGGAAACCATACGATCCTTATATACTTCCTCCGGTCCATAGTTCCCACCCCATATGCAACCTAAGCAGAACATCATATGTATGCATGTCACGTCCACAAAACTTACATTCAATACCTAAGGGTATTTTGGTCATTTTCAACCTTAGGGGCATTTCGTTAATTTTCCCTTATTACGGTTTTCACTTACCTTGGCCCATGAACAAGTCCCGTGAGCTAAGATGAACAAATAATATGCACCAGGTAGGATTCTAGAGAAGAGGAGGTGGGTCATTAAGACCGCTTAAGTTCCAAGCTCTCCTTAGATCCAATCCTAGACATGCATATACCCGTTGCCACACCTTAACCCTATGACATGTCCACGGTCTCAATTAATTAATTAAGTTTTATGTAGTCATCATATACTAGGCCCAATACCCCTACATACATGCATATGGCCCACTAGGCCCAATCTTATTCAAATGGCCCATCTGGCCCAGTTCATATTCTTATGGCCCACTAGGCCCAATTATTATTCATATGGCCCATTAGGCCCAAATCATATTATATTCATGCTCACATACAAATTTTCTAACACATAGCATCATTTATCAATATTTTCCAATTATGGGCCCAATAGCCCATCAGACCCATTAGCCCATTCCGGCCCATTTGGCCAATTCTCAACCCAAGTCCACGGAATCGCCCGTGGGCCTCAGGCAACCTATCGGTTTCCTCTCCACGAGTGTTCGCGCACTCGTGTGACTACCGTAGCCCAACTTTCAGCTTTTTAGCATTTCGACTTTTCAACTTTTCGGCATTTCAGCTTTTGCCAATTCATTGTGTGTGTGTGCAGTGTATGTACACACCTGGTAGGCAAGCGTGCTGCGATTTCCTTAGCCCAAACCTACAATCGATACCACTTAAAGATTAATCTCACATACTTATCGAATACTTTACCAAAAGATGGAATCTCAGCTTAACCTTACCTTGCGCGATAAGTATAACAGCCCCTTCACTAACCACGATCAATTCCTAGATATGCACCAATCGTAACTATTAAAACCAGAATAATAGGTGACTCATATCCAATACAAGCCCCCTTACCTTACTATGGCTATTCGGCCAACCTTAGCCAATGGATGAGGAATACTTACCAAAACCGCAACACCTAAGGAGCAATTCGGCAATGAGCTAAGATCCGAGATTCAATACTAAATCCCTACCACATTTGATTAGAAAGAGTGAGGGACAATATTCGATACTGAGGAAAGAAACCGATTGGAAGAACAATACATACACTAGATTTGACCGAAGTAGAAGAAGTAGTGATGGCACCAAGGGTATTTGGCCAAAGAGGTTTTGCCCTTACAATTTTGTATGGCAAAAGAGGGTTATTCGGCTCCAAGGAAAAAGAAAGAAATGTCAGCAATGAGGTAGAGGAAGAATAGAATTCGGCACAAGGAAGAAGAAAAAGAAAAGAAAGGCAGAGGGTTTTCGACTTTTAGAGAAAAGAGTTTCTTGTAATAGGGTGAAGGAAATTCGGCATTAGCTTCATACCCTAGCATTCGGCCCCTATTTATAAGCCTTATAGCCAAATTCTCTCATGCCCAATTCCCCATTCGGCTCCATCACTTCTCCCTTTTCATCTCCTCATTTTTCTCCCTGATAACCCCTTGATCCTTTCCATAATTTTCTCTTCTAAACACTCCTCTTGGAGTCCATCTTCACGCCACTTCCATCCTTCTAGAAGGCCAAAATTAAACTTCTAAAAACACTAAACTAGGATTCGAACCTTGGACCTCCTTGCTAGCTATTAATGCCACCTCCCTTCACTCTAAGTGGCGTCACTAAGCACTCTTCTTGTGATAGCCTTAAAACAACCCTAGTCGGAATGTGGTTTCGGGACCACAAAACCGAGGCATAAAAATAATTTAAAATTTATTTTGATGCCTATAATATGTGTTAACTCATGTGTGACATTTTTGATGTTTTGATTTAGAGTTATAAATGTGAATTTCACTAGAAAGGACCTAGTAGTAAACTTTGAAAGTATGATGGGGAAATGTGTGATGACTAGTTGATCATGCATGCAAAAATGAGGGGTTTGCATGTCAAATTTCCCATATATCATAAGTAGTGGCCGGCCATGATGGGCTTATATTCACATAATATGTATTAATTATTAGTTAGTAGCTTATATTTTATAACATAAGTAAATAAAATAAGGAAAAGAGAAAAGAAACAAAGGAGTCTTTCTCATGTTTTCTTCTTGGGCGATTCTAAGAGAGGAAGAGGAGGAGCCATTCGGCCATGGTAGGCCTTCATTAAGGTAAGAAACTCAAGCTAGTCCTTTAAAATCTTAGCATGGTTTTAAGCTAGATTCTAAGTCCCTTACTTAACCATGCCGAAATCTTGGAAATGGATGGTGATATGAACATTCAGCCATGGTAGAGGTTAAAGAAAAATGGTGGTAATATTATATATTTTGATAAGTATGTTAAATGGTTTGAGATTTGAACTAGTCATCAAATCCTCTAGGTAGCCCATGCTAAGAATTTTGATTTTGGGATGACTAGAACTTTCGGCCATGGTAGCTATTGAGGATTTAGGTTTGTGTTTCATGTTAAATTGGATGAATCTTGGTGTAAGGGTGTTTGAACTAAACTAATGATCAAATAGGTGCATAGATACAAAATGGAAAGAATCGGCCTAAGTGTTTTAGTCATTGACATATATATATATATGTTGCCAAATGTGTGCTTAAGGAATTGGTTAAGTACATTGTTGTTAAATGCTTGTTGCTAAGGAATTTTGAATGGGTTATAAATTGAGTTTAATGTTCGAGGAACATTGGTTTGGACACCTAGTGCCGAATGTGTTCAAACATAACTTACCAAGTGCATAAATATGATAATGCTATGATGGTAGACTTAATTGGAATTCGGCATTGTAAGTGATGCCTTGGGCTCTTATGATGGTTAGGGACAAAATGTGTGTTGTGAGGAACGAAATGATGTCTATGAATTTGAAAATGCAAGGTATTAAGCTAGTCCTATTATTCGGTGGTGCATGAGTAGAGCACATGTATAATGCTTGAATAACTAGTCAATAAAGCTATTCGCCTAATTGTATAATATAAATGTATTTAATCGGATTGTTAAATTGATAAATTATTAAATAAGCTCTATTTGTTTGAATTAAGCTCAAGAGCTTAGAGGACCAAAGTTGGATAAGGGGAAGGAAAAAGTGAGCGAATAGCCATCGAAATCGTTCGACAACATCCGAGGTAAGTCTTCGAGTAATGACCCTACTTGATTTATATTGAAATGATTTTTCATATTATGGCGGATAGCCGAATGTGCATAGAGCCTATGTTATAAAGCCAATTGAAATCATGCTCTTTGTGTGTGGCTATTGAGCCGAAATTGGAAAGGTTTGATAAATGATTTGTGTTTGAGCCTTAGTGTGAAATGAAATATGGATGTGTCATGAATATTGATATATGTGTGCATGAGCATTTGAATGATATCTGGGCTAAGACCCGAAGGCATTTGTGCGAGTTGTTATATCCGGGCTAAGACCCGAAGGCATTTGTGCGAGTTGCTATGTCCGAGTTAAGACCCGAAGGCAATTGGGCGTGTGGTTATATCCGGCTAAATCCCGAAGAAACTTGAGTTTGAAGGTGAGCGATTTGTGCTATAATAATTTTAATTAATACGCTCGAAAAACCCAAATGATAAGGTATGTTTGCATGTGCATCGGAAAAGTTGATTCGTTTTAAATAGTATTCGTTCAATCGACTAACGAACTTTCGGCTCTTAGATAGGTTGATACCTTGTGTGTGTATATGTTGATGAAGTGTGAAGTAAGTATGATTATGAGAATGTGTATCAATAAAGTGATTCATTTAGCTATGTGAATGTAATACTTTAGTCAAAGCTGATTTCATTACTTGAGACTTACTAAGCATTAAAATGCTTACCCCTTTGCTTTGGCTCTTTGTTTTCTAGATTTTGTTCGTTAGCCATCGGATTCGGGATCATCAAAGTCGAAGTCATCCACACTATCAAAGCCCTTTTGGTACTCTTTTAGTTGAACTCGGATATGGCATGTATAGGACTACCCTTTTTGTTGTTGGTCATGTACCCATGGATTTTGTGTAAATTTGGATAGCCATGAGAAAATGGCTTATATCGTTTTAGCATAGTACTATAATCGTTTTGTATGTTGATCACTAAGAGGTATGGAAATGTTTGGAAACGATTAGCCATTGGAATGGTTAATCATGATTATACTTTGTGCTATGTATGCAAAAAGGGCTAATTGAATCATGGAAACTATGAAATAGGTAAAGTCTACCTTAAAGGCAGATGCTGACAGCAGCAGTGATGTCGATGTGAAAAATCACTAAAAATAGTAGGAATGGAATTAAATAGTGAATAAATTATGTAAATGAACCTTGATGAATCTACTTTCATATGGAAGAAACGAAATGGTCATATGAGTTGTATGTTAAGAGATAGTTAGGTTTTCGTGAAGCAGGGCCAGAACGGTTTCTGGATTCCCTGTTCCGACTTTGGAAATTCATTATAAATTAACCAGAGATAATTAGGAGTCATGCCATATATGTATAGATTCCTCTTTGAGTCTAGTTTCTATAGAAACAAACTGAATCAGTATTGAAGCCCTGTACAGGGAGATACCCAAGTTGTAATGCATAAAGGTCAGTGTAGTCGAACCCTGGAGCAGGGGAGACTTTAACTAATAAACTGTACTAATTGGCTTGACCAAAAATTCTAGAAAAAAATCTGTAGATGGACATATGAGTCTAGTTTCATGGAAAAATTACGAAACTGATTTTCGAGTTTTGAAACTCAAGATAAGATTTTTAAGGCGATAGTGATGTAGTAACCAGCTTGTCTGGAAATTTTTAAATGGACTGTGAAAATAATTAAGTTAAGTCTGTGTGCACCTTGTGTTCGACTCCGGTAACGGACTCGGGTACGGGGTGTTACACTTCTACAAGGCTTTTTGATGCTATTTTCCTCTATCTTTATTTAAAATCCCAACTACTTGCTAACAAGATCCTTTTAATAATTAAACTATAATTTTATTTACCCCTAGGTTCGAACTCAAACGTTAATTAAGACCTACTATAATTATCACTTGGCTAGGAATATAAAACACAATTTTTATCAAAACCGAAAATAATGAAAGTTCGAGATTCTGAGATTTGGGGCGTTACAACTCTACCCCCTAAAAAAAATTTCGTCCTCGAAATTTTACCTGATTCAAATAGTTGAGGATATTGACGTCGCATCACTTTCTCCGGTTCCTAAGTAGCCTCCCCCGCTTTGTGATTCCGCGAAAGCACTTTGACTAATGGAACGGGCTTCCTTCTCAGCTCTTTGACATCTTGACCAATTATTTGTATGGGCTCTTCCTCGAATGTTAAATCTGGCCTGACCTCGATTTCTTCAACCGCCACGACATGTAAAGGATCTGAGCGATACCGCTTCAGCATGGAAACATGAACACGTCGTGCATTTGGCTTAGTTCAGGAGGTAACTCAAGCTGGTAAGCGACTAGCCCAATCTGCCTTACAACCCGATATGGCTTAATGAACCTTGGGCTTAGCTTCCCCTTCCGTCCAAACATTAATACCTTCTTCCAAGGAGAGACCTTAAGGAAAACTAATCCCCTACTGCATACTCTATCCCATGACGCTTAAGGTCAGCATACGATTTCTGCCTATCCGAGGCCTCCTTCAACCGATCTCTAATCAATTTCACCTTGTCCTCAGTATCGGCTACTAACTCAGGGCCCAAAACTCTTCATTCGCCCAACTCCGTCCAACATGTTGGAGTTCGACACCTACGTCCATATAGTGCTTCATATGGAGCCATCCTAATGCTTGCTTGATAGCTGTTATTGTACGCAAATTCGGCTAACGGTAAATAGTCCTCCCAACTACCTCGGAACTCAATCACACATCCCCTTAACATATCTTCCAATACTTGAATCACCCTTTCTGACTGTCCATCAGTTTGAGGGTGGAAAGCCGTACTAAAGTTCAACCTAGTACCTAATGCTTCATGCAGCTTCTTCCAAAATCGCAAAGTGAAACGTGGGTCCCTATCAGATATTATGGATACCGGCACTCCATGCAATCTTACAATATCTGCCACATACAGCCTAGCCAGTCTTTGCAATGAGTAGTCGGTACGAACCAGTACGAAATAGGCAGACTTGGTTAATCGATCCACTATGACCCATATCGAGTCTTTCTTAGTAAGCGTTAAGGGTAGCCCACTAACAAAGTCCATAGTGATCCTCTCCCACTTCCAGAGTGGAATCTTCACTGGCTGAAGCAATCCCGAAGGTAGCTGATGTTCCGCCTTCACCTTTTGACAAACCAAACACTTACTTACAAACTCCATAACCTTGCGCTGAAGTCCAGGCCACTAGTAAAACTCATGCAAATTCTAATACATCTTGTTTCTGCCAAGATGCTAGCATAAAGACCGCTATGTGCTTCCCACAGAATGAACTGCCTTAGATCATCGTCCTTGGGTATACACATTCTCCCACGGAAACACAATACTCCTTCACTATTTATCCCAAAGTCCGATGTCTCCCCACTCTCCACTTTTCTGAAATGAGCACCTAAGGTATCATCCATTAACTGCTTACTCCTTATCTGTTCGACCCACACCGGCTTTACTTGAAGCTCCACTAACAAGCTACCATCATCCAACAAGCTTAAACGAGTGAGCATAGCTCTCAAGTCTGACTTAAACCTACGACTCAATGCGTCAGCTACCACATTCGCTTTGCCAAAGTGGTTTTCTATCGAGCAATCATAATCCTTCAATAATTCCACCCACCTACGTTGCTTGAGGTTTAACTTCTTTTGGGTAAGGAGGTACTTCAAACTCTTGAGGTTTGAATAAATTACGCACTTCTCCCCATATAAGTAATGCCTTAATGTCTTAAACATGAACACCACCGCAGCTAGCTCCAAATCATGGGTTGGGTAATTCACCTCGTGAGTCTTAAGTTGCCGGGACGTATACGCAACCACCTTCCCTTCTTGCATTAATACACAACCTAAGCCTACATGCGACACGTCACTATAAACCGTAAACTTCTTTCCAGGCACTGGCCGAATCAACACAGGGGCCTCCATGAAAACTTTCTTGAGTTGTCCAAAAATCTTCTGCTGCATGTCCATCCAAACAAATGGTACCCCCTTCCTCAACAACCTAGTTAAGGGTGCAGCGATTACTGAAAAGCCCTCAACAAACTGCATATAGTATCCTGTCAAGTCCAGAAAACTTCAAATTTTCAATACCGACTTAGGTGTTTTCCAGTCTAACACTGCTTCAATTTTTCGAGGATCTACCTTAATCCCCTCGACTAACACCACATGTCGTAGAAAAGTAACCTCCCTTAGCCAAAATTCACACTTACTGAATTTGGCATACAACTGCTTCTCCCTCAAAGTCTGCAACACAATCTTTAAGCATGCATCATGCTCCTCCTCATCTTTTGAGTACACCAGAATGTCATCTATAAAGACTACCACGAACCGATCTAAGTAGGGTTGGAAAACCCAATTCATGAGATCCATGAAAGCGGCAGGTGCGTTGTCAGCCTAAATGGCATCACCAAAAACTCGTAGTGTCCATAACAAGTTTAGAAAGCCATCTTATGAACATCGACCTCCTTCACCCTAAATTGGTGATATCCCAAACGCAGATCAATCTTTGAGAAAATAGAAGCTCCCCTAAACTGATCAAAAAATATCATCGATTCTCAGTAGAGGGTACTTGTTTTTAACAGTTAACTTGTTTAACTATCGATAATCGATGCACATTCGCAAGGTTCTATCCTTCTTCTTCACAAATAACACCGGTGCTCCCCATGGAGACACACTTGGTCGGATGAATCCTCGATCCAACAATTCTTGAATCTGTACCTTAGATTCTACCAACTGCTTTGATGCCATTCGATAAGGAGCGATGGACACCAGAGCCATACCAGGTAACAACTCGATCCTAAATTCTACTTCTTTGCTGGGTGGCAACCCATGCAGCTCCTCGGGAAAGACATCAGGAAATTCTTTAACCGTTCTCAACTCCTTAACAGTATGGCTCTTAACATCCGTATCAATAATATAAGCCAAAAAGGTTTCGTATCCCTTTCGTACTAACTTTTCAGCCTTCAACGCCAAAATCACATTCGACAGGTAATTCCGGCATTCACCAATTACCACCACCTCTTTATCCTTCGCCGTTCTTAACACCATTCGCTTTGCAGCACAATCCAAGGTGGCTCGGTGCTTCACCAGCCAATCCATACCTAAGATTAAGTCGAATTCGCTAAACGGAAGCTCCATCAAGTCTGCTAAAAAGGTAACTCCTTGGACTACTAAAGGTACCTCCCTAAACAACTTATTCACTCCTATTGCTGCCCTAACAGACTTATCACAGTCATCTCATTCGCAATAATATCAAACATATCACCCAAAAACTCAGTCTTATCATATGCAACATATGAATGCGTCGATTCAATATCAATCAAGGCTGTGTAAGGTAACTCATATATAAAGAACATACCCGTTATCACATCTAGGGCATCCCCGTCCTCTCGACGACGAGCAGCATAAACCAAAGCTGGCTGTCTCGCCTCAGCATGGCCTGCATTTTCGCCTAGTGCTCCACGTCCTCGTCTATTGTTGTTACCGCGCCTGGCCTGTCCACGACCCCTTGGCGGCAGCTGTCCACCCCTTGGTGGCTGAGCACCACCTTGACCCACTACTGGCTCTCGACCTAGCGTTTGAGGGCAATCTTTGATCCTATGCTCCATAGACCCACAAGTAAAACAAGCTCCCATCCTCTTCCAACACTTGCCTCTATGGCTTCTCCCACAATCAGAACAAGGTAGCACCCCTGGATTAGCAGCAGGGGGCCCTGCTCTAACTGGCCCGTTAACTGTGGCCTTAGCCCTAGGCCTCTGTCCAACACCAGGAGCCTTAGCCTCCCTCTTATTCTTACCCCTTTCTTTCTCTCGATTTAAGCGCTCAGTATGCTTTACCTCCTCCGCTATCTTTGCCTTCTCCACCAACTCCAAGAAAACTCGCCCCCTTTGAGGAGCTATCAGTACCCTGAGGCTATCTCTAAGTCCATCCTCAAACCTAACACAACACTCATACTCCGTTGCCACTATTACTCTTGCATACCTACTAAGGCGTAGAAACTCTGCCTCAGACTTCGCCACTGATTTGTTTCCTTGGGTCAGGTTCAGGAACTCCTTCCTTCTAGCATTCACATAGCTTGCACCCACATACTTCCCTTGGAAAGCAGCTTTGAAGAACTCCCAAGTGACCCACTCTGGTTGGGTGCCCTCTTTCACTGTCAACCACCACTGGTAGGCTTCTTCCCTTAATAATGACACAACTCCTTTCAGCTTTTGTTCCGGTGAGTAGTCCAAATCCTCCATTATTCATTTAGTGGCCTCCAACCAATATTCAGCCACGTTAGAAGCCACGCCAGCCACGCTCTTAAGGATCTTAGCCTCGTTCGATCGAAGTCACTCCGGAATGGACCCCCGATTTTCACTGCCATTATTGGGCCCAATGACCCTTTCCAAAATTCTCAGCATTACCTGCGACAATGCATCTTCTCCCGCGGCCCGATCATACTGTCCATTCTTAGCCACAGGTGAGGCTAGAGCCTCTTCTACTCCAACATCAGGCATATGGCCCGATGCCAATGATTCAGCCCTAACACCTCCGCAGCCTCAGCCACGGCCTCTCACACCTCTTCTAGCGCTCATCATCGATTTGCGAGTTTTCTAAATTAAAAATTTTATGAAGTCTTAGTTAGTTTCATAATTACACCGATGTCTTATGAAAGTAATTAAAGAGAAGATTGTTTCTGAAAATCCTCTACAATTCCAAGATCCCACGGGCTTTAGTTCCACTCTAACAAAATCATCTAAAGTAGCCCTCTAACTATCTACTGTATAATAATTCAAACAAGCTTAAGAACAAAAAACTTACTTAATTTGACATCGGAGACTCGGTGTGCCGCCCAGCAAGACTTTCCTTTTTTCCAAAACATTGTGATTCAATCAAAAATATTTTTTTATAAAAAAACACAAAAAGAAACAAGTAATAAGGCCCGATTCACAGCTCGAGTTTTGCAATCGGGCTCTGATACCCCTAAATATAACACCCCAAACCCAGCCTAGACGTTGTGGTCGAATCTGAAGTGTTACATTGAAGTGTTTTAGCGAAAACTGTGTTTTCATTGAAAACCCTTCTTAAACAAAAAAAACCTTAATTAACTTAAAAATAAACACACCTTTCAGTTTCGAAAGCCTTGTTTAAAACATTTAATTTAAGAAAACTTATTATTTAAAAATTAAGTTATGGAAACGTAAAAAACATACTATAATTTAGGAACCCATGTTCAACTTCTCGTAATTACAATGAAAATAACAATAATTCAAGTATTAATAGCATATTGAAAACCTTATTACAATCTGGTCTGAAACATACTTAATAAAATAAAACTTATAAGCTTAAAAAAAGTCCAAATTTGTCTTGCTAGCTAGCCACCCAGAGTCCCTCCATACATCAAACTGTCTACTGAGCATCACCTGAAAATAAAATTAAAAAGGGGGTGAGTTTTCGCAAACTCAGTGTGTACCACCCTCGAAGAAAATCAAGCATTCAAAAAAAATAAAAATAAAAATCAAACATGCAATACAATCCCATCCAAGTTATCCATCCGCTACACACCAGCTCCGTCCCCCGTCACACCATGTGAGGATATAAATATCGACCCACCCAGCCCACAAACCAATGGTAGCCTGGTTGCGGAACTACCTTCATTTACATATTGAGCTTTAAAAGCCGTTGGTGGATCCATGATTGTCAGGCAACCATGCAATCCTCATATACTTCCTCCGATCCATAGTTCCCACCCCATATGCAGCCTAAGCAGAACATCATATGTATGCATGTCACGTCCACAAAACTTACATTCAACACTTAGGGGTATTTTTGGTCATTTTCGCCCTTAGGGGCATTTCGATAAATTTCCCTTATTACGGTTTTCACTTACATTGGCCAATGAACAAGTCCCGCGAGCTAAGATGAACAAATACTATGCACCAGGTAGGAGTCCAAAGAAGATGAGGTGGGTCATTAGAACCGCTTAAGTACCAAGCTCTCCCTAGATCCAATGCTAGACATGCATATACCCGTTGCCACACCTTAACCCTATGAGTTGTCCATGGTCTCAATTAATTAATTAAGTTTTATGTATCATCATATACTAGGCCCAATACCCGTACATACATGAATATGGCCCATTAGGCCCAATCTTATTCAAATAGCCCATCTGGCCCAGTTCATATTCTTATGGCCGACTAGGCCCAATTCTCATTCATATGGCTCATTAGGCCCAAACCATATTATATTCATGGTCACATAAAAATTTTCTAACACATAGCATCATTTATCAATCTTTGCCAATTATGGGCCCAACAACCCATAAGGCCCATTTAGCCCATTCCAGCCCATTTGGCCAATTCTCAACCCAAGTCCACGGAATCGCCCGTGGGCCTCAAGTAACCTATCAGTTTCCTCTCAATGAGTGTTCGCGCACTCGTGTGACTACCGTAGCCCAACTTTTGGCTTTTCGGCATTTCAGCTTTTCAACTTTTGCCGATTCATTGTGTGTGTGCAGTATATGTACACACCTAGTAGGCAAGCATGCTGTGATTTCCTTAGCCCAAACCTACAATCGATATCACTTAAAGATTAATCTTACATACTTATCTAATACTTTACCAAAAGCTAGAATCTCACCTTAACCTTATCTTGTGTGATAAGCGTAACAGCCCCTTCACTAACCACGATCAACTCTTAGATCAGCATCAATCATAACTATTAAAACCAGAATAATAGGTGATTCATATCCAACACAAGCCCCCTTACCTTACTATGGCTATTTGGCCAATCTTAGCCAATGGATGAGGAATACTTACCAAAGCTGCAACACCTAAGGAGCAATTCGGCAATGAGCTAAGATCTGAGATTCAATACTAATTCCCTACCACAGTTGATTAGAATGAGTGAGGGACAATATTTGATACTTAGGAAAAAAACCGATTGGAAGAACAATACTTATACTAGATTTAACCAAAGTAGAAGGAGTAGTGATAGCACCAAGGGTATTCGGGAAAAGAGGTTCCACCATTTACAATTTTGTATGGTAAAAGAGGGTTATTCGGCTCCAAGGAAAAATAAATAAAAGTCAGCAATGGGGTAGAGGAAGAATAGAATTCGGCATAAGGAAGAAGAAAAAGAAAAGAAAGGCAGAGGGTTTTCGGCTTTTAGAGAAAAGAGTTTCTGGTAACAGGGTGAAAGAAATTCGGCATTAGCTTCATACCCTAGCATTTGACCCCTATTTATAAGCCTTATAGCCTAATTCTCCCATGCCCAATTCCCCATTCCCCATTCGGCTCCATCACTTCTCTCTTCTCATCTTCTCGTTTTTCTTCCTGATAACCCCTTGATCCTTTCCTTAATTTTCTCTTCTGAACACTCCCCTTGGAGTCCATCTTCAAGCCACTTCTATCCTTCTATAAGGCCAAAATTAAACTTCTAAAAATATTAATCTAGGATTTGAACCTTTTTGCCTTAACCTCCTTGCTAGCTATTAATGCCACCTCCCTTCACTCTAAGTCACGTCACTAAGCCACTCTTCTACAAAGCATTTTGATGCTATTTTCCCTATCTTTATTTAAAAGTCCAACTACTTGCCAACAAGGTCCTTTTAATAATTAAGCTATAATTTTATTTACCCCTAGGTTCAAACTCAAACCTTAATTAAGACCTATTATAATTATCACTTGGCTAGGAATATAAAATACAATTTTTATCAAAATTGAAAACAAAGAAAGTTCGGGATTCCAGGATTTTTGGGGTGTTACACTAGGTTTTTACCAATATTATAAATTTGTGTATTTTGATGTTTAATTGTAGACTATGCATGTTTATGGTTAGAGAAATGACTTTTACTAAGTGATTTTCGGTGAAAACGTCCAAAAGGACTAAATTGTAAAAGTTATATAATATGTAGTAAAAGTGTGTTTTAATGGAAATTGTGGGCTGTTATAGTTATGAAAATGATTCGGCTAGGCTTGTATGTTAAAGAAATTGAATAAATTTAATTTTACGAGCCTAGGGGCAAAAGTGTAATTATGACAAACTTTAGGGGAAAAACATAATTTTGCCATAGTATGATTTTTGGGTCACATTGAGTAGTGTGACTAATAAGTGGGCTAAATATGATGTTATAGATTAAAGAAAACTAGATTCAGGCCTAGAACGAGGGAAAACGAGTAATTGACGGTTAGGTCCCTCTTTGCCATTTTGGTGTCGAGGAAAGTTTGTATGTAAATAATGCTATGTTATGTTTGTCTTTTAAATATTCTAAATGCTTTGATAATGTATGAAATAAATGATTGATTCTATGGTTGTATTTGACAAAGTTCGGATAAGTGAAAAAAATCTCTTTTGAACCTTAGGAATAGAATAGGACACGAGTGACATGTCACTAAGAATATTTGTGATGTATGTGTTATTATGTGATCCAGGTGGTAGTCTCGTACATCTATTGTAACGCCCCAAAAATCCCAAAATCCAAAAATCCTGAAATCTTGAATTTTTCTTTTTTTGTGCTTAGCATTTCTGGTTAAGTGATAATTATGTGATGGTAGGTCTTGGTCAAAGTTTGAGTTTGAACCTAGGGGTAAAATAAATTATAGTTTAATTATTAAAAGAACCCTGATGGCAAGTAGGTGGGCTTTTGAATAAATGAAGGGAAAATTGGACAGAAAAGAGCCTGCTGGCCCAGGGGATAAGTGGCGTATTGCTAGTGTCAGAGGTCTGGGGTTCGAATCCCACTCTGCTCAAGAAAGGGATTTTTTTTTTGCTTAAAAGATGGACAGAGGTGGCGTTGGAGTTGAACTCTGTAGGAAATGATAAGAGGAGAAATTTGAGGAGAGGATCAAGGAGTTATCAGGGAGAAAAATGAGGAGATGAGGAGTAAGGATGAGGTGGAGCCGAATTGGGAACTTGGGCTTGAGAAATTCAACTATAGGGGGCTATAAATAGGTGCTGAATAGGAGGTGGCCAGGCTAATGTCGAATTCCCTTCGCCTTGTTGCCAGAAACCCATTTCCCTAAAAGCCGAAAACCCTTTATTTTACTCTCTTTTCTCTATGCCGATTTCCCCTCCCTCTACACAATATTCTTTGTTTCACTTTTGGTTTAGCTGACTTCTTCTTCTTTTTTCCCTTGGTGATGAATAATCATTTTTTTGCCATTCAAATCTCAAGGGCCAAACACCTCTTTGGCTGAATACCCTTGATGCCGCCACTACCCTTTCCACTCAGTCGATTCTAGTGTAAGTGTTCGCTCTTCCAATCGGTTTGTTTTTCTAAGTATCAATTATTGTCCCTCACTTCTTCTAATCGACCTTGGGTAGGAATAGGTATCGAATCTCAATCTTTGGATCTCTACCGATTTGCTTCTCAGGGGAGAGGCTTTGGTAAGTACTCTAGATCTTAGTTGGCTGAATGGTCATAGTTAAGGTAAGGGGGATTTGTGTTGGATACAAGTCACCTATTATTTTGCTTTTAATAGTTAAGATCAGTGCATATCTAGGAGTCGATCGTGGTTAGTGCTTAAAGAAGAGGCTGTCATAACTTGTCGCGCAAGGTAAGGTGAAAGGTGAGGTTTTGGTTTTGGTAAAGATATGTATTAAGCATGCGATTAATTGAAGGGTGATATCGATTGTAGGTTCAGGGCTAAGGAAATCAGAGCACGTTTTATTACCAGGTGTGTACATACACTGCATATACAAGTAGATTGGTAAAAGCCGAACTGCCGAAAAGCTAAAATGCCGAAAAGCTGAAAGTTTGGCTACGGTAGACTTGCGAGTGCGCGAACACTCGTAAGGAGGAAACCAATAAGTTACCTGAGGTCCAGGGGCGATTCCATGGACTTGGGTTGTGAATTAGCCAAACGGGCCGAAATGGGCTAAATGGGTCCGATGGGCTGTTGGGCCCATAATAGGAAAAAATTGATAATTGATGTTATGTGATGAAAATTTATATGTGAGCATGACTGTAAACGTGATTGGGCCTAATGGCCGTATGAATGTGATTTGGGCTTAACGGGCCACATAAATGTGATTGGCCCTAATGGGCAATATGAAGGAGATTGGGCCTAGTGGGCCATATACAGGTATTTGGATTTGTCTGGGTTTGTAAGAGGTTTTAGGCCTAGTATACGATGACTACATAAAACTTAATTAATTTATTATGGACCGTGGACAAGTCATAGGGTTAAGGTGTGGCAACAAGTATGTACATGTCTAGGATTGGATCTAAGGAGAGCTTGGTACTTAAGCGGTCTTAATGACCCACCTCCTCTTCTCTAGAATCCTACCTGGTGCATAGTATTCGTTCATCTTAGCTCACGGGATTTGTTAACGGGCCAAGGTAAGTAAAAACTCGTAATAAAAAAATTACTAAAATGCCCTTAAGGGCGAAAATGACTAAAATACCCCTATGCGTTGAGTGTAAGATTTAGGATTTCTATATGTATATCTGCTGCATTCATATGATATTCTGTTTAGGATGCATATGGGTTGGGAATTATGGAACGGAGGAAGTATATGAGGGTCGCATGGTTGCTTGACAACCTGGATCCACCGACGGCTTTTTAAGCCCATTATATGATTGGCAGCTTGCTGCAATGAAGGTAGTTCTGCAACTGGGCTACCACTGATGTGTATCAGTTGGGTGGGTTGATATTTATATCCCCACATGATGTGTAACGAGGGACGGAGCTGATGTGTATCGGTTGGATTATTGGGGTGGGTTGCACAGCATTGTATTGCATGTATGTTGTATGGTGAATGATGGATGCTTGTTGCTTGTCGAGGGTTGTACACACTGAGTTTACAAAAACTCACCCCGTCTTTTATTTTTCTCAGGAGATGCTCAGTAGGAGGTTCGATGTCTCGAGGGACTCTGGGTGGCCAGCTAGTAAGACAATTTGGTTTCGTTTTAAAAGTATATAAGTTACTCGTTTATTAAGTAATTTTCATTTAGTATGGATTGTAATAAGGAATCCCCCTTTTATTATTGTTTGGATTATTAAATTCGTGCGTTGTAATTATAAGAAGTGGAACATGGATTTTCTAAGCTATAGTTTTCTTTTAATGCTACGTTTCCGCAAATAAAGTGTGACAGCCCAAAATTGACCCTAGTCGGAATGTGGTTTCGGGACCACAAAACCGAGGCATAAAAATAATTTAAAATTTATTTTGATGCCTATAATATGTGTGTGCTCATGTGTGACATTTTTTGGTGATTGATTTAGTGTTATAAAGGTGAATTTCACTAGAAAGGACTTAGTAGTGAACTTTGAAAGTACGATAGGGAATTGTGTGATGACTAATTAAAGCATGCATGCAAAACAATGGACTTGCATGTCAAATTCCCCTTTTTATAGGTGGTGGCCGGCCATGGCAAGGAATTATGGGCAAAGAAAACATGTTATGACATGTTTTGTTAATGCATGATGTATTAAGTGATAAAATAATTAGATGTGGGAAGAGAAATAAAAAAAATGTGTGAGAGTGTAGCAATCCCCATTGCTGCAGTGCAAGTGAAAGAAAAACAAAAAAAATTGTTCATCCTTGTTCTCTCCTTCTTTTGGCCTAAAATTCTAAGAGGAAGAAGAGATTTTTGCTTCATTTTCTTTGTTTAGAAGAGATCTAGAAGGAGATTTGGCTAAACTTGCATCAAGATTAAGGTATGTATGAGGTTGTGTTATGAGTTTCATGCATGTTTTAGTTGCTAACTTGATGTTCATGTTAGCCATGGTTCAAATCCTTGTTATGCCATGGGAATGGTATTTGGCCAAAGTTGTTATTGTGTTAAAGCCATTGCATGCTAAATGTGAAGCTTGCTAATGATGCATGCAATGATGGATTGTCTACTCTTGAAATTTCTTTGTAGCAATCTTGAGTAAGACATTGAGTTTTCTTTTGTTTAACCATGACCGAAGTTGAAAGGGCATGATTGTGATGTATTCGCCATGAAGCATTCATGAGCATGGTTTATGCTTCTTGCATGTTAGTTAAAATTTGTGCTTTGGATGGTTATGGACACCTTGAAATTCGCCTTGCACCTATATGTGTATATATGTTTGCACATGATATTTTGGTGATGAAGAAAGTGATAAATATGTTTGTTTAAAGAAGAAATTTGTTGAAGAATGTTGTGAAATTTGCATGTACATTCGCCTAGTACATGTATAGGGTGAAAAACCTTGAAATTATTTTTGATTTTGTGTATTTATGACCATGTATAATCGGCCACATGAGTAATTTGAGCACTTGATGTTATGTTAAAATTCTTGAGCTTAAATATATGGATGTATGTATATGTGGCCATATAATGGCGTTTTGGTTCAAAGGTTGAATGATAAATTATAATAAAGTGAGATGATATGAGATGCGAATGTGATTGACTAGTAAACATTATTGAGAAAATATTGAATACTTCTACTTGTATTCGTTAAGCTCAAGAGCAAAGGGAGCTAAATCGATAAAGGGAAGGAAAAAGTGATCGAATAGCCGTTGAAGCCGTTCGACAACATCCGAGGTAAGTCCTCAAGAAATGACCCTACTCGAATTATGTGAAATGAAATATGGATGTGTAATGATTATTGATTTATGTGTGTATGAGTATTTGAATGATACCCGGGCTAAGTCCCGAAGGCGATTATGCTAGTGATATGTTTGTGTTTGAGCCTTAGTAACTAAAACGAAACATGGATGTGTAATGACTATTGATGTATGTGTGTGCATGAGCAATTAAATGATATCCGGGCTAAGTCCCGAAGACATTTATGCTAGTAGTTAAATCCGGGTTAAGACCCGAAGGCATTCGTGCAAGTTGTTAAATCCGGGCTAATACCCGAAGGCATTTGTGCAAGTCGTTCTATCCGGGCTAAGACCCGAAGGCATTCATGCATGTGGTTATATCCGGTTGTATTCCAAAGAAGCTTGGGCTGAAGGTGAGCGTTGGTTGCTGTAATAAATTTAATTAGTACGCTCGAAAAGCCCAAAGGATAAGGTATGTTTATATGTGCATTGGAAAAGTCGATATGTTTGAGTAACATTCGTTCAATCGACTAACGAATTTTCAGCTATTGAATTGGTTGATATCTTGTGAAAGTATACAATGATGAAGTGTGAAGTAAGTATGATTATGTGAATGTGTATTAATGAAATGATTCATTTGGCTATGTGAATGTAATGCTTTAGTTAAAGCTGATTTTATTGCTTGAGACTTACTAAGCATAAAAATGCTTACCCGTTGCTTTGGCTCTCGCTTTATAGATTTTGTTCGTTAGCGATCGGATACGGGATCATTGAAGTCAAGTCATCCACACTATCAAAGCCTCCATTTTGGTATAATTTTGGTTGAACTTTGAAATGGCATGTATAGGACTACCCTTGTTGGTTCAAATGTGTTGTGATGTACATGTGTACGGCCATGCGAAAATGGCTCGAGAAGTAAAGTACTGAACTTAGACCATTCGTGATTTGTATATATATATATGGTTTCATGATGTGATTATGGATTGGAAATGGGAGTGTTGGTCACATGATCAGCCATTGAATGGCTAAAATGATCATAGGTGAACCTATGTATGGCAAGACTAGTTGGTTCATGGAGACTACAAAATAGGTAAGACCTACCTTAAAAACAGGTGCTGCCAGCTGCAGTGACGGGAATGTGAAAAATCACCAAAAATTGTAGGGATGATATTAAATAGTGAAAGAATTATGTAAATGAACATTGATGAGTCTACTTTCATATGGAAGAAACGAAACGGTCATGGGAGTTACGTGTTAAGAGATATTAAAGTTATCGTGAGACAGGGCCAGAACGGTTTCTGGGTCCCCTGTCGCGACTTTGAAAATTTACCATAAATTATCCAGAATGAATTAGAAGTCATTCCTAATATGTAAAGATTCCTTTTTGAGTCTAGTTTCATTAGAAACAAACGGCATCAGTATTGAAACCCTGTACAGAGAGATATTCAAGTTGTAACGCGCGAAGGTCAGTGTAGTCGACCCCTGTAACATGGGTGACTTTAACTAATAAACTGTATCAATTGGCCCGACCAAAAATTCTAAAAATAAATCCATGGATGGATATATGAGTTTAAATTCAGGGAAAATTTACGGAATCAGTTTCCGAGTTGTGAAACTCGAGATATGCTTTTTAAGGCGACAGCAACGCAGTTTTCCAGCTTGCCTGGAATGTCAAATTGGTCGGTGCCATAAGTGGTTTTGGCTTGTTAACCCCTCGTGTCTGACACCGGCAACGGTCTCGGGTTCGGGGTGTTACATAAAGTTTTAAAGGATAAGTTTTCTTAAGTCAAATGTTTTAAGCAAAGCTTCGCAACAGAAAAGAGATTTTACTAAGTAATTGAGATGTAACTTTTTAAGGAAGGGTTTTCAATGAAAACGAGGTTTTTGCTAAAACACTTCAATGTGACACGCCAGATTCGGCCATAACGTCTAGGCTGGGCTTGGTGTGTTACATCTACTAGTGGCTAGGTAGTCTGGTATGTGTTGCGGATACCTGACAACTTGTGTGAACAACACTGCGTAGTTGTGTCTTGTCCGTCAGCTTGTGTGAGTAGGCTCGAGATTTGCTCGAGAGTGAGCATTTATGTGATATGAGATATGAGATAGCTTTAGCTACATTTGTGGCACTTATGTGCAAAGACTTTCCATGTATCCATTTAGTATTCCAAGTGTTCAACGGGTATGCCAAGGATGAGAAAGTAAGTGGTTATGTTACGAGATGGTACAGGTATGTACATAAATATTTTAAGTATTGACTTTATGTTATTGTGAGTTATGATCACTAGGAAAGTGACTTTGAGATAGCCCTATGATTGTTGATTTATGGTTATGATGTATAAATGTATGGAAACACGATTGATGATTATATGTTAGGCCTTAGAGGCCCAATTGATTGATGAGATAGTAAATGTTGTTCATTTGAATTGTGCTTTATCGATTATGAGTGAAAGGAAATATTGGCCTAATTGCCTATTAAAATGGTTAAGAAAGTATGGAAAGAAAGAGTTATTACAATTTGAAATATGTTGAGCTATATGCATGAAACAATGTATATACATAAGTATCGTGTACTTTTACTAAGATGTTTAAAATGATTTGCTAATTATGAAACATGCTACAATGCAGAAATTATGGCTGCTAGACTGAAAGTCGAGTAATGTTAAATTATTTTGATAAATCAAAAGAGAGTAAACATGTGAATAGGTTATATTACAACCTTGAGATTTACAGCTATTTTTATATTAACTTGTGCTTATATTGTCAAGAATAGTATATGACTAGCATGAGTTCCTCATTATTTTCATATGAACTTACTAAGCTTTAAGCTTACTCCCCCTTTCCTTTCCCATCTCTTATAGGTTAATTTAGCTAGCTTGGGTTGGAGACCGCTGGAGATGCCATCACATTATCAAGCTATCATTTGGGTATAAGTGAACACAAGTATTTTAAGTTTATGGCATGTATAGGGTCTTTGTCTTTGATTTATTATGTCATTGTTAATGTGTCCAAATGTGTTGGCCTAGAATGATTCATGGTCCAATTTGTATAAGGCCATGAGATATGGCTCATATTGATTATTGGGTTGTAAGCCTATTTATTTAAGTATACATGTGCCCATGCAATGGTGATGTGGTTGCTGGTTGTGTATATGTGATGAGATGTGTTGTGGTTATGAATGCTGAATAATTTAATTGGGATTTGTTTGATGATAAACATGGCTTAAATGAGAATTGGTAAGTTGGGCTTGACAAAGAATGAAGTTTTATGATGTGTTAATAAAGATGAAATGATCATGATCATGTGTTGTTTAGTGCTCAATTATGCCATGTTAAGTGCCCTTGAAGTCATGTATGTGTTTGTGCAAACAAGGGTGGCAATTGGAATGGAAAATAGCCTTATAATTGTCCACACGGGTAGACACACGGGCATGTGTCTAGGCTGTGTGTGACATACGGTCAGCCCCTTGGGCATGTGATCCGGCCGTTTGTCCCCTGCACCCTAATTAGGTAAAACAGAATGCCCAGTAGTAAACACACGGGTAGAAACACGGCCGTGTGTCTCAGCTGTGTGAAGGACACGGCCTTAGCACATGGGCGTGTGGCTTGGCCGTGTGCCCCTATTTTGCTGATGATGTCATAAACAGAAAGTTACACGGGCTAAAGACACGGGCGTGTCCTGAGCCACACGGGCATGTGTGTCCACACGACCTACCCACACGGGCGTGTAACCCTCCAAAATAAGAAAATTTTCTAAGCGTTGTAGAAGTTCTGAAAGTTCTTGGTTTAGTCCCGAACCACACCCAATGTATGTTTTGGGCCACGAGGGCCTTTACAAGGGATGATATGCATGTGAATGAAAAGTTTTAAATTTGGACAAAAATTCATGTCTCCGTCTTCTATGATTGTGTGAGTTTATGTCCGGTAACGCCTCGTACCTTGTTCCAGCGTCGAATACGGGGAAGGGGTGTTACACATATATCATTTGTCATGTATCAACATTTTCTTTTATTTCAGATGAATACATGTAATAACTCATTTCTTATTCATATATTCTCATGTCAATATTTTTACCCGTTGAATTTATCTGAAATATTGATGGTTACACAACTAGTACACTCGAGGTGTACAAATTAGGGTCTGTCAACGAATGGTCAAATCTGCGATGTTACATTAAAGTGTGTTTTGGGAAGCACTGACTCGTTTAATAATCCATTCTATATTAAAACCCTCTTAGTGATCTTTAGTAAACCTTTTAAAAATTTGGTTTGTTATTAAACCTAAGTAGGTCTAGTCATTTTCGGTTGTTATTGTATTTAAAAAAAAAAATTTGTTTAGTTCAGAAGCTTTTGAGAGATGCTGTAGAGTCGTAGTGATTTGAAAACATTTTTCTTTTTGAAAGTTCGCATCCTACTTCTAGAAAATATAAATTTAAGTAAATAAATCCCAAATTAGAGTAAAAATTTAGAGAGGCCCTATTACATTTCAAATACCAAATAAAATAGCTTAAGAATTAAAAGTTTAAAATAGTATCAAATCAGTCATGCAGTCTCCATCGAGTCCCTCGCAGCACCGACCCGCCTAAGGATTACCTGCACAGGAAAGCAGAAGGGTGAGTTATGAAACTCAGTGTGGTAACCCTAAACAAAATCAGACAGGTACTGTTTGGGCCTAGCCCATTTCAAAGGATCGATGTCAAGATGTGGGCCTTAGCCCATAGCAAAGAATGATGTCGAGAATGCAATAGAAGTCCTACCCATCCATTCTCTACACTCCACTCTATCTAGCCTTACACTCCAGGTGGGGATAAAATCAACCCACCTATCTTTACACTCCAAATATAGCACCGGTTGCGGCACTAACAGAAATTGCAGCAGAGCTGCCAGTACAGTACACTTCCTCCAAATATATCAAACCTGCCCCCATGCAACATGTCATGTCATAATATAATATGTGTATGCCAAATGTCATGCTCGAATACAGTCAAATATGGCATAGGGGTATATCAGTCATTTTACCTACCAGGGGTAAATCAGTCATTTTATCAGTACGGGGTCTAAATACACTTATCGCCCAATAGTAGGTCCACAATCGCCTCGGGCGACCCGTGCAACCTTGATGGTTAAATAGTGAAATTGGGTCCAAAGCCCATAACACGACTATGGGCGCACACGCCCGTTTGGCCCAATAAGCCCAAATATGGCATTGGCCGTGCAAACTATACAGCCTGGCCCAATAATCTCCACATGTCCATGTAGTTTATCCGTGTGGGGTCCATAAGCCCATGAGGCCCACATGGCCCATTTTGGCCCAACGTGGCCAAAAACGGCCTAAGCCCATGAAATCGCTCATGGTGGCCTCAACGGTCGAACACCCACGTTTTGTGCATTCAATTCACCACACGAGCGAGCGTACATTCGTGTAGCGTCAACGGTTGTACTTGTCCGGCTTTTTCCGATCTATGCTAATAGCAGTGTGATTACACACCTTATGCGATTGAAGTTAATTCGCGTTCTGAACACTTTCTCTACCTGAAGAAAAATCAGTATGAACCCTAATCAGTTACTTAACTCATGTATCAAATGAAATTAATGGAGTTCCAAAATGATCACCGTCTTCTTACCCCAAATAATAGCAATCATACCTTCGGCTTTCAAGAAAGAATGCCAACTGACTTCGATTACTACGTACACAAAAGTCACCCCCTTTTCATTAGAGTTATACTTGAAGCACAACACCTTCTCAACTATACCCACTTACCAATAACGCCAAAGAGGATTGTAGGCCCTATGATGTATCAAACAGGAACGTGAATAAAGATTAATTTGCAAGAGTAACACAGGAAAGGGAGATAATTGATGTTAAGGGAAAGAAAGAAAGGGATGCTGTTCAGAAAAGGGAGAACTGAAAAGAGGAAAAGAAGAGAGTGAGACAAAGATTCACCTACCAATATTCGGCCAAAGAAGAAAATTGAGTGAGAGGAAGAAAGAGTCATGCACCTAAACCCAGCAGATCAATGAGCACTTACCAAAACCGAAAGTGAGACTAAGAGATAGAGGTGTTCGACCAAGGTAGAAAGTGAGAAGGGAAAAGGTTCGCGAGAAGGAAATGAGGAGAGAGTAGTCGGCAAGGCTTTAGAGAGAGGAGAAGAAAATGTTACCAATTGGGAAAAAGCAAGAAAGGTGCCTAATCGGCAATGGTAAAGAACAACCACACAAGAACACTGAATGCAAAGCTCAGCCCCAAAAAGAGAGAAAATAGTCACTCAAAAGCAAGAGAATGCCCCAAAATGCGATATTAGACTTAAGAAAGAAAAGAACCGAAAACACAACCCTCAGTCAATAGCACAAAACCGAAAATGCATAAAGGCAGAGTCCCTATTCGACACACCCTCCTCACTCCCTTCAAACTCTCCTAATTTCTTTCCTCATATCACTCTTAAGATTTCTCAACCATATCCCACCTAGCTATATCCCAACCAACCAAAATTCTCTCCAACACACTCCTAGAATTCGGCCTCAACTTTCCCCACTACACAAGCATTCAATTTCAGTCAAACAACAACACCTCCCCAGTGTTAACAGCAAAACAAAATGCTCCTCTTGTGTTACCAAGCCTCGAACCCCAGACCCCCCTAAAACACTCCACACACCTGTATCCCCTAGACCATCAGGCATTTCATGACACATCCTAACCATTTTTATTTGAGAACCCTATTGTCAAGAAACAGGGTTTGTTGAAGCCAAAAACAAAATTTTGTACAAGCCAAAGCTTGAACCCAGGACTTCTCCAACTCTTCTCAGGACACTTAACCACTGAAGCAAGCATGCATTTATGTATCACAACATACAAAAATAAATATTTAGATTTTTCGGGTGTTACATGTCAAGTCATATTCAACGGTACCCATAAGGTTTTATTTCAGATAGTACACTCTCGAGCCACACATATATACAATAGGATTACCATTAATAATATTTATACTCAATAGAGCTTAGTCAGGATTACCAGTCCAGGCTAAATCCTTTTTATGACATATGCTCTAAAGAGCTTGATCTGGATTACCCGTCCGGGCTAAATCCAATCCATTACATATGCTCGAGAGGGCTTATATCATGATTACTTGTTGGGCTAAATCCTTTCTATAATGAGGCCAATAGGATTACTCATCCAAGCTAAATCCCGTCAGTAACAAATGCAGGACCTCATTCATTTTGGGAAATCACATATACATCGATTTTCCATTTATTCAACCGGGATTTAAACATTTTTCAAGCATTTTTCGGCATGTGATTATTTCATACATCCATAACATTCATATAATTCAAGTAAACACATTCCACATTCATTTCAAGCATAAAGATAACATTTTCATCGCTTATCCTCTATCATCTATCGGGCATTATCATTTAATTTAAATATTTTTATTTATCAGCCTTGATCGAATATGAAATCATTTCACATATTTATGATATTTATACAATTTGCATGATACAATCTCGCCTCGGTTTAGTGAGTTGAGTCGATATGTTACCTGATCGTCTAAAGAGAAAATAACGTTCGGTTTGTGGAGTTTAGTTGTAAATGTATTAAGGTTGGAATGGGTTATCAAAGAAGGGTTCAAAAATAATTAAGTTTGGTTATTTATACATTTAGTTCAAAAGGAAATAAAACGGACTTGTGATAGAAAAATGGAAATGGCAAAACGATCATAAGCTCAAGATCAAACCAACACTAAAAGAGAGTGTTGGCCCGGAACTTATTTGGCCTAAGGGGGATTGGTGGACGAAGGAAAAGACCTTGAATCGTTACCTATCAAAGCTAAGAACCGAAGGTATGGTGGTTTTGAACGCCACACTCGTTTGGGAGTGATAAGTTCTGAAAAGAAGACTCGGTTGACGCCACTGACAATAGATAAGCCAACAAGTCTAATAACGAAATTTGAGAGAAGAGAAAATCTCACAAATAAATTAATATAAGTTCATACAAATTGACAAAAAGTTTTTAAACAAAGAAGAGAGTTACATATTTATAGTGCTGGACTTAGTCTAGCCGAATAGTCACAAAGCTAGCTGAATGGCCACCTAAATTCAGCTTTTAAATGAGCTAAAATTCCAGAATTCTTCAAGACACTTCCAAGAAACTTCCTTGTGTAAGGGGAACGTCAATAGCCTCCTTTAGAAGACTTCAACCAGTTGGATTTTAAATGAAAAGTTTAAATGAACTGAATTGGTGTGGGCAGATTTGGCAAGGGGTTTAAATGCTGAATAAACACTCCTTAATTAAGCTGCTTTGTTGAGCTAAATACTCTGGACTTTATTGAGTAGCTTGGAAGATTCCAATGGTCCCTCAAGTGTGAAAGCTGAATTTGATAAGTCCCTTGAATGTGAACTCTCAAAATCGAATGGACTCAAATGTGAACAAGAGCTTCCAGAAAATGTGAAAGCTAAGATGCTGCTTTGGAAAGCTGGACAGCCAGCTTGGAAAGAGGAAACATCACCTTCTTTGTCCATTGGCATACACAAAGAGCTACATGGAAAAGATGAACCATCAGCACACCACATTCATGCTGTCCATTGCACATAGCAGCACCAAATAAATAAGCAGAATTAATTATTTTAAGACACAATAACTTGGCAGCAACTATAATTAAAATTGCACATTAATTCGGCTCAAAGACACATTTAAATCATGTAATAAGCCAAGACAAATTAAAAACACACTGGAACTAAGACACATTAAATTCGGCTGCACTAAATAACAAGAAATCAATTCATCCTAAATTAGACAACTTAAATAGTTAATTTAGACACTTTAAATTGCTGTAGCATGACACATTAATTTCATGTTCTAATTTGGAAAAATTAAATACTTTAATATTTATTTGAGCTAAAAATAATATGTAATTTATTTAATTAATTAAATGCAAAGTTGGAAAAATAAAAAGGAGGTCAATTGAGCTAGAACGAGCTAGCTTAAATTCATGGAGCTGGAATTAAGCTAGAATCGGTTTGCAATATGTTGCAAGGACACTTTGTTGAGCTAGTCCAAGCTCGTTCCATTTCACCAGCCAATGCCTCACCCCACACTTTCTTGACTAAGGCTGAAATGGCCTCCTTGAATTGCTTAGCTCGAGCCCGCGTAATTAGTCCTTAGGGTAGCATCATTGAGTCCTTGGTCGAGCTTGATACAATCCGAGGTGCGATCGTATCATCCCCCCTCTTCAAAGTGACTTGTCCTCAAGTCAAAATCTGTGTCAAAGGGAGATAAGTCGGAGACATTAAAGCTCACACTTATGTTATACTCACCCGGAAAGTCAAGTCGATATGAATTTTCGTTTATTCATTCTAAGACTTGAAAAGGTCCGTCTCTTTTAGGCATTAATTTGGACCTTTGCTGGGCTGGGAATCTTTCCTTGCGCATATGGACCCAAACCCAATCTCCGGGTTCAAAAATTACTCGCTTTCGGCCTTTGTTCGCCCGTTGGACATAGCACTTGGTCCTCGCTTCTATGTTTGCCCGAACATTTTGATGCAATTCCTTGATGAAATCAGCCTTTTTCCTAGCATCAAAATGGATCAACTTATCATTAGGCAAAGGAATTAAATCCAAGGGAGTTAATGGATTAAAATCGTAAACTATTTCAAAGGGTGAATATTTGGTCGCTGAATGAACAGATCGGTTGTAGGAGAACTCGATATGAGGTAAACAATCCTCCCATGGCTTTAAGTTCTCTCGGATGATTGCTTGAAGTAGTGTAGATAAAACACGGTTGACCACCTCCGTTTGACCATTTGTTTGTGGGTGGCAAGTTGTTGAGAACAACAACTTGGCTCCAAGTTTAGCCTATAATGACTGCCAAAAATTACTTAGGAACTTTGCGTCTCGATCGGATACTATGGTTCACTGAATGCCATGCAACCGAACAATATCTCTAAAGAAAAGATTAGCAACATGAACAGCATCGTCAGTTTTTGTGCAAGCAATAAAGTGAGACATTTTTGAAAAACGATCAACAACAACAAAGATAGAGTCCTTACCTATTTTTGTCTTAGGAAATCCAAGGACAAAGTCCATGGATATGTCCATCTAAGGGCCTTCGGGAATAGGTAGTGGTGTGTAAAGGCCATGTGGTTAAATCTTGGATTTGGCCTTTCTACACGTCACGCAGCGTTCGCAAACTCGTAAAACATCCCTCTTCATTTTAGGCCAATAGAAATGTTCTTAGAGTGTTGATAGAGTTTTGCCGATTCCAAAATGACCCATAAGGCCCCCGTTGTGCGCCTCGTGCACAAGTGATTCCTGGATAGAACTTTGGGGAATGCACAACTTTCCTTCCTTAAAAAGGAAGCTCTCGTACCTATAAAAATTTTCAACAGAGGAGTGCTTGCAAGCAGCAAAGATTTCACCAAAATCCTCATCATTGGCATACAAATCTTTTAACTAAGAAAATTCAAGAATTTAGATTCAAGAGAGGATAATAGAGCATACCTTCTCGAAAGTGTTCCGGCCACAATATTTTCTTTACCTTTCTTATATTTGATGATGTATAAGAATGACTCAAGATATTTGACCCACTTCGCATGACGTTTGTTTAACTTATGCTGGCCCTTGACGTGTTTTAATGCTTCGTGATCAGAATGAATCACGAACTCTTTTGGCCACAGGTAGTGCTGCCACGTTTTGAGAGCTTAGATGAGTGCGTACATTTCTTTGTCATAAATGGGATAATTAAGTGCAACACCATTTAACTTCGTGCTGAAGCATACTATAGGCCTTTTATCTTGAGTTAGCACAACCCCAATTCCGACACCTGATGCATCATATTCAATCTCAAAAGTTTTAGCAAAATCAGGTAAGGCTAATAAAGGGGCTTTAGTAAGACATTGTTTAATTTCATTGAAGGACTTCTCTTGTTCGTCAGTCCAATTGAAGGCTGAATTCTTCATAATCATGCTTGTTAGAGGCATGGAAATAGTACTGAAGTTAGGCACGAGTCTTCAATAAAAGCTTGCCAATCCATGAAAGCTTCGAACTTGGCTAACACTCGTAGGTCTTAGCCACTTTTGAATAACCTTGATCTTTTCTTGGTCCACTTCTAAGCCCTTCGAGCTAACTACAAAACCTAGAAAAATGACTTGGTTAGAACAAAAAGTACATTTCTTGAGGTTAGCATAAAGAGTTTCTTTCCATAAAACTTCCAGAACAGATTTAAGATGAATAACATGGTCTTCTAATGACTTACTATATATGAGAATGCCATCAAAATACACAACACAGAACTTACCAATGAAGGATCTTAACACGTAATTCATAAGTCTCATAAAAGTTCTAGGAGTGTTGGTTAAGCCAAATGGCATGACCAACCACTCATACAAATCGTGTTTTGTTTTGAAGGTTGTCTTCCATTTGTCGTCTTCGTGCATACGAATCTGGTAGTATCCACTTTTCAAATCAATCTTTGAGAATAACTTGGCACCGCTAAATTCATCTAGCATATCATCTAAGTGAGGTATTGGATGCTAGTACTTAATAGTAATCTTGTTTACAGCTTGGCAATCCACGCACATTCGCCATGTTCCGTCCTTTTTCAGCACTAACAAGACGGGAATAGCACAAGGGCTAAAACTTTCGCGAATGTATCCCTTCTCCATCAACTCATTAATTTGTCATTGGAATTCCTTAGTCTCTTCGAGATTCAATCTATACGCTGGTCGGTTTAGAATAATAGCTCCGGGCATGAAGTCAATTTGATGCTTGATTCTACAAAGGGGTGGCAACCCACTCGGAGTTTCTTTCAGAAAAACATCTTAAAAATCCTGCAAAAGAGACATAATAGAAGGGGGAAAATTTTCGGGTAACTCGTTAGTAAAAAACAAGTTTTCATTGTACATGAGCACAATGAGTGATTTTCTCAAAGTCAATGCCTTCCGCACATCACTCGCTTTTGTAAATACGCTCATTTTTTCACAATCTTTTTCTTTGTCTTCTTTCTCTTTTCTTGTCTTTTTCTCATTTTCTTTTATCATTTTTCCTCTCTTTTTCTCATTTTTCTTTTCGTTTTTATTTTCATTCTTTTCTCTCTTTTATTTGATCTATCAAACTTTTCAACTCTTTTTGGTCTTCATACACTTGCTTTGAAGTTAACGGGGCTAGCGTCGCATTCTTTCCCAAATGCTTAAAGATGTATCTATTAGTATTATCGTCGTGGATAACTCTCCGGTCAAACTGCCATGGTCTCCCGAGCAATAAGTGACCTGCATGCATAGGAACAACATCGCAAAGTACTTCATCCACATATTTTCCAATGGTAAAAGATACAACTACTTACTTTTTTACCTTTAACTCACCGCCGTCATTGAGCCATTGAAGCTTATACGGGCTCGGGTGCTTAGTGGTCAGCAAGCCAAGTTTCTCCACCATGAGAGTGCTTGTTACGTTGGTGCAACTCCCACCATCGATGATGACGCTATAGATTTTTCCATGGACTTGACACTGGGTATGGAAGATGTTTTCTCTTTGTTGCTCATCTTCCACACTTTGGAGACTAAGGCTTCAGTTTACAACAAGAAGCTCACCATCTACAGAATGTTCTACTTCTTCATCCTCGTCAGATGTTGGGTCAGATTCATTTTCAACTTCGTCTTCCGACTCGATCTCACCATTCGCTCGCACCACCATAGTGCTTCGGTTTGGACACTGACTTGTAATATGGCCCCTTCAGAGGCACTTGAAGCACTTGATGTCCCTCGAACGGTTGGAGGAACTTTTGACCGCCTTGCCTTTGCTAGATTCGGCCAAATGCTTGGATGTTTTGGCTGGTAAAGTCGTCTCTTTAGCTCGGTTCGTTGGAGTTCTTTTGCCAACACCTTGGTTCCATTTCGAAGTGTTCGCAATAGAATAGCTTCGAACAACACCTTTACACTTCAATTGCTTTTCTATCTTGATGGCCATGTGCACCATGTCCACCACCTTGACGTAGTGTTGTAACTCCACGATATTAGCAATGTCTCGATTGAGACTGGCTAGAAATCATGCCATCATTGCCTCACGGTCTTCATCCACATCTATGCGAATCATTGTGATTTCCATTTCTTTGAAATAATCTTCAACACTCTTCGATCCTTGAGTGAGATTTTAGAGTTTTTGATGAAGCTTTCGGTGGTAGTAAGATGGAATAAAACTTTGTCGCATCACCGCCTTCATTTTAGCCCAAGTGTGGATCGGGGGTTCTCCGTTCCTTCTACGGCTTGTAGTTAATTGGTCCCACCATATCATCATGTAATCGAAGAATTTAATTGCTTCCAACTTGACCTTTTTGGTCTCGAAATAATTATGGCACTCAAACACCAATTCTATTTTTTTCTCCCATTCGAGAAAAGCCTTTGGGTCAGATTTGCCTTGAAATGGCGGAATAGACATCTTGATATTCTTTAGGTCATCGTCTACTATTCCACATTCCCTTTGGCCTTAATGATGTTGACTTCTACTCTGGTCGCTTATGTTAGAGCGTTGATCACTTTCGGGCTTTCTCGGTTCGAATATCTGATCATTTTGTTCCCGTCAACGGCCTCAATTTCGTGGTGGACTCCGAGGAATCCTCTCTCGTCAGCCTCTACCTTCCACAAGATCAAGCCTTTCTTGAATCGGCTCCAAGTTTCTATCAAACAAGTGTTTAACCTTGCATAGTAAGGCTTGTAAATTTAAGTCCGATACATTCTGAACTGGTTGTCTTTCCTCCACGTTGCGTTCCATGCTTAAGAAATAATTTAAGAATCCTCACCACAAAATCTCACAATTCACTCGGAAAGAAAAAGATAGGGGCACTCTCACTCGTGTTTGCACTCTTTTCAGCTTTTACCTCCTCTCGAATGCACTCATACACTCGTGCCTTTTTCCACTCGTTGTTCTATCGTGATTTCGTAGTAAGACTTGTTGAGGCTTTTTTGATGTCTTAGGGTCGATTTCAAATGGTTTGCAATGGTAATAATGATTAGGATAAAAGTGGGCTGAAAAAATATCGGGGTTTGAATGTGGCGTATAAGGTGGATAATGTAAGTAAAAGAATACCTTTGCTGATCGGGAATACAAGCGAGAAATAATTACAACTTTCAATCACTTTTTTTTTAATTTTGAAAATTTTTAACTACAAAATAATAATTTCAATGTAATACTTGAATTTCACGAAATTATTTTTTTTACTCTTTTTTTTACGAACTTATTTCGGGTTGTCTCCGAACGTCTGTACTTCTCATTTTAAGTAACTCTGATACTAAATGATACAATCATGCCTCGGTTTAGTGAGTTGAGTTGATATGTTGCCCGATCGTTTAACGAGGAAATAGCCGTCGATTTGCGGACTTTAGTTGTAAATGTATTAAGGTTGGAATGGGTTATCAAAGAAGGGTTCAAAAATAGTTAAGTTTGGTTATTTATAGGTTCAGTTCAAAAGGAAATAAAACGGACTTGTGATAGAATGATGGAAATGGGAAAATGATCTTAAGCTCAAGATTGAACCAATACTAAAAGAGGAACTTATTTGGCCTAAGGGGGATTGGTGAACGAAAGAAAAGACCTTGACCCGTTACCTATCAAAGGTAAGAACCGAAGGTATGGTGGTTTTGAACACCACACTCGTTTGGGAGTGATAAGTTCAGAAAAGAAGACTCGGTTGACGCCACTGACAATAGATAAGCCAACAAGTCTAATAACGAAATTTGAGAGAAGAGAAAATCTCACAAATTGATATAAGTTCATACAAATTGACAAAAAGTTTTTAAACAAAAAAAGAGAGTTACATATTTATAGTGCTGGACTTAGTCTAGCCGAATAGTCACAAAGCTAGCTGAATGGCCACCTAAGTTCAGCTTTTAAATAAGTTAAAAATTCCAGAATTCTTCAAGACACTTCCAGGAAACTTCCTTATGTAAGGGGAACATCAATGGCCTCCTCTAGGAGACTTCAACCAGCTGGAGTTTAAATGAAAAGTTTAAATGAACTGAATTGGTGAGGGCAGATTCGGCAAGGGGTTTAAATGCTGAATAAACACTCCTTAATTAAGCTGTTTGTTGAGCTAAATAGTCTAGAATTTATTGAGCAGTTTGGAAGACTCCAATGGTCCTTCAAGTGTGAAAGTTGAATTTGATAAGTCCCTTGAGTGTGAACTCTCAAAACCAAATGGACTTAAATGTGAACAAGAGCTTCCAGCAAATGTGAAAGCTAAGATGCTGCTTTGGAAAGCTGAACGGTCAGCTTGGAAGAGAGGAAACATCACCTTCTTTGTCCCTTGGCATACACGAAGAGCTGGATGGAAAAGATGAACCATCAGCACACCACATTTATGTCGTCTATTACACATAGCTGTACTAAATAAATAAGCAGAATTAATTATTTTAAGACACAATAACTTGGCAGCAACTATAATTAAAATTGCACATTAATTCGGCTCAAAGACACATTTAAATCATGTAATAAGCTAAGAAAAATTAAAAACATGCTGGAACTAAGACACATTAAATTCGGCTGCACTAAATAATAAGAAATAAATTCGTCCAAAATTGGACAACTTAAATAGTTAATTTAGACACTTTAAATTGCTGTAGCATGACACATTAATTTCATGTTCTGATTTTGGACAAATTAAACACTTTAATATTTATATGAGCTAAAAATAATATGCAATTTATTTTATTAATTAAATGCAAAGCTGGAAAAATAAAAAGGAGCTCAATTGAGCTGGAACAAGCTAGCTTAAATTCATAAAGCTGGAATTAAGCTAAAATCGGTTTGCAATATGTTGCAAGGACACTTTGTTGAGCTGGTCCAAGCTCGTTCCATTTCACCAGCCAATGCCTCGCCCCACACTTGGTTGACTAATGTCGAAATGGCCTCCTTGAATTGCTTAGCTCGAGCCCACGTAATTGGTCCTTGAGGCAGCACCATTGAGTCCTTGGTCAAGCTTGATGCACTCCGGGGCGCGATCGTATTATTACATAAACACAATCAATGCAAGCATGTAAATAAACATAATTTAGTTACACGAATTGTAACATCCCGATTTTGGGCTTTGTTAGAATAGTGGTTTCGAGACCACAAATCCAAAGTAGAAATAATTATTTTATGAATGTGTTGAGGTCTATGATATGTTTGCATGATTGTATGAACGTTTCGTTAAGAAATTTTGTTGATAGAGTATCCAATTTGATTTTTAGGACTAAATTGCAAAAGTTGAAAAATATGTGATTCTAGAAGATTTAAGCATGAAATAGCTATGAGTTATTAATTAAAGGTGCTTATATAGCAATTTGACCAATTTTTATTTTTATGGACAAAAATGGACATGAATAAGTAAAATTTGGAGGTTTAGTAAAAATGGCATTTTGGTCATTTGGTTAATAAAATAATAAAAAGGGAAAATTAAGTCAAAATTTTCTCATCTTCTCCATGCCATAGCCAAAATTCCATGCCATAGCCAAAATTTTCTCATCTTCTCCATGCCATAGCCAATTTTCTCATCTTCTCCATGCCAGATTCTTTAATTAGTATTTACATACTTACTTACTAAGCTATAAGCTTACTTTGTTTCTCTCTTTTGTCTTATAGTGTCCTCCGGCTTGCTCAGGAGTTAAGGATCGTGAAGATCTACCCGCACTATCATACTTTAGGGTATTTGAACTAAACGTTTTGAATTATGGCATGTATAGTAGGCTTAATTATTTTGTTACGTGTCATATTTGTCTAGGTTTAAAATATTAGTTACAAGATACTCGACCAACTACTTTGTACAAGCCATTAAAGTTGGCTAATATTGTTCAAGACATATGTTATCGATGCACTATCAAATTGGATGACATATTTATATCTCGGTTATGTTTAATGGTATGTGTTATGTTCGAAATACCTTGTATCTGTTCCGGCGACGGTAACGGGTAAGGGGTGTTACATTTAGTGGTATCAGAGCTATGGTTTAGTCGGTTCTCGGACTAATAAAGTGTGTGTAAAAGTCTAGCTATACATGCCATAAAAATATTGTGATAGTGTGGTGACTCCTGATTATTCTAAACTGTGTTTTGTTTTAATATAGTAATGGATCCTGAAGGAACTGCGGCTGATGATGCTGCTAGTAATGTGCCGGCTCCCGCACAAGGGACCACGCCTGTGGAAAGTAGACCTGAGACATTGAGACAAGGAGATGAGGCTCGGGATGCCTTTCTCCAAATGATGAACAATTGGTATACTGAATTTATTCGAGCAAATCCAAATGCTCAACCTCCTCCACCCCCTCCTATACCTCAGACGATTCCTGTAGCTGCTCAAGGTATAGATTTGGTAAGAATGAACAAGCCTCCGGTTGACAAGATTCGAAAACAAGGGGTCGAAGAGTTTAGAGCAAAGGTCGATGATGATCCTGAGAAAGCGAAATTCTGGCTTGAAAATTCTACCCGTGTATTTGATGAGCTCTCATGTACACCAGGAATGCTTAAAGTGTGTCAGATCACTTTTAAGAGATTCGACTTACCACCGGTGGAAGACTTTGGTTGTAGTGGTGCCAAAAGAAAAAGTTACTTGGGATTTCTTCCAGAAGAATTTAGAAAGAAATACATAAGTCGCGATTTATTGATCAAAACGGAAGGAGTTCCTTGAATTGAAGCAGGGAAAATGTCTGTAGCAGAGTATGAACGCGAATTTGTAAGACTCAGCAAGTATGCCCAGGAATGTGTGTCCACCGAGGCTATTATGTGTAGAAGATTTGAAGATGGGTTGAATAAGGATATTAAAGTGCTTGTAGGAATTTTGGAGTTGAAAGAATTTGTAGTATTGGTTGATCGAGCTCTTAAAGTCAAGAATTAAACAAAGAAAGAAGAAAAGTCGCTATTGAGGCTCGAGATGTCGAAAAAGACATATAAGCAAGCCATTTCAATCTCAACCAAAGAGGTCCAAAGAGACAAACCCTCGAATGACAGTTTCAATTGGGGATTCACACAGAGATCGTGGTAGAGCATATTCGGGTCTAAAGCTCAAGCTACTTGGTGGCAAGTGTGGGTAATGTGCGACCTAGAAAGCCCGAGTGTCGACAATGTGGCGAGCAACATTATGGTGAGTGTTGGGGACCGAGCGAGCTTGTTTCAGTCGGTTCTCGTGAGCATTTTATTAGAGATTGTCCGGAGAAAGTTAAAAAGAAAGATTTCAGAGTGCTAGATGTAATACCACCGCTAGTAGAGGTAGACCACCGAGAAATACTAGAGGTGGGACTAGTAGTAAAGCGTGATGAAAGATTTAACGGCAAGATCGAAGCTAGAGCACTGCTAGAGCTTATGCTATAAGTGCCCGAGAAGATGCATCATCTCCGATGTCATTCTTGGTACATTTTCTCTCTATGATACTATTGTTATTGCATTGATTGATCCCGGTCCACTCATTCCTATATTTGCATGAATTTAGTATCCAATAAAAGTTGCTGTTGAATTTCTTGAGTTTACGATTAAAGTGTCGAACCCTTAGGCCAATATGTGCTAGTTGACAAGGTTTGCAAGAATTGCCCATTAATGATTCAAGGTCACTGTTTTCCGCCAACTTGATGTGTTACCATTTGGTGAGTTTGACGTTATCTTGGGAATGGACCGTTAACATTGTATGATGCTAAGGTAGATTGTAAACAAAAGACACTAGAGTTGAAATGTGAAAATGGAGAAATTCGTGGGTTGAAACAGATGAATCAAATAAATTGCCTATGGTGATTTCGCACATGTCCGCACGTAAATACATGAGAAAAGGTGTGAAGCTTATCCGCTTATGTAATGAATATTGAGTTACCTCAACTGAAATTTGAATCGATCGATAGTCTGTGAGTTTCGGATGTATTTCGGAGGAATTGCCCAGGTTGCCTCCGAACGAGAGATAGATTTTGCCATTGATTTGTTGCTTGCATCGCACCGATCTCGATTGCTCCATATAGAATGGCTCGATGAATTAAAAGAATTGAAGGCTCGATTGCAGGAGTTAATGGACAAGGGATTTGTGAGACCGAGTTTCTCTCCCTGGGTGCTCTGTATTATTTGTAATGAAGAAGGATGGTTCAATGAGACTTTGCATTGATTACCGTCGACTTAATAAGGTGACTATAAAGAATAAGTACCCATTGCCAAGGATTGATGATTTATTCGATCGTTAAAGGGGCCACAGTGTTTTCAAAGATTGATTTGAGGTCCGGTTACTACCAAATGAGAGTTAAGGAGTCGATGTACCAAAACCGCCTTTAAGACAAGGTATGGACATTATGAGTTTCTTGTGATGCCTTTCACAACAAATGCTCCACTATATTTATGGACTTAATGAATCGGATCTTCCGGCCATATTTGGATAAGTTTGTAGTAGTGTTTATAGATGACATTTTAATTTATTCTCGAGATGAGTCCGAACATGCCGAACACTTGAGAACTATATTGCAGATCTTGAGAGAAAAGAAACTGTTTGCCAAGTTTAGTAAAAGTGAGTTCGCTTCGTGAAGTCGGATTTTTGGGACATATAGTCTCGGTGATGGTATTCGGTGGATCCAAGCAAGATTTCGCGATCGTTGATTGAATCCACCAAGAATGTATCCGAGGTTAGAAGCTTTTAGGCTTAGCCGGTATTATAGACGTTTTGTTGAAGGATTTTCGATGATTGCCTCTCCTATGACTAAGTTGTTGCAAAAGAATGATAGTGAGTTGCGGATCAAGAGAACTCAATGCGAATCAAAGTTACGACTCGATTTTCGAGTTGGACCAGATGACTGCTTGATGTTTCGAGACAGATATGTGTGCCGAAAAACGATAAATTGATTCGAAAATATTACATGAGGCGCACAATGGCTGTTTATCGTTCATCCTGGTAGCACAAAAATGTATAATGATTTAAAGAAGTCATATTGGTGGCGTGTATGAAAAGGACATTTCGAATTTGTAACCAAGTGTTTGATCTCAACAAGTAAAAGTGAACATCAAGTGCCTTCAGATTACTTCAACGGTAATGGTGCCTCGAGTGGAAATGGGACAAGATTACCATGGATTTTGTAACCGGTTTGCCTTTAACTCCTAAAAGAAGGATCTTTGTTTGGGTAGTGGTTGATAGATTAACAAAGTCAGCCCACTTTATACCAAGACGTACCAATTACTCACTTGATAAATTAGCCGAATTATATATTGCTGAAATTGTGAAGTTGCACGAGTACCTATGTCTATAATATCGATAGAGATCCAAGATTTACCTCGAGATTTTGGAAAAGTTACAAGAAGCTTTGGGTACAAAATTGAACTTTAGTACCGCATTTCATCCGCAAATGATGGTCAAACGGAAAGAGTAATTCGGTACTCAAGATATGCTTAGATGTTGTGTTTTAGAATTTGGAGGTAGTTGAGAGAAATATCTATCTTTGATTGAGTTTGCCTACAATAACGCTTATCAATCAAGTATACAAATGGCACGCATTGAAGCTTTGTATGGTCGTAAGTGTCGGACTCCTTTATATTGGACTGAGCTTAGTGAGAAAGCAGATTCACGGAGTTGATCTAGTTAAAGAAACCGAAGAGAAAATAAAAGTAATTCAGATTGCTTGAAAGTTGCTTCAGATCGACAAAAGTCATATGCTGATTTAAAAGAAAAGAGATTGAATTTCGGTGGGTGATAAAGTGTTCTTTAAGGTGTCACCATGGAAAAAGATTCGAGATTTAGTCGAAAAGGCAAGTTGAGTCCGCGTTTTATTGGGCCGCACGAGATTCTCGAGAGAATTGGACCGATGGCATATCAGTTGGCCTTACCGGCAGAGTTAGAAAGAATTCATAACGTGTTTCATGTATCAATGTTGCGACGTTATCGTTCGATCCTTCACATGTGATTTCCCAATGTAAATTGAGATTCGATCGGATATGACCTATGAGGAGGAACCAATAAAGATTTTGGCTCGAGAAGTTAAACAGTTAAGAAATAAAAGTATAGCCTTAGTGAAAGTATTGTGGCACAGACATGGGATAGAAGAGGCTACGTGGGAACCTGAGGAAGCTATGAGGAAACAATACCCAAACCTCTTTACCGGTAAGATTTTCGGGGACGAAAATCTCAAAAGGGGGAGAATTGTGACAACCCGAATTAGGGCCTAATCGAATAGTGGTTTCGTGACCACAAATCCGAGATAGAAACAATTGTTTTATAATTATTTTGGGGTTTATGATATGATTGCATGATTGTGTGAAAATTTCGTGATGAAATTCTATGCCTAAAGTGCTTAAATTGAAAGTAGGGACTAAATCGAATAAGTTGCAAAATTTGCATCCCGGAAGTTTTTAGTATGAAATTGTTTTGGAATATTAATTAGGAGGTCTTAAATAGCAATTTGACCAATTTTAAGTTCATGGACAAAATTAGGACATGGAAGGAATTTTGAAAGTTTAGTAAGGAGGGCATTTTGGTCATTTGGATATTAAATGAAATAAAATGGGAAAAATAACACAAAATTGATCATCATCCTCCTTAGTTGCTGCCGAATTCTCCTCTCTCCATAGCTAGGGTTTCTTCAATTTTCAAGCTCCATAGTAAGTGATTTCAAGCCCGCTTTTAATGTTCTTTACGTTTTGGAATCCCTAAGCTCGATTAAGCTTATGCTAGTAATAATTTAACCTAGGGTTCATATTGGGAAAAATACCCATAGGTGAAATTTGTGTATTTTGATGTTTTATGATAGAATATGAGGTTTTAAATTATGTTAAATAACTTGTGCTACTCGGTTTTAAGTGAAAACGAGTAAAAGCAAGATAATCGGTAAAAATACCTATTGTTCATAACTATATGATAGAGTGAGAATTTGATGTTTTTGTAGAAGAGAAAATGTTCAGCATATCATAAAACATAAGAATAAGGGCTGAAATTAAATTCCGAGCCTAGGGGCAAAATTGTAATTTTGTAAAAGTTAGGGGCAAAATGTAATTTTTCCATGATGTGATTTTTGGATTGAAATAAATAGTATGAGTATTAAATGAGCTAAATGTGTTATTATAGATCAAGAAAGACGGAATTGATCTCGAACGGGGAAGGAAAAGTTTTGGACTAAATTGCAAAATTTCCACATTTTGCACCAAGGTAAGTTTGTATGTAAATATTACAATAATTTCATGTACATTCTTATATTTCAGCCTATTATATAAATATACTAGCTGATGTTAAAATATAAATCGACTATTGGAAGAATGGAAATAAATATAGAGAGAGATCCGGTTGAACATTGGAGAGATCGAATGAAATAGAGGAGCGTAGCTAGGTCACATGTATGATGCCGAGTGCACATCATGTGTACAAGAAAGCTACGAGACACCTCAGAGTAGCTAGGTCACATGTGTGATACGAGATGTATCCCATGTAGACAAGAGAGCTACGTGAAAGATAAATGTAGCTAGGTCGCATGCGTGATTCCAAGTGAAGGACACCATGTAGACAAGAGAGCTACTGAGACAAATCGGCTAGGTCGCATGAGTGGTACTAAGTGTTCACCATGTGTACAAGAGAGCCGAACTAAATGAAGTATGATGGTGGGGATGTGTGCTGAAACCATTAAATATCGAGGATTGATCCGAATTGTTCAACGGGATGGTTTTGTGGTGATATTGTGGTTTGGACCTACACTTTTGGTGAATGAAATGTGGTGAAAATGATTTGTGGTATATACATATATAAGATAAAATGAGGTTAGCATAAAGAATGTGTGAAAGAGTGAAATTAGCATTAAAACTGTTTTTAGATGGTAGCAGTGACATGATTTTGAAAAATCACCAAAAATAGGAGGAATATAATTAGAAGTTGAATGAGATGTGAAATTAAAGTTTAATGAGTATACTTTCATGTAAAAGAAACAGAGCAAGCAAAGGAATTCTATATTTTGAGATATTTACAATTGTATGTGACTTGCTCAGATGAATACGTGATCCCTGTTCCAACTGTGAAAAATCATTAAAAATTGTACAAAGCAAATTAAGAAATATAGTTTACATGCCTAAATTCCTTATTGAGAGTAGTTTTAAATGAAACAGACTTCAGGGTTGTTTGAATTGTGTACTGAGAGAAATTCAATTCGTAGTGAACAGAGGTCAGATCATCGAGCTGTGTAACAGGGAAACTTTAACTAATAAACTGTACTAATCGGCTGAACCAAAAATTATAGAAAAAAATTAGCAAAAATCTTTATGAGTCTAGATTCAGGGAAATTTTACGGATTTGAATTTCGAGTTTTGTAACTCGAGTTATGATTTATTTAGTGAATATGACGCAATGAGAGAGAATTTTAATCAAAGTGGAATGAATAGTGAAGTTAAAGTAGATATACTTGAATTGTTGTGTAAACATGTTAGATTCTTTAATTAGTATTTACATACTTACTTACTAAGCTATAAGCTTACTTTGTTTCTCTCTTTTGTCTTATAGTGTCCTCCGGCTTGCTCAGGAGTTAAGGATCGTGAAGATCTACCCGCACTATCATACTTTAGGGTATTTGAACTAAACGTTTTGAATTATGGCATGTATAGTAGGCTTAATTATTTTGTTACGTGTCATATTTGTCTAGGTTTAAAATATTAGTAACAAGATTTCGACCAGCTACTTTGTACAAGCCATTAAAGTTGGCTAATATTGTTCAAGACATATGTTATACGATGCACTATCAAATTGGATGACATATTTATATCTCGGTTATGTTTAATGGTATGTGTTATGTTCTGGTAATACCTTGTATCCTGTTCCAGCGACGGTAACGGGTAAGGGGTGTTATATGGCATGTATAGGGACTTGGTCTTTTTGTGATATGTGTCATTATTGATTTGGCCAAATGTGTTGGCTTGTAATGGTATTTGATTCATTTTGTAAATGGCCATTTGGTATTGGCTAATATTGGTTAAGTATTTATGCATATAGAGATGCCATTCATGGATGGAGTTATTGCATGATTTGTGATGATATTACGAAATGTTGGATGTGATAGAAAATAGCATGTAATTGATGTGTAGATGTCTTGGTTGTGTGTATATACTTGGATTGGGTTTGTTTGATGTTGTGTAGGTTGGTGCAAGTAAGAGTGGCAAAAAGGCTTGGTAAATAACCTTATTTTTGTCCACACAGGTAGACACATGGGCGTGTGTCTAGGCCATGTGTGACACACAGTTTGCCTATTGGGTGTGTGATCAGGCCCTGTGTCCCCTGTATTTCTAAATTTTTAGCTTCGAATTGGCCACACAGGCAGAGACACTGCAGTGTGTCTTAGCCGTGTGAAGGACACGACCTAGGGACATGGGCGTGTGCCCAGGGCGTGCAAGTCTGCACCTATTTTATGAAAAAAATGAAAATTAAATCGCCCGCATGGCCTAGCACACGGGTGTGTGCCTTAGCCGCGTGACTCTATTTTGTTGATGACGTCATAAATAAATAGTTACACAAGATGAGGACACGTGCGTGTGATATGGTCCGGCTCGGTGGGTTGATTTGATTCTATGTAAGTTGGCCGATCGTCGACAACCGATCGTCGACAAGAAGTGTCGTTTGATGTTGTCAGAAAAGTGTGTTTTGGCTAAGTATAGAGGTATATGATGAAATAGGTTCAAAGGTTAGAAGATAGATAGGGTAAGTCAGCTATCAAGAAATAAAAGATGAAAGATTATTGGATGGGTTCGGTTTAACAAATAAAGAAAGATAGATAAGATAGAAGGTGGAAACGGAAGTTAGAAGTTAAGCGTCAAGAACAATTCGATACTATAGTGAGTATCGCCCTAGGACTTATATGGCTTAAGGTGAAGGATGGACAATAGGTTGATAAAAGATAGAATGTTCAACAAGTTCAAGCCAAGAACCCCTCAAGCTTCCTAAAGGACCAATGACTTGAGCTCGAGCTAGGCGATTTCAAGAAGCTATTTCAGCTTTAATTATTCAAGTTTGGGAAGAAAACAAGCTCGATGTTAATGGAGTAGCTCAGGCCAGCTCTTTAAAGACTCCTTGCACTTTGGTGCAAGCTGAATTCAGCTTCCTTCCCACTCTCCGAGCTCTCATCAGCTCGAACAAGCTCATTTGAGCTTAATCCAACTCGTTTGAGCCCAATTTAGCTTACTTTCAGCTCGTTCCATTTATCATTATAATAAACTAAGTATTAGTTTTATTTTATTTAATTTGACACAGCTCGTGGCCGAATTTAATGTGTTCCTAAGCTATCGAATTAATGTATCCTAAAATGAATTAATGTTGCTTATTTATTTGCTGTAGGTACACACTTTATGGACAACATTAAAGGTGCTTTAAAGGTTGAATTAAATTCAGCAGCTCATTTCTCTTCCCCAAAGTGGTTGTTCACGTAATGCAAGAGACAAAGGAGTGTTCACACAAGGTTATTCATCTCACATATCCTTTTCATACTTGGTGGCTCCACATTTCTTCCTTTTCACACCTTTTGATCGATTGCCTCCTACTGTTCACACCATTGGCTGTTTGTGTGGCCAAAACACCACTAAATGCTGCTATTGATCATTCGGCTACCCAAGGCTGATTTAATGAAGATAATTTAAGTCATGGGTGCTCCAATGTTGAACCTTTCCAACTTAAGAAATCAACTCATTTAATCAGGTGAATTGGTACATTAAGCTGCTAACCATTGTCGTTCCCTAGGCTTAAAAAACTTCAAAGGTTTATACTTAGTTATTAAGTCTATTTCAGCTCATTATTAGCTAATTTAATATGAACAAATTGTGACTATTCGGCTAGGCTAAAGTAGTACTATAAATTTCAGCTCATTTCATTTTGTAAGGGACTTTTGCCAATTTTATTGAATGAACTATTGTTTTTGTAAGGTTTCTTCCTCTCTATTTTTGTACGAGTCTCAAGTGACTTATCTAGCGTGCTAGTGGCGTCAACCCGAATTCTTTTCAAACTTATCATATAAGTCCTGGGGCGATACTCGCTATAGTATCGAATCATTCTTGATGCTTAATTTCTAACTTACGTTTACACCTTTTATCTTATCTATCTTTCTTTATTTGTAAAACTGAACCCATCCAACTATCTTTCATCTTTTATTTCTTGATAGCTGACTTATCCTATCTATCTTCTAACCTTTGAACCTATTTCATCATATACCTCTATACTTAGCCAAAATACACCTTTCTCACAACACTAAACGACACTTCTTGTCGACGATCGGGCAACTTACATAGACTTATTCAACCTACCGAGCTGGATCACATCATTTGGTATCAGAGCTATTAAAACGAGGAGCACCGATGTTCATAGCAATTTCGAAGTAGGTTCAAAAATAAGTTTTGAATTAAAAAAAAATCAAGTTGAATTCAAAAGTTCTCCTATATTCATTCAATTGTATTTGAAGTTAAAAAAAAGAAGTATATGAAGTTAAAAAAAAAATTGAGTAAAAAAAATTGAAGTGTTGAAGTTCTTGTTTATTCATCCAGTTGTATTTTCGATCATCAAGTTGTTCGTTCTGCCATCAATTACCCTCCTCAACGCCACACTTAAACTGAAATTTCTTTTATTTCAGCCTACTATACACCTTCTACAATATATCCCTTGTAACCACTTTGAAATTGACCCCAAAGTAGCAAATAAGTCTAAACGAGACGTAATACGAAATCACGAGAGAAAGAATTGAGTGGTAAAAGGCACGAGTGTGTGAGTGCATTAGAGAGAAGAAAAAGCCTTAAAATGAGTGCAAACACGAGCATGAGTGCAAAATCATTTATTTTCTTTCCGAGTGAATCGTGAGATTTTGTGGTAAGGGTATTAAATTCTTATGTCTAGAAGCCCTGAAAGAAATATGGTAGGAAGGCAACCTGTTCGGAATGTACCGGACTTGAATTTACAAGCACTACAACACAAGGTTAAACGATTGTTTGATCGAAAGTTGGAGCTGATTCAAGAACGACTTGACCACATGGAGGGAAGAGCCCAACGAGAAAGGACTCCTCCAAGTCCACCAAGAAACCAAGGCCAACAAAGAGTTCAAGACGAAGATCTATCTGAACCAAGTGAGGCCAAAAGTGACCAAGGCTTTAATGTAAGTGACCGGAGGAGAGACCAACGTTATTGTGGCTGACGAGATCAAGAAAGGTATGATGATGATCTAAAAAGTATTAACTTAACGATCCCTCCGTTCCAAGGCTGTTCGGACTCGGAGGCATATCTAGAGTGGGAGAAGAAAATTGAACTTGTGTTCGAATGCCATAATTACTCTGAGGCCAAGAAAGTCAAGTTAGCGGCGATCAGATTTTCTGACTATGCCATGGTTTGGTGGGACCAACTCACCACGAATCAGAGGTAAAATAGCGAGCGTCCTATCAACACTTGGGTCGGGATGAAGGCTGTGTTGCGTCAGAGGTTCATTCCTTCGTATTATCATTGAGAGCTTTACCAAAAGCTCCAGAATCTCTCCTAAGGAATGAAAAGTGTGGAGGACTATTACAAGGAGATGGAAGTTGCCATGACTCTAGCGGATGTACAAAAAGATCGAGAGGCGACTATGGCGCGATTTTGGCTAGTCTTAACCGCGAGATAGCCAACATCGTGGAGTTGCAACATTATGTGGAGATTGTCGATATGGTGCACATGGCAATCAAGGTCGAGAAGCAACTCAAAAAGAAAGGCATTGTTTAGGGTTATTCGACTCCCAATGTGTCCAAATAGAGCCAAGGTGCAAGTAAAAACACTTCGACAAGCCAAACAAAAGAACCTATGGTGCCGGCAAAATCAACCAAGCCCATGGCTAAAACCAGCAAAGATAAGGCCGTTGAAGGTTCCCAAAACCGATCAAGAGACATAAAGTGCTTCAAGTGTCTCAGAAGAGGTCATATTGCGAGCCAATACCCAAATTGGAGTGCGATGGTGCTTCGACCTAACGATGACATAGAATCGAAAAAGGAAGACAAGAGAATGAAAATGACATTGACTCCCCTACCGATGAACATGAAGAGTTAGAGTAAGCAGTAGAAGGCAAAATGCTTGTGTCGAAAAGAAGCCTAAGTACCCAAAGCACCAGAAGTGAACCACAACGTGAAAACTTGTTCCATACTCATTGTCATGTTCAAAGAAAGGTCTGTAGTTTGGTTATTGATGGATGTAGCTATACTAATGTAGCAAGCACGGTCATGGTGGAGAAGCTTGCCTTGTCGACTACTAAACACTCGAGCCCTTACAATCTACAATGGCACAATGAAGGTGTTGAACTAAAGGTGACCAAACAAACTCTTGTTCAATTTTCAATTGGAAAGTATCATGATGAAGTCCTATGTGATGTGGTGCCTATGTATGCGAGACATTTACTACTTGGAAGACCATGGCAGTTTGACTGTAGAGTCAAACATGATGGGTTTGCCAACCAATACACCTTCAAGCACCAAGGCCAGAACGTTACTTAGGCACCTCTCTTGCCACAACAAGTTTTGGAGGACTAACAACGTTTGAAACAATCTATGGAGCAAATGAGAGAAAAAGAAGAAAATAAAAGTGAAAAAGAAAGAAAAGAAGAAAAATCGAGAGAAACGAAACTGGGTTGTGAGGAAAACAAAAACATAGATGTTGAAAAAGAGAAAGAAAAAGAAAATGAGAGAAAAATGAGTGAGAAAAAAATGAGTTTTGATTAACCGATGTCTTTGTACTTTTTTTTATTTTAGGAAAAATCGAGTGAAGAGCTTCAACTGCGCTACATTGCTGAGGAGAGAAGGTTCGCATTGATTGGAAAAGGTAAAACTGATCTTCAATTTCCTACTCCTAATAGTAAGCAAGTTGTGAATCCCTTGTTCCTAAAACAACTCCATTCAAATCGAAATGACAACTTTGCTAATGTTTTGAGTTTTGAAAAGGATCTGTACCTTATTGAGGATAAATGCAATTCTGTGATTGATGATACATTTGTTTTGGTTGATGATAAGAAGACTCTTCCTTTTGGAAAATGTGATGTTGAAGAGTTTGCTGGTGAAGTGATAACCAATCAGCAATTGCAAGGTTTAAGTATGCAAAATCATGAATTCTGTGGATCTTTTCATTTGCTTGATTGTCATGGAAATTTGCATTCTTCGACCCATTGCACGAATTCCATTTGTAGAAACAATAACTTGTGGATACGATTTGAAATGACCAAACATCTTAAGACTTTTAGGTCTTTGATTCGATTATTTGATAAGACATTAATTTGTAAAAGGTCATGTTCATTTGATTGTGAAAATGGTTTATTGACTCTACCTTTCTGTAAAAATCATGCATGTCTGGATCGAAAGATAATTGGATTTCATGTCTGTTTGGATAAATTTGTGTGGCATGCTGATTCTAATTTGAGTTTAAGTATTATGTCTTCTCTGTTTCCGCATATGAAGAGCCATTCAAAAAAGGTAAGACTTATCTACTACTTGGAATTTAGCAATCAATCATTTGTTCAAGTATATGTCAAAGATTCAGAAAGGATTTGCATACTTTTCACTCACCATATTTCTAATTTTTTTTTTCATTTGGCACTGATGTTGTTTTCTTGTATCTACTTGAAAACTCTTCTTAGACTTTCGTGAAACCATTCACCCTATTCGTCTAAGAACAAAAAAGTAGGAATAAATGTTTTCAAGTGAACAAACGACTCAACTTGAGGACAAGTTGCTTTGAAGAAGGGGGAATGATGTAAGCACACCTGGGAGTTCAACGAGTTCAAGCCAAGAACCCCTCGAGCTTCCTAAAGGACCAATGACTTGAGCTCGAGCAAGGTGATTTCAAGAACCTGTTTAAACTTTAATTATTCAAGTTTGGGAAGAAAACAAGCTCGATGTTAATGGAGTAGCTCGGGCCAGCCCTTTAAAAACTCTTTGCACTTTGGTGCAAGCCAAATTCAGCTTTCTTCCCGCTCCCCGAGCTCTCATCAGCTTGAACCAGCTCACTTGAGCTTAATCAAGCTTGTTTGAGCCCAATTTAGCTTACTTTCAGCTCGTTTCGTTTATCATTATAATAAACTAAGTATTAGTTTTATTTTATTTAATTTGACACAGCTCATGGCTGAATTTAATGTGTTTTATTGCATTCAAGTGTTAAATGTGTCTTAGTCTAAGTACATGAAATTAATATGCCCAGATTTTTACCTATTTTAAATATATCCTGATTTAAAACTTGTTTTAATGTGTTCCTAAGTTGCCAAGTTAATGTGTCCTAAAATAAATTAATGTTGTTGATTTATTTGGTGCAGGTACACACTTCATGGACAGCATTAAAGGTGCTTTAAAGCTCGAATTAAATTCAACAGCTCATTTCTCTTCCCCAAAGTGGTTGTTCATGTAATGTAAAAGACAAATGAGTGTTCACACAAGGTTATTCAACTCACATATCCTTTTCACACTTGGTGGCTACACATTTCTTCCTTTTCACTCCTCTTGACTAATTGCCTACTAGTGCTCACACCATGGGCTATTTGTGTGCCCAAAACACCACTAAATGTTGCTCTTGATCATTTGGCTACCCAAGACTGATTTAATGAAGATAATTTAAGTCATTTGGCTACTCCAACATTGAACCCTTCCAGCTTAAGAAATCAGCTCATTTAATCAACTATATTGGTATATTAAGCTACTGTCCATTGCCATTCCCTGGGCTTAAAAAACTTCAAAGGCTTATACATAGTTATTAAGTCTAATTCAGCTCATTATTAGCTAATTTAAGTTGAACAAATTTTGAGCATTCGGCTAGGCTAAAGTAGTACTATAAATTTCAGCTTATTTCATTTTGTAAGGGATTTTTTCCATTTTTATTGAATGAACTATTGTTCTTGTGAGGTTTCTTCCTCTCTATTTTCGTACGAGTCTCAAGTGACTTATCTAGCGTGCTAGTGGCGTCAACCTGAACTCTTTCCAAACTTATCACCATCCCTGGTGTGGCGTTCGTCCATCTAAATATACCTTCGGTTCTTACTTTGCTAAGTAATGGTTCAAGGTCCATCAACCTATTTTCCATCCTTCACCTTAAGCCATATAAGTCCTGGGGCGATACTCACTATAGTATCGAATCGTTCTTGAAGATTAAGTTCTAACTTCCGTTTCCACCTTCTATCTTATCTATCTTTCTTTATTTGTTAAACCAAACCCATCCAATTATCTTTCATCTTTTATTTCTTGATAGCTGACTTATCCTATCTATCTTCTAACCTTTGAACCTATTTCATCATATACCTCTATACTTAGCCAAAATACACCTTTCTCACAACACCAAATGACACTTCTCGTCGATGATCGGGCAATTTACTAGACTTGTATCAACCTACCGAGCCAGATCACATCAGCGTGTCTTAAGCCACACGGGTGTGTGTGACCACATGGCCTACCCACATGGGCGTGTGACCCCTGTTCTTATGAAAATTTTCTAAGTGTTGGGAAAGTTCCCAAAGTTATCAGTTTAGTCCCGAACTACTCCCAATGTATGTTTTGGGTCTCATAGGCTCGTAATAAGGACGATATGAATGTATATGAAAAGTGTAAATTTGGATGGGAATTTTATGTCTCGGTTCTGGATGATTGCTTTTGTATAAGTCCGGTAATGCTTTGTACCCTATTCCGGCGTCGAATACGGGTAAGGGGTGTTACACAAACTTACCTCGACAAATGTTCGAGTACATAACATCTACTAATCCTACATTTTCCTCTTTTCCTCGTTCTAGCTCCGAATTTGGTTTATTCGGATCTATACAAGTAAATTTTACATCAATTTATCACATTTCCTATTCAAGTGGACTCAATTTACGTCCTAGGCAAAATTACCATTTTGCCCCTAACTTTTCCATAAATTCTCATTTTGTCCCTAGGCTCGGAAAATGAAATTTGTGTAATTTACTCCTTATTCCAAGCCTAACCAAAATTCACCATAAAATTTATAGCACATATATTTTACAAAATTCAAAATTTTTCTTCAAATTTCACAACTTTACATTTTAGTTCATAAATCATGTTTTCCTCAACAATCACTTTGTAAAAGTTGTTTATCTATCAACAACCTTTCATTTTCTACCATAAATTTCAAATTTACAGCATATTCATCCATGACCCAATTTTCATACCTTGATAACTTTTCAAATTAATCCCCCAAATAGATAGCTTAAGCTATCCCGATTTCAAAAATATCAAAATTACTAAAAATGAGACAAGAAAACTTACCCAATTTGGCCAAGAAAGCTTGCTTTCTCTTTCCTAGGGTTTCCATGTATATGTTGGGGAAGAAGATGATATAAAAGATTTTTATTTCTATTTAATTAATTTATCATCTTTAATTATTTTGATTTCCAATTTAGTCCTTAGCCTTTTTCTAATTTTCCATGGATGAATCATCCAAAAATATCTACTAACTTTTTATTAATGGTCTAATTATCATATAAGGGCCTCAAGTTTTAAATTCCATAGCTATTTAATCCTTATTGTAATACCCCAAACCCGGCCTAAAAGTTATGGCCGAATCTGGCGTGTAGAAGTGTCTTTTGAAAATTAGACTTGTTGGTAGAAATTCGTTTCTGAGTTGAAATCTCTTTGTTAAAAACTCAAATCATCTTAACCATTTAAAACGTCTTTACTTTAAAACACATGTTGTTGCGAAATCATTTCAACAATGTTGTTGAAACATGATGTTTTGAAAACAGATATCATTTTGGAAAACCGCGCTCTACCTTTAACATAAATAAATCATAATAGTTAAAAACCCCCAAATTAAAAGCTAGAAAATTAGAGAAAAGGCCTTATTACATCAAAAACCTAAAGAGAAAGTAATTTAAGTAATGTAAAAGTAATATGAAAATTTAAAGCTGTTCGTAGTGTGGCCACCTCCGAGTCCTCCCAGCACCAATCCACCTATCGCTGGGGATTACCTGCATGGTTAATAAACGAGGTGAGTTTACGAAAACTCAGTGTGTAATCCCCTTACTAGAGTAACAGTTAGTATCTAAATGAAATGATCTGGGCGAGCCTATAACAAGATAAAGACAGATCGATTCAGAGCATAAGTGGGCCAAAGCCTATTACAATATCATTTGGGTCACAACCCATAACCGAATCAATTGGGCGTAGCCCATCTCAGTAACAAAACAGAATGTGTGAATGCATGGATGCACCCATTCAACCCTGCACTTGCCTCCGTCCAATCCTGCACTACCTGTGGGGAATAACTCACCCACGCCATCCCTACACTTACAATGTTACCACCGGTTGCAGCACTAACCGAAATCGCTGCAAAGTTGCTAGTATATATACAACTTTAAGCCTTCAATAGCGGTATTATGATTGGCACAAACCCATCGGTAACTGTAATAACTTCGGCACATAGCCATCAGTGATGGTAATATAATCGGCACACAGCTTGAGTAAATATGATCGACAGAGAGTCATCAATAAATATGATAGGCACATAGCCACTACTAGATACGATTTGCACAAAGCAATAATCAACATAGCACAGAGCCATATTTTAGTTGGCATAGAGCCCTAATCAGATTAAGCAGCCCTAAGCTATCCATCGGTCTATAGTCATCTCATACGACCCGTGCAACCTTAACAGATCAATACTAGATCCACAGTCGTCTCGTACAACCCATGCAACCCTATCAGAATAGTTCTTCCTCCATATCAATGTCCTAACCCCATGCAATAAGTCCTATATGTCATGCTCAATCATCACACGTGTATGCAGAATGGCCAAGCTCAGTAACAATCATTTACCCATATATTAAAAGCATATCAGTTTTACAACTACAGTCAAGTCAGTTAAAACACAGTCATACAATCACAGCCAAATTAGTCAAATTCATAGTCTAAGCCGGTCATTTACCCACAAGGGCAAAATAGTCATTTTGCCCTACAAGGGTATTTCAATAATTTTATACTACAAGGGTATTTCGATAATTTTACAAACTAGGGTATTTTGGTAATTTTACAAACCAGGGGTATTTCTGTAATTTTACAAACTAGGGTATTTTGGTAATTTTACAAATTGGGGGTATTTTGATAATTTTACAATCTGGGTCTTAACAACCCAACAGAAGGTCCACCGTCGCCTTGAGCGACTTAAGTAACCTAAACAAACTTAATGGTGTAAATGGGCCTAAGGCCCATACTCGGCCCAAGTGGGCCCACACATTCGTGTGGCCCATTTAGCCCAGAAACAGCCACAACTATGCAAACGTAACAGTCCAAACAACACTTACCACATCACATACATTTTATCCGTGTGGGCCCACAAGCCCACTAGGCCCACACAGCCCATTTTGGCCCAACGAGGCCCAGAATAGCCCAAGACCACGAGAGTGCTCGTGGTGGCCTCAACAGTCTAACGCCCATGTTCGTGGGCTCGGTTCACCACATGTACAATCGCACGCCCATGTGGCATCATACGCCATATTTCTGACTTTTCGGCATTTTGCTGATCTACAGTCATAGCAGTGTAAACAACACATACTTTCTGCTTTCAAACGATTATCGAATATCGCATAGAAATACACATGCTTTAGGCTTTCCAGCCAATCATTAAACATAGCATACAGTTACACACCTAATTATGAAAGCGAACTGTGCTCAAAGTATCATTGTACCAACAACAGAAGCGATCACCTCTTCAGTTTACAAGCAATGCACCAATCACCCTTGGCCACAACCTACACAAAAACCCCTTTATTCTTTAGATTCACACCAGATATATGATATCATTACAACAAGAACCTTATACCCATTCTCCACCACTTAACAAACCGTAGAACTAAATACTTATAAAATGAGTAGCGTACATGAGTCAAGAATCAGTTTAATCTGAAGCGTATACCAAAATAATATAGTTGGTACGAAAAGGAAAACCAAAAGACAATAACCAGAGAAGGGAAAAACCTAAAAGTGGAAAGAAAGTACAATTCAGATACTCACCTATGAGTATTCGACCAATGAAACAATTAGAGGTGAAGGTAGAAAGGTGCAGAGAGACAAGATGGTAGATGTTCAACCGATTGTTTAGAATCAATTGCAGAAGCTGAAAGTAAGAGAGGGAAAAAAGAATAGTCGTTTGACAAAAACCAAAAGAAATGAAAAAAAGGAAGAAGAAAAAGGTATCTGGCAAGAACTCAAAAGAAAAGAGAATACAATTAGAGGGCTAATCGAAAGTGGAAGTATGGGTGAACGAATACCGAAGTGAAAAATAGAAAAAGAAGCAGAATAGAATTGATCATAGTACTCAAAAGAATAGATGAAGGAGTTATGAAAACAGGTCAAAATGTATTCGGCCACTCAAGGAAAGTACACGGCTAAGATGTTGTAGAGGAACAAAAAAAAAAAACCAAAAATAATGATCACCAAAAGCCAAAAATGAAAGGCCTCCTCCCCAGCCGAATTTCTGAGTACTTCTCAAGAAAATTCGGCACAGTCTTACCTCACTTCAAACTCCCCTTTTTCCTTCTAAAATCCCTCTATGATTTCCTCCCCAATCTTCTCCTTAATTTTCTCCATAATTCATTCCTTGACTAGTTCAAATTCCAATCACCATTGTAGTGTTTTATTCAAACTCCACTACTCACATAGCAAATGAGTAAAATAAATACTCCTTTGTGCATAGAGTTACTCGAACTCAAGCTCCCTTGCCACCTTAATGACACCACAACCACTAGACTACAAGCTCATCTTGTGTCACATTTTAATCTTAATTATCTAAAAGACTTACCTCCAAGTACCAAGGGTTTTATTCACTTAAATAAAAAATTTAGCTAAAGCTAAGGTTTGCAGTATAGACCATTACCTCCAAGTAAACATAATAATTGTCAACCCAAGATCATATATTGGGTAATTCCTTTCCTGCAGCTTTATCTGGCTAGAAGTATAGACCATTACTTTACCTTTCCTTATCAAAATGCAGTCTAATCCATCCAATGATGTACCACTGTGAAAATAAATTCCTTACCTAATTCAGACTGAACCAGAATTGATGCTTCGGTCATTAGGGCTTCCAACTGATCAAAATTTTACTAACATTGGTCAGTCCATTCAAATCTTGCATCTTTCTATAATATCCATATCATTGATGTAGCTATCATAGAAAATACTTTCACAAAAATTGAAAAGGATATTAAAGCTTTAAATTATTCCGAGGTCACAATCATCAGATAGGTTAAAACCATAGTACTATAATAGATTTGACGTTTCCACAATATAAATAGAACAATACCTCAACCTCAATATTATTTTTCAAATAAAAGAGGAAAACCAAGGGTGGCTCAAATATCATCCAGTGCAATAATACGATTTCTATAATCTATGTTCATGTTACCAAATTCCCATGCTCCATTCAGAATTCATAATAGTAGTAAGTGTAGTTACCACTAACTAAAGAATATCTTTCATAGATAAACCATGTTTGAATAATAAAGAGATTGATGATATCTTAGAGAAAATTCAAAAGAGTAACATCACGCATACTCAGTAGGAACAACTATGACAAAGACAATATAATTTTGCATATTCGCAATTCAGGGCTTCAATCAGTAGAAGTAGAAAATGATATCGTATGAACCTTATCATCCAATCTTATATCAATCATGATGAATTAGAAAGCCCAAGTAAGATAAAGCAAAGCCACTCATGAATCAACCAGACTTACAGTAATTCCATCTAATAAAATTAGCCAGCTTTCAAATATGATAAATATTGCATCTGAACATGAACTATGAACTCTGAGAATAACAGAACTTATAGAGTACCTAGAAGATATTGCTGCAATATCCCAGATTATAACAGCTGCATTCAAATATTTGTGCAATTTCATTACTATTCCATTGACTAATAAAGTCATCAATAATCTTACATTATTCAGTTCACTAAAAGAGTCAATTTGAAAGAATTTTCGGCTAATCCGTTCTGTAGATATCATATCTGGATAAGTCATTTACTCATGAATAACTTCTTCATTAACAATGACATCACACATTCAGAATAATCCTCAGAAAAATATGATATCTCTTTTAATATTTTCTTTACTTATTAACCCATTCTCAATTTTGACTACATTATTAATCATTCTTCCTTTAAACCCTTCTTTCACACTTATGAACTTAATCAATATAAATCTTGCAAATTTCATTGTATAAATTGTACTAGTGAGGGGGTGGAGACCGTAAGCCTCAAAATTTAACTTTCATATATATACTCATATAACATAACATTTATCATTCGCATGAACTATAAAACATTTATCCATACCTTTTCAAATTTTTGTTTCATCATAAGTAACATTTTACTCAGATATTTGTGTATCTCTTTCGGAATTATCGGAATAGCTCGATTGGAAGGCATCTCTATCTATTTGTGAAACAATTTTCATCAGAGTTGGGAGATATCACACAATCACAGGTTATATAATGGCATGTATTTCTAGACTCCACATAAGCTACGTTCAGTTCGAGAACCGACTAAACCGTAGCTCTGATACTACTAAATGTAACACCCCTAACCCGTATCCGTCACTGGAACAGGGTTACGGAGCATTACCAAAACTTTCAAAATAATTTTAGATAATTCAAACATTTCCTATTCATTCTTCGAGATTTATTCATAATGTCCCCTAAATGGACCCTCGAGGCTGAAAACGAGCATTAGAAATGAGTCGAGACTTAATCGAAAACTCTAAGAATTTCTCGTAAAATTTCAAAATTTTTCCAAGATGCAGGGCTCACACGCCTGTGTGGTCTAATAGACACACCCGTGTGACCCTAGGAGACACTCGTGCTACAGGCCATGTTTGACCCGTGTAACTCTCTGGCTTGTGCACATGGCCATGCCACACGCTCGTGTGCTAGGCCGTGTGGTTAATTAATTCTCTTCGAAATTAGGTGTAGGTTTCACACACCTGTGTTCTAGGCTGCGTAACACACATGGCTGAGACACACGCCTGTGTCTCTGCCCGTGTGCTCAATTATGAGCATTCTATTTTCTCGATTTAAGGTGCACGGAACACACGGCCTAACCACACGCTTGTGTGTCAGCCCCTGTGGACAAAATGAAACCATTTCTAGCTTCATTTCTCACCTAAGATCTCACCAATGACCTGCACTTAAACTCACATCCAAATACCAACCATTTCAAGCATTCAAATTAAGCTAACGCTATCATTTCACATGGCATATCATTACATGCATACATGTTTATAGTCTTACCTTGGCATATTCCATATGTTAGGCATAATTTGAACAACCATTAACATGTATGTAGCTACCATAGAATTAACTTAATACATATATACATATACCAATACATAATCATCACTAGCCATTCCAATGGCTAGATTACAATAATCATTTACATTTACATGCCAATATGTCCAATCTAACATATACATGCCATTATAACCATAATTGATTTACTGTATTGTACGGATGTAACACCCCTAACCCGTATCCGTTACCAGATTAGGGTTATGAGGCATTACCCTGTAACCACAGTTCAGCACAATCATTCCTCACCTTTCATACACCAAAGAATTACTAAACATTTAAAACTTATCAAATTCAAATATCCACAATTCACTTATTATAAATCCGAATACATGAGTCATAATTCCAATTCAGAAATAATCATACCTTACTGAACATGTATTGCAAATAAGCACATTTCAAAAATTCCAACTAATTCAGTTCAAACATATATTAAAACCCAACTGATCATGTTCCATAATTACTAAATTCGAACCAAATTTTATATATATCAAAGACATGTTTACATATTTAATACTTCCAATATTCAATTCCCTATATTCATCACATTAATGCCATTTTCATAATTAAATCATATTCCACCATACATCATTACACTTCATACTTTGACTATATTCCAATTTCTATCTCATTAATTGTATATCAAAGATATCATTTGATAACTTCTATACAAACTCATAATAAAACCAATTGAGTCATATTACATAAATTATTATGCAGTCACATATGAAACCTAAATACATTATAACATGGCGAACATACTAATGATGCATATATACAAGTGATCAATTCATCCTAAAAATAAAAGCCATACTTAACACTTGAACACAAATAACACTCCAATGTGCATCTAATTCATATCTATATTAATATGCCTAAACTTCATATGTTACCCTATTAACTAATCTTTATTTTGATCTCACCATTATCAATATCATAAGCATATCAAATTGAATTAAATATCATATTTGGATTTACAACCACAAATGAATATATACCTATATTGATATTAGCAACAACTTGACATTTTTAACTATCCATTTAAACTAACCCAAAACATACTTAATCATTACCATCATTTATCATTAGAATCCATGCCAAAACAATCAACCAAAACAATCAAGAAACATATTCATTACTTACCACTTAGCAACTAAACCTATTAAGTTAGTAAACCATCATCCATCACTCTAATTATACTACATTTCATATTTCCAAAATGAGCTAACTATTAAACCGATTACCAAAACCAAACTCATAAAACATTTTAATTAAGAACATATAAAACCAAACTTAAGCATAATAAGCAAGCCATTTTTGTATGGGTATAAATACATACTCATTCAAAATAATTAACTCCAAGACCAGCCTATACATGCCACATAACCGAGTCTCAAACATTATTTACTGAAATGATAATCGGATAGTGTGATGTAGTCTCCATCGACTTCCAAACCGAGCAGATCTCCGAAAATCTATAAACATAGGAAAACCACACAGAATAAGCTTTGAGAGCTTAGTAAGCTATAAGCAAATAATTAACTCAATGACAATAACAATTCAATGACCAAACCAATTTATATTATCATAATCACGTTTAACTTCAAACTTATAATTTCATATAATACATATACTTTCATTTTGCCAAATATCCATACAACTAATATTAATATATCATTCAAATTCCTAAAGCCACAATATCAACAATTAACCGAATATACATAAACTCATATACATATATTCATGGATCATTTCATAGTTATTCTTACTTTATACCATTAAGGCCGTACATAATCATTTATATAAGCTTGCACATAGGTCACAATATGATATTACTTTACTTAACCTTTGGACAAATGTATTGTATCTATTATCAAGGTAACATTCAATTTCAAAACCGTAGTACCATTATATAATCGAATATATACATACCCATAAACATATATTCTTGAATCAAACTTTAATATCTCATACTTATACTTATCATGTAGCTGAATATACATATGTCTATACCAAAGTATCGTACACTATTAAAATCATATTATCAATTCATAAAGTCGAATCTTTAAACACTTGTTTACATATACTCATGTATAAAACCTTAATACCACATAATTACACTTAACTTATAGTCGAATATACTTCACAATTACTCACAAATTCAAACTAACATCATATATATGTTTGTACCACATATCAAAAAATCAACTTACCTTATTTTCAAATAGGTAATCAACTATCACATACCTGGTCCCTTAGCCCAATTTATACATTCGTACACAACTTATCTTTGCCCGTTGAATCCTTTGGAATTGGATAAGACACTCGGATAATCACATATATTGTACAATGCCAACGTCCCAGACGTGGTCTTACATGTAATCACAAATCGATGCCACTGTCCCAGACAGGATCTTACTCGCACACATATATCGGAGTCAGATATCAATGCCATCGTATAAAACGTGGTCTTACTCGCACACATATATCGATGCCATGGTCTTACTCGCACATCACATAACGAAATCTTATGTTATGACATATGTATCCTAGCTATTCCTAAGGTTCATACAAGACTTTCAGACGTCGTATCTCGGTTGAAAGGAATTCATGAATATTTCTGCCAAGCTTATTCACAATCGGCTATTGCATATATATATTACATATTTCAAATCAGCATATATAATTCACATTTAATTAAAATTAAGTACGTCTATTTGCTTATAAACTTACCTCGAACAACGGTAATCGAGACGAGACGACTAGTCCACAACTTTTGTTTTTCCCCGGTCTAAATTCGATTTCTACATCTCTTGATCTAATTCAATACCAATTCAACTTATTTAATCATATATTCAATCAAATTCATCCAAAACACATAAAAGGGCTAATTACAATTTTGCCCTTGACATTTCACATTTTTCGCAATTTAGTCCTTATTTCAAAACAACACAAAATACCCAAAATTTCACTATGCCCATGTTAGGCCGAATTTACCTTAGGTCCCTAATAGCCCATTAATTTCATTTATTTCAAATTTTTGACCCTTCATTTTACAAATTTCTCAAATTAGTCCTTAATAAGCATTTTTATCAAAAATCACTTAATAAACCATGATAATCTAACATTAAATATTTATTTTTCATCATCAAACAACAACAAAAAAAACCAAGCTCTTATTAATGGCAAATCACAAAATACACAACCAATTCAAAAATTCAAGCATGGGCTAGCTAGTACTCGAAGAAATGATCTCAAAAACGTAAAAATTAGAAAAAACAAGTAAAAACGAACCTTGAGTCAAGCTTGAAAGGTGGCCAAATATTTGAAAGCTTCAAAACCCATCTTCTTTCTCAAGTTTCATTCATGAAAAGAAAATATATGCACTTGGTTTTATTTTATGTTTATTATAACATATAATATTATTTACTTTACTAAATTAACCTTTATATAATAATAAAACTATAATACATGTCCAAAATCATCCATGCTATAGTCGTTTGGTCTAATTTCAATTTAAAACCTCCCTATTAAAAGAACAACAACAATTTAGCCCTTTTTATAAATAACCATCAAATTTTCATTTTACGCGATTAAGTCCTTTTAATTAAATCGAGTACACAAACGATAAAATTTTCACACGAAAATTTCACACATATTAATTCAATATTTTAAGTATGAAATATAATATTAAAATATTTTTCTAACTCGAATTCGTATTCCCAAAACCACTATTCTGACTAGGGCCTAAACCGAGCTGTTACAACCGATATGGGCCGATGGATAGTGTGAGTGATCTCCGCCAAGCTTCCAATCCAACGAGCTTTTGATTTACTATAAAACAAGGGAATAAAACTAAGTAAGCATAAAATGCTAGTAAGTTTGTATAACATGGTACTTAACTTACCATTCATTCTATTTTGAGGTAACTATGTAAGGCATTTTCAATCAATTTGACCTCAAGCTCTACACACATCCTCCTTGCCCTTGTTAGTCATAAATTCCATAATAACATCAAAACATATATGGGCTCAACAAAATTCAAGATTCCAAGCACATATGCTTTCCACAACATGTATTCATTCAACATGCATAATTCATCCCATTATTACAAGTATAATTTCATACTAGTTCATTTCGAGTTCATATCATTTCATATCAGAACTTTACCCATATTACTCGGAATATCAAGGTCACGATTAGTACACTCAAAGTATACAAGTCTATAATCAAGAATGAACATATATTCATCAAATGGTCATTTGATACAAATTGATTTTTGGACTTAGGGGTAAAATGGTCATTTTGCAAAAGTCTAGGGGCAAATTGGTCATTTTGCCCAATTATGAATTGTAGAGTGCTTAGATTGATAAAGTTACTAAATAAGTGTATTTCTCTATTATAGATCAAGAAATATCGAATTCTAACCTAAACCGGGGGAAAGCCAAGCAAATCGACTAGTCGTCATATTTTGTAATCCGAGGTAAGTTGTATGTAAATAATACAACTACATTGCTTATGTATGTGTTGAATTGTATTTGAATTAATATAGCATGAATTTCTTGATTTTGAAATTGAGGAAGTATGATGATAACAGAGATAGTAGAGTTCCCGTTCTAACTTAGGAAATATATTGGATATTCATGCCATGACACACTAGTGTAAGACATGTCTGGGACATGGCATCGGCATCGAGACGGGTGCTGGTGTAAGACATGTCTGGGGCATGCAACGGCCTCGAGACATAAGCCAGTGTAAGACATGTCTCAAACATGCATCGGCTACGAGATGATAGTCAGTGTAAGACCATGCCTAGGACATGGCATCGACATGAGATATGAGCTAGTGTAAGACCGTGTCTGGGACATGGCATCGACACCTTACCTACGTTTGAGGCTTAATGAATATCCGGTAGTGTTCTGAATGATTCAACGGTGAGTATTATGACTTTAAGTAAATGAGCATGGTATAACTATGTTGTGAGTGGTACAGGTACATATTTGAAATGTTTGAGATATAAGCTCGATATATGCTGTGAGATTTATATGGATAGTGATGAGTAAGTTATGCTTGCGCCTACTTTTAATGAATGGTAAAATTGTTGTTGTATATTTATTTATATGCAACTTCTAAGCTTTATGCTTACTCCCTCTCCTTTCCTTTTTCTTATAGTGCCACCTATCTAGCTCAAGGATCAACGGAAGTAAGAGATATCGATCACACTATCAACCAAAGCTTTCAGTATAGTTTGATTTATATTTTTTAATATGGCGTGTATAAGGCATAAGCTTTGCTATTTTTGTGTTATTGAAAACTGGCCACATGTGTTGGCTTGGGTTGGCAACCCTTTATTTTGTATTAAGCCTTGAATGATGGCTAATATTCATTTTGATTTATATGCAAAGCTGTTATTTTCATAGATGAGTAAAATGCACAATTGGAATGTTGTTTATTGTGGCATATTTGGTTGCATGGGATAGACTTATCTTGATTGTGGTTGCTATTATGCTGGTTGTATAAGTAAGGATGGAAAATAGGCTTGGTAAATAACCTTATATTGTCTACACAGGTAGACACACGGGCATGTGTGACACACGGCAAGCCCCCTAGGCGTGTTATCTAGCCGTGTGTCCCCTGCACGTAAATTTTGCAAGTTGGTATACATGATAGTAAACGCACGAGCAGAGACACGGCCGTGTGTCTCAGCCGTGTTAAGGGAACGGCCTAGCACATGGGTGTGTGCCTTGGTCGTTTGACCCTTAGGAGATACTGACGTCAGAAATAGAATGTCCAGGTTTTTGTACACGGGCTAGGACACGGACGTGTCGTGGCCGTGTGAAGGACACAAGCCAGGGACACGGGCGTGTGGCAAGCCATGTGAAAACCCCTGTAGGTATGAAATTGGAATTAATTCCACACGGGTGTCGGACACAGGCGTGTCCCTGTATTGCCTAGGCCGTGTGAGCCACACGAGCTAACAACATATCATGTCAATTGGTCAAACGGGCGTGTTGCCCTTCCCACATGAACGTGTGCCCCTATGTCAAGTGTCATTTTTCTAAAGTTGACTAAATAACCCCAGTTTTTTTTTGAATGATTTCCAATGTGTGTTTTGGGCCTCGTAGGCCCATATTAAAGACGTGTTGATAAGCTTGAGAAAGTTTTAAATTTGTCCAAGTCTCGGAGACTCGAAATTGGTCGTAAGCACGGGTTTAAATTAGGTAACGCCTTGTACTCCGTCCCGGCGTAGGATACAGGTATTGGGTGTTTCATTTAATGGTATCAGAGCTATAATTTAGACGGTTCTAGGACTAACCTAGCATGAGTACGGGGTCTAACTATACATGCCATAACTGTATATTGATAGTGTGACGACTCCTAACAATTAAATTATATTTTTTATAGTAAATGGATCCTGATAGAGCCACAGTAGATGACGTGGAAATGTAGCATGGCAATCGCCATTTGAAGGGATGCGCGCCGATTGAGAGTGAGCCCATGACTATGGGACAAGGCAGAGAAGCTAGCGAAGCCTATCTCCGAATGATGGACGCTTGGTACATGGAGTTCGTTTGTGAGAATCTGAACACTCCACCTCCCCTACCTCCTCCAATTCCTCAGTATGCCTCGATAGCTCTGCAAGGCGCAAGCGTGTTTAGGAGAGAGAAGCCTTCGGTAGATAAGATCCAGAAGTAAGGTGCTGAGGAGTTCCGGGCTAACTTAAATGACAACCCGGAGAAAGTGGAGTTTTGGCTAGAGAATACTATCAGGGTGTTTGATGAAATGTCGTGCACGCCTGAAGAGTGCGTGAAGTGTGCAGTGTCACTTCTAAGGGATTTAGCTTATCAGTGGTGGAATAATCTCATGTCCGTTGTACCAAGAGAGAGGATCACTTGGGAATTCTTCGAGGAAGAATTCCAGAAAAAGTATATTAGCCAGAGGTTTATAGACCAAAAAAGGAAGGAATTTCTAGAGTTCAAATAAGGCCGCATGATAGTAGCGAAATATGAACGTGAGTTTGTAAGGCTTAGCAAGTATGCGCGGGAGTGCATATCTATAGAAGCCACCATGTGTAAAAGGGTTGAGGATGACCTCAATGAAGATATCCGAATGTTTGTTGGCATCTTAGAGCTGCAGGAATTTGTAGCACTTATTGAAAGAGCCTGTAAGGCCAAAGAGCTGATTAAAGAAAGAAGGAAAGTGGCTTTTGAGTCGTAGGATACAAAGAAAAGACAAATGGGAAAGTCACATCAGTCCTCATCAAAAAGATCAAGAGAGTTCACGACTCGATCAAATGTTGCGGTAGGGTTCTCAAATAGAAACAAAAACAAACAGAACATATCATCTAAAGCCCAGACCGCTTCTGTAGCGAGTGTCAGTAGTGCTCAGCCAAATATGCCTGAATGTTCACAATGTGGTAGGCGTCACTTCGGTGAGTGCCAGGGAATGAAAGGGGTTGTTTTAAGTGTGGATCATTAGAACATTTCATCCTAGACTGTCCTGAAATAGAAGAGAGAGAAAAAGCAAGAAGCGAAGGCAAGTAGTGCTCCTTCGAGGGGTAAACCACAAAAGAACTCTGGAAGCGGGGCTACTAGCAGGGGTGTGACGAAAAATGTTGCAGTGAGGTTTGAGGGTAGAGCGCCTACAAGGACTTACGTTATTTGTGCCCGTGAAGAGGCAGAATCTCCCGACGTGATCACGGGTACTTTTTCTATCCATGGAATATCTGTTGTTGCTTTAATTGACCTAGGGTCTACCTACTCTTATACTTGTATAGAATTGATACGTCGTATGAACATGGTAGTAGAGTCCACTGAGTTTGTGATAAAAGTGTCTAACCCTTTAGGCAAACATGTGCTAGTCGACCAAGTATGTAGAAATTGTCTTTTAACAATTAGAGATCATTGTTTTCTTGCTAACTTGATGTTATTGTTGTTTAATGAATTTGATGTAATCCTTGGGATGGATTGGTTGACTTCTCATAGTGTTGTAATAGACTGTGGGAGAAAAGTCATTGGGTTGAAATGTGAAGACGAAACTGTTCTTCAGGTTAGACCAGATGAGTCAAATAATTTGCCTGAAATAGTATCGTCTTTGACTGCTAAGAAATATTTCAGAAAAGGATATGAAGCTTACTTAGCTTTAGTGTTGAATACTCAAGTGTCTGAGCTGAAGATAGAATTGGTACCAGTAGTTTGTGAGTTTATAGATGTGTTTCCGGAGGAATTACCCAGATTACATCCAGTGAGGGAAGTAGAGTTTGGAATCGATTTAATACTGGGCATGACATCCATCTCGATTGCTCCTTATAGGATGGCTCCTACGGAGTTAAAGGAGTTGAAAGCTCAACTATAAGAGTTAACTGGCAAGGGCTTTGGGAGACTGAGCTTTTCCGCGTGGGGTGCTCCGGTGCTCTTTGTAAAAAAGAAAGATGGGTCGATGGGGTTATGTATCGACTATAGATAGCTCAATAAAGTAACAGTGAAGAACAAGTAACCTTTTCCAAGGATCGATGACTTGTTTGATCAGTTAAAGAGAGCCACTGTATTTTCCAAGATTGACCTGAGGTCCTGATACTACCAGTTAAAAGTGAAAGAACAAGGTGTACCGAAGACTATGTTTCAAATGAGATACGGGCATTATGAGCTCCTCGTCATGCCTTTTGTTTTGACTAATGCCCCGGCGGTGTTTATGAATTTGATGAACCGTATTTTTTGGCCATATTTGAATAAGTTCTAGTGGTCTTTATTGACGACATACTAATTTACTCGCATGATGAGGGTGAGCACGTAGAGCATTTGAGAATGGTTCTACAAACTTTGAGAGATAAGCAAATTTATGCCAAGTTCAGTAGAAGTGAATTTTAGCTTAAAGAGGTCAGATTTCTAGGGCACATTGTGTCAGGTGATGGGATCAGAGTTGACCCAAGCAAGATCTCAACTATTGTTGAGTGAAAACCACCGAGGAATGTAACTGAGGTTCAAAGCTTTTTGGGTTTGGCCGGATATTAAAGACGATTTGTAAATGGATTCTCTATGATAGCTATGCCGATAACAAGGCTTCTGCAAAAGGATGTCAAGTATGAATGGATAGAAAAGTGCCAACAGAGTTTCGAGAAATTAAAGGCTTTGTTGACCGAAGCCTCAGTGTCAGTGCAACCAGAGTCGGGCAAGGAGTTTGTGATATGTAGCAACGCCTCCTTGAATGGTTTGGGGTGTGTGCTTATGCAAGAATGTAAGGTCATAGCTTACACTTCAAGACAGTTAAAGTTACATGAGAAAAATTATCTGACACATGATTTAGAGTTGGTTGCCATCGTATTCGCATTGAAAATTTGGAGACACCATCTGTATGGCACTTCTTGTCGGGTGTTCACCAATCACAAGAGCCTTAAGTACTTGATGACTCAAAAGGACTTGAACCTAAGGCAACGACTATGGTTAGAGCTAATAAAGGATTATGAGTTAGTTATTGACTACCATCCGGGAAAGGTGAACATGGTCACCGATGCTTTGAGTAGGAAATCATTGTTTGTCTTAAGGGTTATGAATGCTCAATTTTTTGTGACTGATGATGGTTCAATTTTGGCAGAGTTGAGAGTTAGACTGTTGTTCCTACGAGAGATTTGTGAAGCTCAGAATAACGACAGTGAATTGCGAGCCAAGAGAACTTAGTGTGAGTTGGGTGTTGAATCATATTTTTGGATTAGAACCGACGGATGCTTGATGTTCCAAGACAAAGTTTGTATACCCAAGGATAATAAGCTTATTCAGAAGATTTTACAAGAGGCACATAGTGGTGCTGGTGGTCGGGGATGAAAAGATACATTTCTGAGTTTGTTTCTAAATGCCTAGTTTCTCAAAAGTGAAAGCTGAGCACCAAGTACCCTCGGGTTTACTTCAACCTATCATGGTTCTCGAGTGGAATTGGGACCGAATTAGTATGGAATTTGTGACAGGTTTGCCAGTAACCCCAAAGAAGAAAGATGCCATGTGGATGGTGGTTGATAGACTCACCAAGTCGGCACATTTTATACTTGTGTGTACCGACTACTCCCTTGATAAATTGGCTGATTTGTATGTTTTGGAGATAGTGAGACTTTACAGGGTACCCTTATCGATTATTTCGTATAGAAATTTGAGATTTACCTCGAGGTTTTGGAAGAAGTTGCAAAAGGCATTGGGAACAAAGTTGAGTTTTAGCACGACATTTCACCAGTAAACCGACGGCTAGTCGGAAAGAGTGATTCAAATTTTAGAAGACATGTTATGGTGTTGTATCCTCGAGTTTCAAGGTAGTTGGGAAAGGTACTTACCATTGGTTGAATTCGTCTACAACAATAGTTATCATTCAAGTGTGAAGATGGCACCTTATGAGGCTTTATATGGGCGAAAGTGTCGAACACCCTTATATTGGAGCGAGCTCAGAGAGAGCTAGATTCACAGGGTCAATTTAATCAAGGAGACTTAAGAGAAAGTTAAAGTGATTCATAATTGTTTAAAGGTCGCCTCGGATAGGCAGAAATCCTACGCGGATTTGAAACGAAAAGAGATCGAATTTCAAGTGGGTGATCGAGTGTTTTTAAAAGTATCCTCATGAAGGAAAGTCCTAAGATTTGGTAGAAGAGGCAAGTTGAGTCCTCGCTTCATAGGACCTTATGAGGTTATCAAGAGAGTAGGACCGGTTGCCTATCGTTTAGCTTTGCCACTAGAGTTGGAAAAGATTCACGACGTGTTTCATGTATCCATGCTACATCGGTATAGATCAGACCCTTCGCATGTGATTGCACCAACTGAGGTTGAAATTTATCTAGACATGACTTATAGTGAAGAGTCGGTCAAGATTTTAGCTCTGGAAGTCAAACGGTTGAGGAATAAGAGTATTGCACTCGTGAAATTTTTGTGGCATAGACATGGAGTCGAGGAAACAACATGGGAACCCGAGAAGACTATGAGAGATCAGTACCAAAACTTATTCACCAGTAAGATTTTCGTGGATAAAAATTCCTAATGGGGAGAACTGTAACAGCCTGATTTAGGGCTTAGTCGAAATAGTGGTTTTGGGAACATAAATTCAGAGTTGAATAAATTATTTTATTATTATTTTGGAGCCATTGCATGTTTATATTAGTGTATGAAAGATTTGATGAGTTAATTTTGACGTTTGCGAGTCCAATTGCGGGAAAGGACTAAATTGTATAAAATTAAAAAGTCTTAAATTGATGGCTAAAGGTGACAAATAGCTAGAGAATAAAATTTATGGGTCTTTAAAGGGCAATTAAACCCTTCTAAAAGAGCTTGGCTGGCCATGAGACAAAGAAAAGTGAATGGTCAAAATGTTAGGTAACTGATGTCATATTAGGTGATAAAATAAAACCCTAAGTGTCTAGCCTTCATTTTTTTCACTTATTCTTTCTTCCTAACCGAAAATATCAGCCAAGAGAAGAGTTTTGAAATTTGAAATTTCAGCAACTTGTACTCACAAGTAAGTGATTTCCATACGCTTTATTGATGATTTTTGCATTTTTGAGACCCTTGAAGCCTAAGCTTTCAAATGAGGGAACTATTTTAGAAAATGAATAAGAGTTTAGGGTTTTTCCATGAAAGGATTTGTGATTTTTTTTTGAGTTTTTATGGAAGAAAATGAGTCTTGGGTGTCTTATAAACAACTTTTGTGAAATGTGTTAGCATGAAAACACCTAAAAGGACCATTTTGCACAAGTTGTAAAATAGATGTTAAATATGTGAAATAGTGAGAATTTGGAGTAGCATAAAGAGTAAAAAGGGTTTGGCTAGGCTTAAGATATGAAGAAATTTGATACAAATTGATTTTTGGACTTAGGGGTAAAATGGTCATTTTGCAAAAGTCTAGGGAAAATTGGTCATTTTGCCCAATTATGAATTGTAGAGTGCCTAGATTGATAAAGTGACTAAATAAGTGTATTTTGCTATTATAGATCAAGAAATATCGAATCTGAACTTAGACCGGGGGAAAGCGAAGCAAATTGACTAAATCGACTAGTCGCCACATTTTGTAATCCGAGGTAAGTTGTATGTAAATAATACAACCACATTGCTTATGTATGTGTTGAATTGTATTTGAATTAATATAGCATGAATTGCTTGATTTTGTATAACGCCCTGTACCCGAGACCGTCGCCGGAGTCGAACACGAGATGTTAACAGACTTAATTCATTACTTAAACAGCTCATACAATTCATTTTAAAATTTCCAGACAAGCTGGCTAACTGCATCACAGTCGCTTTAAAAATCATATCTCGAGTTCCGAAACTCAAAATCCAATTCTGTAAATTTTTCCTAAAACTAAACTCATATATCTATTTACTAATTTTTTTCTAGAATTTTTGGTTGGGCTAATTAGTACAGTTTATTAGTTAAAGTCTCCCCTGTTTCAGGGTTTGACTACTCTGACCTCTGTGTATTACGAATCAGATATCTCCCTGTACAGAGATTTAATGACTATGCTGTTTGTCTCTAATAAAACTAGACTCAATAAGGAATCTGTAAATATAAAGCATGACTTCTAATTATATTTGTAAAATTTATGGTGAATTTCCAAAGTCAGAACAGGTGATCCAGAAATTGCTCTGGACCTATTTCACAAAAATTTAAACATCTCATAAAATATAACTCATATACCTGTTTTGTTCCATCCATATGAAAATAGACTCATAATTATTCAACTCCATATTTTATTTATCATCTAATTGTATCTCTACTATTTTTAATGATTTTTCAAACTCACATCACTGTTGCTGTCTGAATCTATTTTATGGTAAATTTTACCTATTTCATGGTTTCCATGGATTAGCTAGCAATTTAGCATACATAACACCAAATATGATCATGATTAGCCATTCCAATGGCTAATCATTACCAAGCATTTCCATACCACTCAATAACCATATCATAAGACCATATATACAAAATGATTATAATGCTATACATGCCATACTCAAAATATACAAGCCATTATGCCAAGATGGTATACGGATAGTGTGAGTGTGCCTCCAAACCGTTCGATTTACGAACTAGCTTGTCAACACTACAAGGAATGAAAAGGAGGGAGTAAGCATAAATGCTTAGTAAGCTCACTGCAAATAGTAAGTAACACAACTATATACGCAAACATAAAACATCATTTGCATAATCATCACCGAGACATTCATATCACATTTTCATTTATCATCTTACCATATTGTTATTATATCGAGTTTTCAACCCGAGGGTTAAGTACATACCTGTTCAAAGTATTCATTTCACAACACTTACCAATACATCCCTTTCATCTCGAGTATTCCTCCATTTGAGTAGAATTTTACCCGTTGAACACATCGGAATATAATTCGGATACATGGAAAGTTTGCACATAAGTGCCACATATGTAGCCAAGCTACCATGTAACCCGCCCATAAGTGAACTCAGACTCAACTCAACGAGCTCGGGCGTTTGCATCCATAAGTGAACTCAGACTCAACTCAACAAGCTCGAATGCCTAGTTACATCTCTCGAACTCGGACTCAGCTCAACGAGTTCGGACATTCGCATCCATAAGTGAACTTGGACTCAACTCAACGAGCTTGGGCGTTCGCATCTATAAGTGAACTCGGACTCAACTCAACGAGTTCGGATGCCTAGTTACATTTCACGAACTCGGACTCAACTCAACGAGTTCGGATGCTCAACCATCCTAGTGACATGTCACTTGTATCCTAATCTATTCCTAAGGCTCAAACGGGCTTTTTTTTCTTCGATCTCACATTTTCCATCTTCCATGGAATATCGGAACCGATACTCGGTAGCAATTCATATTTATCAAGTAGTAAACATAATTTGCATATTACTCAACATTAACCACAAAGCATAATATTTCACGATTAAAAATCAGCATATCATATAATTAACATCAATAACTTAAAAATAACAATTATGCTACATTATTTACACATGAACTTACCTCGTATACGAAAATGGCTACTTTTACCATTTCGTCCACAACTTGGTATTTTCCCCATTTTAGCCCGAATTTTAGTTTTCCTTGCTCTATCATTTAAAATATAGTCTAATAGGACTCACATTATACAAATTGACCCAAAATCATATTTTGGAAAAATTACAGTTTTGCCCCTAAACTTTTGCATATTTACACTTTTGCCCCAAAGCTCGTAAATTAAACTTCAGCCTATTTTCTTATGTTTTATGACATGCTGATAATTTTTCCCTTCTATGGCAACATCAAATTCTCAATCTAACATGTACTTATGACTATTAGGTATTTTTATCGATTAAGCCCTTTTGCTCGTTTTCACTTAAAACCGAGTAGTACAAGTTGTCTAACATAATTTAAAACCTCATATTCTATCATAAAACATCAAATACACAAATTTCACCTATGGGTATTTTTCCAAATATGAACCCTAGGTTGAATTATTGCTAGCATAAGCTTAATCGAGCTACCGGGATTCCAAAAACGTAAAAATCATTAAAAACGAGGCTAGAACAGACTTACAATCGAGCTTGGAGGCTTGAAAAACCCTAGACATGGTTTCTCCTTGCTATATTCGGCCATGGGGTTGAAGATGAGCAAAATTGGCTTTTAATTTTGTATTTTAATTCATTTTACCCTAAATGACCAAAATGCCCTTACTACTAAACTTTCCAAAATTCCATCCATGTCCAATTTTGTCCATAGACTTAGAAATTGGTAAAATTGCTATTTAAGACCTCCTAATTAATATTTCAAAATAATTTCATACTAGAAACTTCTAGAATGCAAGTTTTACAAATTATTCGATTTAGTCCCTAATTTCAATTTAAGCACTTTATGCATAAAATTTCTTCACGAAATTTTCACACAATCATGAAATCATATCATAGACCTCAAAATAATCATAAAATAATTAATTCTATCGCGGGTTTTGTGGTCACGAAACCTCTATTCCGACTAGGCCCAAAATCAGGATATTACATTTTGGAATTGAGAAAGTATGATGATAATAGAGATAGTAGAGTTCTCATTCTAACCTAGGAAATATATCGGATATTCATGCCATGACACATGGGTTATTGTGGGCTATAGTGTAAGATATGTTTGGGACATGCATCAACCACATTATGAGAGCCAGTGTAAGGCCATGTCTGGGACATGGCATCGGCATCAAGACGGGTGCTAGTGTAAGACATGGGACATGCATCGGCCTCGAGACGTAAGCTAGTGTAAGATATGTCTAGGACATACATCGGCTATAAGATGATAGTTAGTGTAAGACCATGTCTGGGACATGGCATCAACATGAGATATGAGCTAGTGTAAGACTGTGTATGGGACATGGCATCAACACCTTACCCATGTTTGAGGCCTAATGAATATCCGGTAGTGTTCTGAATGATTTAAGGTGAGTACTATGAATTTAAGTTAATGAGCATGGTATAACTGTGTTGTGAGTGGTACAGGTACCTATTTGAAATGTATGAGATATAAGCTCGATATATGCTATGAGATTTATATGGATAGTGATGAGTAAGTTATGCTTGTGCCTACTTTTGTGTTGTGAGTATGTTAATGAATGGTAAAATTACTGTTGTATATTTATTTATATGCAACTTAGTAAGTTTTATGTTTACTCCCTCTCCTTTCCTTTTTCTTATAGTGCCGCCTATCTAGCTCAAGGATCAACGGGAGTCAGAGATATCGATTACACTATCAATCAAAGCTTTCGGTATAGTTTGATTTATATTTTTGAATATGGCTTGTATAGGGCTTAAGCTTTGCTATTTTTGTGTCATTGAAAACTGGCCAAATGTGTTGGCTTGGGTTGGGAAGCCTTCTTTTTGTATTAAGCCTTAAATGATGGCTAATATTCATTTTGATTTATATGCAAAGATGTTATTTTCATAGATGAGTAAAATCTACAATTGGAATGTTGTTTATTGTGGCATATTAGGTTGCATGGGATAGTCTTATCTTGATTGTGGTTGCTATTGTACAGGTTGTGTAAGTAAGGGTGGCAAATAGGCATGGTAAATAGCCTTATATTGTCCACACGGGTAGACACACGAGCGTGTGTCGAGGCCGTGTGTGACACACAGCCAGCCCCATGGGCGTGTTGTCCAGCCGTGTGTCCCCTGCACGTAAATTTTGCAAGTTGGTATACATGATAAGAAACACACAGGCAGAGACATGGTCGTGTGTCTCAGTCGTGTGAAGGGCATGGCCTAGCACACGGGCGTGTGCCTTGGCTGTGTGACCCTTAGGAGATGCTAACGTCAGAAACAGAATGTTCAGGCTTCTACACACGGGCTAGGACACGGGCGTGTCATGGCCATGTGAAGGACACGGGCCAGGGACACGGGCCTGTGCCAGGCCATGTGAAAGCCCCCTGTAGGTATGAAATTGGAATTAATTCCACACAGGTGTCAAACATGTGTATGTCCCTGTATTACCTGGGTTGTGTGAGCCACACGGGCCAACAGCATGACCATGTTAATTGGTCACATGGCCGTGTTGCCCCTCCCACACGAGCGTGTGCCCTTGTGTCAACTGTCATTTTTCTAAAGTTGACTAAAGAACCCGAGTTGTTTTCAAATGATTTCTGATGTGTGTTTTAGGCCTCTAGGCCCATATAAGGATGTGTTGATAAGCTTGAGAAAGTTTTAAATTTGTCCAAGTCTTGGAGACTTGGAACTGGTCGTAAGCACGAGTTTAAATTAGGTAACGCCTTGTACTCTGTCCCGGCGTAGGATACTGGTATGGGGTGTTACATTTACTCTCTATTCCAATCCTAACCAAAATTTCACCATAACATTTACAACACATATATTCTACAAAATTTAGAATTTTTCTTTAAATTTCACTACTTTACTTTTTAGTCCCTAAATCATGTTTTCCTCAAAAATCACTTTGTAAAAGTTGTTTATCTATCAACAACCTTTCATTTTCTACCATTAATTTCAAATTTACAATATATTCATCCATGACCCAATTTCCATACATTGATAACTTTTCAAATTAATTCCCCAAATAGATAGATTAAGCTATCCCAGTTTCAAAAATATCAAAATTACTAAAAACGAGACAAGAAAACTTACCCAATTTGGCCAAGAAAGCTTGCTTTCTCTTATCTAGGGTTTCCATGTATTATTTTGGGGAACAAGATGCTATAAATGATTTTTATTTCTATTTAATTAATTTATCATCTTTAATTATTTTGATTTCTAATTTAGTCCTTAGCCTTTTTCTAATTTTCCATGGATGAATCATCCAAAATATCTACTAACTTTTTATTAATGGTCTAATTACCATATAAGGACCTCAAGTTTTGAATTTCATAGCTATTTAATCCTTCTAGCTATTAGAATGCAACTTTTGCATTTTATTCGATTTAGTCCTTTCCCTAATTAAACACATAATCGATAAAATTTTTGTATCAAAATTTTCACATGACATTTTTAACATAATACAGACCATATAATAAAATAATAATTAATTTATTTTTGGCTCAAATTTGTGGTCCCCAAACTACTGTGCCAATTTCACCGAAATTGGGCTGTTACATGAACTCTAGGGTGAAAACTCAGAAACTAGCAGTTTAGAGAGATTTCTAAAAATGGAAAAAAAGAAAAGGATATGAGATGCCTTAGAGGATAAGGAATATTTCTAGAAGAAATTGATCCTTCAGTACGAGCCTTGAAGTCATCTATTTGAGCGTATTTTAGCACTTTCTTTGGCACCCAAACTCGAGCTGACACTATAACCTTGGAGCAAGTCCATCTTTGATTGCTTATGGTCAGCTTAAGTTAGGGAATTAATCTACTTGGAGAGTGTAAGAATGTAACACCCCAAACCCGGCCTGGACGTTATGACCGGATCTGATGCGCCACATTGATGCGTTCAAAACATTCCGTATTACTTAGTTTGGAAAAGTTGAGTTGGTGTTGTAAAGACACTTTTAAAGGTAGGTTAAAGTGAATAGAAGCATGCACCGGTAGGAAACCGGGAAAAAGAGGAGGTGAGTCCGTCGGATTGCTTAAGTACCAAGCTCTTCCGGATCCAATCCTAGACATGCACACCACCATTGCCACACTCTAACATCTCGTATAATTTTGAGAAAATCGTTTGATTATGTCCGTCTTAAGAAAATGTTTAAGTTGAAAACGTTTGTTTAAAATATTTATTTCCTTGGAAAAACATTTACTTTATGGAAACTTTGCGCGTCATCGTGATCTTTTAAAAATCAAGTAGTTTTTATAAAGCGAACCCTAGTGCTAACCGGTTTAATAATCCCCAAAATAATAATAATTAAAAAGAGCGGCCTTATTACAACTTTAAACATAATAAAATAAAATAATCCAAATTAAATGCTAACTTATTTAAAATTGGCAATCCATCTTCATGGCCACTCTGAATCCCTTGACTCCAAGTCCACCAACTAGGGCTCACCGCAAGGAGGGAAGAGGAAGGGGTGAGTTTGGAAAACTCGGTGCATCTGAAACCCATCCAAAGCCCAATTCAGCTCGAGCCCATTGGGCCTAAGCCCTATTCAGATAATTGATACACAAGATGGTCAAGCCCTTCTCGAATCTGAGAGCAAGGCCTTAGCCCTTTTACATAACAATGTGGCCCATAGGCCCGATTCAATAACATGAGTATCAATGAAATAATGAATGCAAGCCCATCCGGGAGACTACTCAACCCACCAACCGCTACACCGCCTGCACCAGCCCTACACACCATGTGGGGAATATCTCAACCCACCCACCCTACACACCACAGTTAAACAGAAGCACTCAAATTCATCGATTGAGGCAAAGCCTCCAAGACGTGGATGAACCACTTTCAATACTTCCTCCATTAATACCCCAACCCCATGCAGCAGATATTAATAAAAGCATATCATGTAAAATACAACATTGATCAATCATGCGTTCACCAATTTAAAACCCTAGGGGTATATCGGTAATTTTGCTCTTTAGGGGTAATTTGGTAATTTTGCTCTTTAGGGTAATTTCGTGATCTACGCTCTTGCACAAGCTAATTCATAATTTTATCGGTTTATGCAATTTGATTCCACCATCTACCTAACAGGCTAATTTGCCCATCTCTTACCCATATTGGTCCGTAAGCCCATTGGGCCCAGTTTTGGCCCATCAAGCCCCTTTTTCCGAAATACGCTAAAGCATCACGCGAACGTGCTTACCACCTTGCGGTGCCAGATCTAACAATTCCTCTATGACTTGAGAGCATTCACATACTTACATGACCATGAAATGCCAGAATTTCGGCATTTCGGCTTTTGCCGAATTGAACTAAGAAAGGGTGTTCGGTACACACCTGATTCGCGACGACTGCTTCTGAGATCCCTTTCGATGTCCTACAATTTATTAGCACAGTTCTTATTTACAAACCATAATCACTAAACCCCCAAAACTTACTTATCCATGAACGAACCATATCCCTAAAACCTTTGAAACCTTACCTTTTTGCCAAAATCGATAGTTAGCTCGAATCCGATTGCTCCAATGAACCACGCCTTAGATTCAACGCTTAAGAAGACTCTAGTGACTAAAAGAAAACATCGATTAAAGACTCTTAGAGCCATATGCCCAAATCGATGACCTCCCTAATTTTAGGGACTTGACTTTTCTTAACTTTGCAAAATAAGAACAGATCTGAGATGATACGTACTTACCCCTTACTCCCACTTGATTTCCATACAATCTAGTGTAGATTTATCTATCAAACGACGGTAGAACTCGATTCCCCAAAGTCTTGAAGTTTCAGCTATAAGCCCCCAAATCTATGGTTTTTCGGCTTTTGTGTGATGAAGAAGATGATAATGTGGGGCTACAACCTTGAAGTAGAATTGCGGTCAGAGATCTAGGATTAAGAAAAGATAATTGCAAATTAATAAAAACAAAAGAACATAGGAGAACCTGGCTTTGAAGAAATCGGCACAAGCAATGATCACAGGATTTTGGCTTTTATGGATTCGCAAAAGTATTGATGAATAAGGTATGATGAATAGTTTTGAAGAAGAAGAAAGAAAAATAGAAGAAGAGGAATAGGGGAGGTGGTAGTTTCGGCTAGAGAGGAAAAAAGAGAGGAAAAACAACCCTAAGGTGTTAAAGTAGAAGAAAAACGGCACCACTCAATACCCTAAGTGCCGAAATACTAACAACATAGCCCCCTGCCGATTTTTCCCTCTTCAATTCCCATAATTGGCTAACTCCTAGCCTCATCCAAATCCTTAAATCTCTCCCTTATCCCTCCTTAATCCAAGCATTTAAACCGATCCAACTCTCCTTTAGCGAGAATCCACGAACTCCAACACTTACCCCTCCCGCACTAAAAAATAAATGCATCTATTTGCCAACACAGGAATCGATCCTTGCCTTCCCAAAGCTCCACACGCCACTTTTCTAGGAGCCTAGTGGCGTCACCCTTGCCACTTAACCAAGGCTCTTTTGTGATGCAATTTACCCATCACTCCACTTAAGGCCACTTAGCCGAACCCCTAACTCCTAAGTCTAAAATTCCAAAAATTCAACTGGTTTTGGCCAACTCATGGGCCTTCTATAAGCCCATTTACCTACTCAAAATACTAATTCCACATCCAAATACAAAATTTTAAAAATCTTTACAAAATATTGAAAATCGCGAATAAACCCGAAAATCGGGATGTTACAACTCTACCCTCCTTAAAGAAATTTCGACCTCGAAATTTTACCTTATCGAAACAGTTGAGGTATTGTTCTTTGCATAGCCTCCTCGCCTCCCGGTAGCTTCCTCCTTGCCATGGTTTCTCCAAAGTACTTTCACTAGTGGAATTGATTTCCTTCTCAACATCTTGACGTCACGATCAAGTATTTGCACAAGTTCCTCTTGAAGGTTAAATCTTTGTACTTCAATTTCAAAGAATCGGTATGATATGAGTTGGGTCAGATCGATACCGCCTCAACATGGATACATGAAAAACGTCGTGGATACGATGCAGTTCTGGTGGCAACTCTAGCTGATAAGCCACTGGTCCAACCCGCTTAACAACTCGGTAAGGCCCAATAAACCGTGGGCTCAGCTTACCCTTCTTACCAAATCTCAAAATTTTCTTCCAAGGGGATACCTTCAAGAAAACCATATCCCCCACAGCGAACTCAATCTCTTTGCGCTTCAAATCCGCATACGACTTCTGTCTATCGGACGCCTCCTTTAACCGACCCCTTATTAGCTTAACCTTGCTTTCGATTATACGCCACCAATTCGGTCCAAGCACTCGTCGTTCACCCAACTCGTCCAACATGTCGGCGTCGACATCTTCGCCCATAAAGCACTTCATATGGTGCCATCTGAATACTTGCTTGATAGTCATTATTGTACGCAAACTCCGCCAATAGTAAGTAGTCCTCCCAACTTCCACAAAATCGATGATACAACCTCTCAACATATCTTCCGAACACGAATAACCCTTTCGATTGTCCATCATGCGTGGGTGAAAAGCGGTGCTAAAATCCAATCGTGTTCCCAACGCTTCTTGCAACTTCTGCCAAAACCGAGACGTAAACCTAGGGTCTCAATCAGAGATTATTGACACTGGCACCCCATGCAGTCGCACTACCTCCGCCACATATAGCTTAGCCAACTTTTGTAGTGAGTAGTCGGTACGAACAGGTATGAAATGAGCAGATTTTATTAACCTATCCACAACTACCCACACCGAATCTTTCTTAGTGGGTGTCAAAGGTAACCCTCTCACAAAGTCCATTGTTACTCTTTCCCACTTCCATAGTGGAATTTTCACTGGTTGTAGTAATCCCGACGGTAGTTGGTGCTCACCTTAACTCCGCTGCACGTCGGACATTTCCCAACAAATTCAATCACCTCTCGTTTTAATCAAGCCACCAAGACACCTCTCGCAAGTCTCGGTATAACTTATTCCCTCCGGGATGCATGGCAGAGTCCACCATGAGCCTCTTTTAGAATTAATCGCCTCAATTCAGGATCCTTTGGAATACAAACCCTTCCACGAAAACACGTAACTCCTTCATCGTTCAACCCAAAATCCTCGTTCTCACCACTCTTAACTTTGGAACCAAGAGCTAATGAATCGTCCTTCAACTGCTTTTTCCTTAATCATTCGGTCCAAGTAGGCCTTACTTGCGATTCGCCAACAAGCTTCCATCATCGAATAGACTTAATCGTATGCGAACAAGGCTCTCAAATCCGTAACAACCCTTCGACTCAATGCATCCGCCACCACATTAGCCTTTCTGGGTGGTACTCTATCGAACAATCGTAGTCTTTAAGCAACTCCACCCACCTTCGTTGCCTAAGGTTCAACTCCTTCGAGTCAACAAATACTTTAAGCTCTTATGATCGGTGTATATGATGCACTTCTCCCCATATAAATAATGTCTCCAAATTTTAACGCAAAAATCACATTGCTAGCTCCAAATCATGCGTAGGGTAATTCACCTCATGAGCCTTAAGCTGTCGTGATGCATAAGCGACCACCTTACCCTCTTGCATCAGTACGCAACCTAACCCCACATGCGACACATTGCTATATACGGTGAAGTCCTTCCCAGACACGGTTGAATCAACACTGGCGCTTCGGTCAATACCTTTTCAAGCGATCAAAAGCTTTTTTGTTTCTCGGTCCGGACAAATGGTACTCCTTTCCTTATGAGTTTTGTCAAGGCGCCGCCATTACCGAGAAACCCTCCACAAACCTTCAGTAGTAACCCGCCAACCCTAGGAAACTCCAATTTACGATCTTGACCTAGGTGGCTTCCATTCCGAGTAGCTTCAATTTTACGAGGATCCACCTTAATCCCTCGGCAGAGACCACATGCCCTAGGAAGGTTACCTCTTTCAACCAGAATTCACACTTGCTAAATTTCGCATAGAGCTCCTTCTCCCTTAACACTTGCAGCACAATACGGAGATGCTCATCATGCTTCGCCTCCGTTTCAGAGTATACCAAGATATCGTCGATAAAGACGACTACAAACCGATCCAAGTAAGGTTGGAATACTCGATTCATTAGATCCATAAAAGCTGCAGGTGCATTCGTTAGCCCAAACGGCATGACCACAAACTCATAATGTCCATATCGAGTTCGAAATGCTGTCTTATGAATATCCCCTTCTTTTACCCTTAGCTGATGGTATCCAGAGCGAAGATCGATTTTGGAGAATACCGAAGCTCCCTAAATTGATCGAACAGTCATCAATCCTTGGTAGTGGATACTTATTCTTAATCGTCGGTTTGTTCAATGGCGATAATCGATCACATGCGCATCGTTCCGTCCTTCTTCTTTACAAAGCAGGACCGGTGCTCCCCAATGAGACACACTAGGCCTAATGAAGCCTCTATCTAATAGCTCTTGAATTTGAGCCTTGATTCCACCAACTCCTTGATTGCCATCCTATAGGGTGCAATAGAGACTGGAGCTGTCCCCGTAACAAATCGATTCCAAACTCAACTTCCGATTGGGAGGTAATCCAGAAGCTCTTAGGAAAACATCCCGAATTCCCTAACGAGCTCGATGGTCTCCACGATCGAGATCCTCGGGCCAACTTGACTTACCAAAGCCGATATGCCTCGCATCCCTTGCGCATCGGTTTCTCGACCCTCAACGCCGATACTACATTGGATAAGTAATCCTTCGTTCTCCAATGATCATAACCTCTTCATCATTGTGATTCTTAACACCATCCTCTTAGCTGCACAATCCAAAGTTGCCTTATGCTTGGTCAACCAATCCATCCCTAGGATCGGATCGAATTCTTCAAGCGGTAACTCCATCAAATCCCCACGAAAACCTTGCCTTGAATCTCCGAGGCACCTCCTTGAAGAGTTTCTCTACCTTAACCGAATGACCTAAAGGACTTATCACAGACACCCCACATACAGTCTCCTCGAAGTGCACGCCCAGTGCCCCAGAAATGTTATATGCCACATACGAATAAGTTGATCCCACATCAATCAGAACAGTATAAGGTACACCATAGATAAAAAACGTACCAGTTATGACATCAGGTGTGTCACCCTCCTCGCGGCGACGAGCAGCATACACCAAAGTTGGCTGATGAGCATCCGCATTACCAATACCCCTGCCGGGTGCCCCACGCCCACGGCCATTACCTCCGCGACCTTGTCCACGACCTCTTGGCGCGGTGGTCCATCCTCACTGAGTTGAGCCGGTCGCTCGGCCCTTGTTCGCCACTTGAGTGGAGTGGCCCTCCTAGGACAATCCTTAATCCTATGCTCCTTAGACCCACAACGAAAACAAGCCCTTAACGCTTCCAAGACTCTCCTTGATGCATTCTCGCGCAATCTCTACAAGCTTGGTCTACCTGTGTTCACCGAAACTGCTCGAACCGGTTCCCCCATCCTAGCTCTCTTAACATTTCGATTTACAGCACCCGCTGGTCTAGCATCCCTCCTGAACCGATTCGGTCCTTATCACGATTCCTCCGTTCGGTTTGCTTCACTTCCTCGGCTATCTTAGCCTTCTCTACCAGTGCAGCGAAATCTCGCTCCCTCTGCGGAGCTATGAGCACCCTTAACTCATCTCTAAGGCCATCCTCAAAAGCGTCTGCTGCGCTCATATTCAAGTGGAAGCGATACCATTAGCATACCGACTCAATCGTAGAAACTCCGCCTCATATTCAGCAATGGTCTTATTTCCCTGAGTCAGATTCAGGAACTCCTTTCTGCGTGCATCTACATAGCTAGCTCCAACATATTTCGCCTTAAAGGTCTGTTTGAACAGCTCCCATGTTACCCTCTCGGTGGCGTACCTTCTCTCACAAGTAATCCACCATCGACACGCTTCATCCCGCAAAGAACGACATCGCCCTTTCAACTTCGCTCTCTGGCGGTCCGGTCGTCCATGATCCTCTCTGTGGCTTCCAACCAAGATCGGCCACATTTGGGGCCACTCCAGATCGCCCCTAAAATCTCAGCTCAGATTGACCGAAGTCGTTCGAAATGGACCCCTATTCATGGGGCCGACGTTAGCTCCGGCCACCCTTTCCAAAACCCTCAACATGGCACGAGACAAAGCGTCATCCCTGCGCCCGGTCATACGGCCCATTTTCATTAATCGGTGGTGGGCGTACCCTTGGTGGCACGTGTTCGATGATGCCGATCAGCTTGAGTGCTACCTCGGCCTCGACCACGGCCTCTTCCTCGAGTAGCCCTTGTACTCATAACGATTTATCGATTCTGAATTTTATGACATTAGTTTCTTGGTTTCACTGTTTAATACCGAATATCTTATGAGCAGATAAAGTTTTAAAGTTATTTCGCGCAATCATAATTTAGCTATGGTTCCGATCTTGTAGTCCTAATACTACATCATCAATAGCTCTATCTCTAAGGCTCAATTACTATCTACGATATTATTCTGATGCAAGAGAGTATATATATAGAGCGAAAGATACTTACAGACTTGGTGCAGGGGATTGATGTGCCACTCATTTATCGGTCTATTTAAAATTTCAAATACCATGTTTTTGTTTACCGAAAATAAAAGATTTTATTTGAAAACACTTTTATTTTAAAACTATTGATTTAACCCCGTTTAACAAATAGAAAAAACTTGAACATCTTGAAAAACTTACCATTTCTAAAAATACCCTTCTTAGGCCCAAGTTTTTGAAAAGATTTTTCGGACCGATCCTGACCTAGTTGTTGTAACTGGCTCGATACCACTAAATGTAACACCCCAAACCCGGCACGGGCGTTATGACCGGATCGATGCGCCACATTGATGTGTTCAAAACATTCAGTATTACTTAGTTTGGAAAATTTGAGTTGGTGTTGTAAAGACACTTTTAAAGGTAGGTTAAAGTGAATAGAAGTCATGCACCGGTAGGAAACCGGGAAAAAGAGGAGGTGAGTCCGCTTGATTTGCTTAAGTACCAAGCTCTTCCGGATCCAATCCTAGACATGCACACCACCATTGCCACACTCTAACATCTCGTATAATTTTGAGAAAATCGTTTGATTATGTCCGTCTTAAGAAAATGTTTAAGTTGAAAACGTTTGTTTAAAATATTTATTTCCTTGGAAAAACATTTACTTTATGGAAACTTTGCGTCATCGTGATCTTTTAAAAATCAAGTAGTTTTTATAAAAGCGAACCTAGTGCTAACCGGTTTAATAATCCCCAAAATAAAAATAATTAAAAAGCGGCCTTATTACAACTTTAAGCATAATAAAATAAAATAATCCAAATTAAATGCTAAACTTATTTAAAATTGGCAATCCATCTTCATGGCCACTCTGAATCCCTTGACTCAAGTCCACCAACTAGGGCTCACCGCAAGGAGGGATGAGGAAGGGGTGAGTTTGGAAAACTCGGTACATCTGAAACTCATCCAAAGCCCAATTCAGCTCGAGCCCATTGGGCCTAAGCCCTCTTCAGATAACGAAGACACGAGAGGTCAAGCCCTTCTCGAATCTGATAGCAAGGCCTTAGCCCTTTTACATAACGATGTGGCCCATAGGCCCAATTGAGAATATGAGTATCAACGAAATAATGAATGCAAGCCCATCTGGGAGACTACTCAACCCACCAACCGCTACCTTGCCTGCACCAGCCCTACACACCATGTGGGAATATCTCAACCCACCCACCCTACACACCACAGTTAAAAGAACAGCACTCAAATTCGATCGATTGAGGCAAAGCCTCAAGACGTGGATGAACCACTTTGATACTTCCTCCATTAATACCCCAACCCCATGCAGCAGATATTAATAAAAGCATATCATGTAAAATACAACATTGATCAATCATGCGATTCACCAATTTAAAACCCTAGGGGTATATCGGTAATTTTGCTCTTTAGGGGTAATTTGGTAATTTTGCTCTTTAGGGTAATTTCGTGATCTACGCTCATGCACAAGCTAATTGATAATTTTTATCGGTTTTATGCAATTTGATTCCACCATCTACCTAATGAGCTAATTTGCCCATCTCTTACCCATATTGGTCCAGTAAGCCCATTGGGCCCGTTTTGGCCCATCAAGCCCTTTTTCGAAATACGCTAAAGCATCACGCTGAACGTGCTTACCACCTTGCGGTGCGGATCTAACAATTCCTCTATGACTTGAGAGCATTCACATACTTACATGACCATGAAATCTTTGGAATTTGACATTTCGGCTTTTGCCGAATTGAACTAAGAAAGGGTGTTGGTACACACCGATTCATGATTTAACGCTTACGAGATCCCTTCGATGTCCTACAATTTATTAGCACAGTTCTTATTTACAAACCATAATCACTAAACCCCAAAACTTACTTATCCATGATCGAACCATATCCCTAAAACCTTTGAAACCTTACCTTTTGCCAAAATCGATAGTTAGCTCGAATCCGATTGCTCCAATGAACCACGCCTTAGATTCAACGCTTAAGAAGACTCTAGTCACCGAAAGAAAACATCGATTAAAGACTCTTAGAGCCATATGCCCAAATCGATAGCCTCCTAATTTTAGGGACTTGCTTTTCTTAACTTTGCAAAATAAGAACAGATCCGAGATGATACGTACTTACCCTTACTCCCACTTGATTTCCACGCAATCTAGTGTAGATTTATCTATCAAGCGACAGAGAAATCGATTCCCCAAAGTCTTGAAGTTTCGCTATAAGCCCCCAAATCTATGGTTTTCGGCTTTTGTGTGACGAAGAAGATGATAATGTGGGGCTACAACCTTGAAGTAGAATTGCGGTCGAGATCTAGGATTAAGAAAAGATAATTGCAAATTAATAAAAACAAAAGAACATAGGAGAACACGGCTTTGAAGAAATCGGCACAAGCAATGATCACAGGATTTGGCTTTTATGGATTCGGCAAAAGTATTGATGAATAGCGGTATGATGAATAGTTTTGAAGAAGAAGAAATAAAAATAGAAGAAGAGGAATAGGGAGGTGGTAGTTTGGCTAGAGAGGAAAAAGAGAGGAAAAACAACCCTAAGGTGTTAAAGTAGAAGAAAACGGCACCACTCAATACCCTAAGTGCGAAATACTAACAACATAGCCCCCCGATTTTTCCTCTTCAATTCCCATAATTCGCCAACTCCTAGCCTCATCCAAATCCTTAAATCTCTCCCTTATCCCTCCTTAATCCAAGCATTTAAACTGATCCAACTCTCCTTTAGCGAATCCACGAACTCCAACACTTACCCCTCCTGCACTAAAAAATAAATGCATCTATTTGCCAACACAGGAATCGATCCTTGCCTTCCCAAAGCTCCACACGCCACTTTTCTAGGAGCCTAGTGGCGTCACCCTTGCCACTTAACCAAGGCTCTTTTGTGATGCAATTTACCCATCACTCCACTTAAGGCCACTTAGCCAGAACCCCTAACTCCTAAGTCTAAAATTCCAAAAATTCAACTGGGTTTTGGCCAAATTATGGGCCTTCTATAAGCCCATTTACCTACTCAAAATACTAATTCCACATCCAAATACAAAATTTTAAAAATCTTTACAAAATATTGAAAATCGCGAATAAACCCGAAAATCAGGATGTTACAAAGAGTCTATAGAAAGAAGATTTTACTTAAATCAAGAAAAAAACAGAAAAAATAAAAAAAAAGAGACCAAAAAAATAAAGAGAGAGTAAGAGAAAAAAACTATATTGAAGAATATCTACTTTAAGAAGAAATTTTGCAAATGAGCATGGTATAAGGTTCATAGTTCGAACAGTCCAAAGTTAGAAAAAGGAAATTTAGGTTCATGAGAATTAACAAGTTGACTCTCGATGCAAGAAATTTATGTTTCAAGGGTGGATTTATGAAATCCATAGTACCAAGTTTTTTAAGTAAATTATCATTTAAGAATTTAATTTACAAGTCATAAAATCATTTTGAAATTTGTTAAGGTGATATCCCATGAAATTTGATTTTCATGATCTATTATGTATGGATAGAGATTTGATCTTTTTCAACCTAAAAACATGATTCTTAAAATGATTACCTTTTATGAAGAATTCAAGAAAAGAAGTGTAACAGCCCGATTTTGGGCTCAGTCGGAACGGTTGTTTTGAGACCACCAATCTGAAGTCAAAGAAATTATTTTATTATTATTTTAGAGTTATAGCATGTTTATATTAGTGCATGAAAATTTTGGTGAAGTAATTTTAGTGATTTCATGCTTAATTATGAAAAAGGACTAAATCGCATATAGTGCAAAAGTCTTAATTTGATAGCTAAGGGTGTTAAATTGCCATGAAACTTAAATCGGAGGTCTTTAAAGGTCAATTAGACCCTTTAGAGAGGCTTGGTTGGCCATAAGACAAAGAAAATAAAATAGTCAAAGTGTTAGGTATTTGATGACCTAATCTGTGATAAAATAATACCCTAAAGCCTAGCCCTCATCTTTTTCATTCATCCTTTCTTCTTGACCGAAAATATCAGCCATAGGAGGGTTTTGGAAGCTTTAAAAATTTCAGCCCTTAATCTCCCTACAAGTAAGTGGTTTTGATGACTTTTCTTGATAATTTTTGTATTTTTGGACCCCTTGTAACATGAACTTTCTAATAAGGGGACTATTTTGCAAAATGGTTGAAAGTATAGGGTTTTACCATGAGAGTGTTTATGGTGTTTTCTGAAATTTTATGAAAGAATATGAGTTATGGGTGTGTAATAAACAACTTTTGTGAAGTAGTTTTCATGGAAACCCTAGCTAGGGGCCATTTTGTATAAGTTGAAAATTAGATGATAAATGTGTGAAATAATGAGAATTGTGGGCTACTCCTAGTATAAAAAGTATTCGGCTAGGCTTGATTAAAGAGGAAATGTGATAAAAATCAATTTTTTGGGCTAGGGGTAAAATGGTCATTTTGTGAAAGTCTAAAGGCAAAATGGTCATTTTTCCCAATTATGAATTGTTGAATACCTAAATCAATAAAATGATATTAAATTTTTGAATTTTTATCATTATAGATTAAGAATTACAAAATTTGGGCCTAGACTGGGGAAAAGCAAAACAAGTGGACTAAGCCGAACTAGTCGTCTATATTTTGTAATTTGGGATAAGTTGTATGTAAATTATACAACTACATTATTATTATAAGTATTTGAATTGATATAGCATAAATTGAATGTTTGTGGAAATAATTATATATGATGAATATTGAGATAATAGAACTCCCGTTTGAAGCTTAGGGAATAAATCGGATATTCATGTCATGACATTCGAGTTATTTGTGTGCTAGTGTAAGACATGTTTGGGACATGGCATCGACATTGAGACGAGAGCTAGTGTAAGACACTTCTAGGACATGCATCAGCCTCGATATGTAAGCCAGTGTAAGACATGTCTAGGACATGTATTGGCTACGAGATGTGCCAGTGTAAAACCATGTCTGGGGCATGGCATCGGAACGTATAGAGGTGTTAGTGTAAGACCATGTCTGGGATATGACATCGGCATGGATATGTGAGAGCTAGTGTAAGACCATGTCTGGGAATGGCGTCGGCTTCGATTTTGATAGTCAGTGTAAGACCATGTCTGGGACATGGCATCGACTTGATGGATGAGCCAGTGTAAGACCATGTTTGGGACATGGCATCGGCATTATACCTATGTTTGAGGCTTAGTGAATATTCGATAGTATTCTAAATGGTTCAACGGTGAGAGTTACAGTTTAAGTTAAACGAAAAAAGTATAACCATGTTGTGAGTGGTACAGGTACCTATATGAAATGTATGATATGTGAGCTCAATATATGCTATGTGAATTGTATTGGATAGTGATGAGTAAGTTGTACTTATGCCTACTTTTGTATTATGAGCATGATGATGAATGGTAAAGTTGTTGTTATATTTATTTGCATACAACTTACTAAGCTTTATGCTTACTCCCTCTCCTTTCCATTTTCTTATAGTTCCGCCTAATTAGCTTGAGGATCATCGAACGTTAGAGGCATCGATCACACTATCAATAGAAGCACTTGGTATAGTTGGTTTTATTGTTTTGAATATGGCATGTATAGGACCCTGACTTTTGAGTTTGTGTCATTGTTAATTGGCCAAATGTGTTGGCTTACTTTAGCTTTTAATTCATTTTGTATAAGGCCATGGAAAATGGCTAATATTGAAAGTTATTATGTGAATGCAAGCTAGTCTTCCATGAATGTGGAATTGTTGGCATGGTTGAATATATGTAATGTATATAGGTGTTAACTATGGTTGTTTGATTGAGAAATCATATTAAGCTAAACTTTGATATGTTGGTTGATGGTAGATTGTGTTTTAGGGTGGCAAAGGCTTGGTAGATAGCCTTATATTGTCCACACGGGTAGACACACGGGCGTGTGTCTAGGCCGTGTGTGACACACAGTCAACCCCATGGGCGTTTTGTTCAGTCGTGTGTCCCCTGCACGTTAATTTTACAAGTCAGTATGCATGGTAGTAAACACACGGGCAAAGACACGGCCGTGTGTCTCAACTGTACGGAGAACACGGCCTCTGGCCATGGGCTTGTGCCTCTTATTGGATGCTAACATTAGAAACAAAATGTCAAGGTTTTTAGACACAGGCTAAGGCACAGCATGTCATGGCCGTGTGAGGGACACGAGCCATAAACACGAGCGTGTGTCAGGCCATGTGAAAACCCCTATAGGTTTGAATTTAGAATTTAATTTGCACGAGCTCGAGGCAAGGACGTGTCCCCTTGTGCTTAGGCCATGTGAACCATACGGGCCATCAGAACGACCATGTCATAATGGCCACACGGGCGTGTTGCCCTTCCACAAGGGCGTGTGCCCTGTTTCAAGGGTCATTTTTTATTAAGTCAGTTTAAGGATACGAGTTTGTTCCGAAGGTTTCCAATAAAAGTTTGAGGCCTCGTAAGCCCATATTAAGGAGTTTAAACAAAGTTAGAAAAATTTTTAAATTTGATCAAGTCTTAGTGACTCAGAAACGGTCGAATGCATGTATTAAGTATAGTAAAGCCTCATATTCTGTCCCGGCGTAGGGCATGGGTGTGGGGTGTTACAGGAAGAAAGGAAAACATTCATCGCATTTAGAGGCCGAGGAGTGGAGGTCCATTTACTTTTCATTGCATTTAAAAGCTCAGATGTGAAGGTCCATTTACTTTTCATTGCATTTAGAGACCCAGGTGTGGAGGTCCATTCACTTTTCATTGCATCTAGAGACCCAACTGTGGAGGTTCATTTACTTGTCTAGTTTAGCGGCCCAGGTATGGAAGTTTATTTACTTTTCTAGCTTACTTTTCATTGCATTAACTTTTCATTGCATTTAGAGTTTGGTATCTACTTTTTTAGTTTTGGATAACGTAATATGTTTTGATCTATTTCTATTTTGGTAAATGCAAAAACTTGTTATTTCTTTTACTGCAATGTTGAGTGGGATTTGTGTGATAGCTCGAATTAGGGCCTAATCGGAATAGTTGTTTCATGACCATAAATTTGAGATAGAAATAATTATTTTATAATTATTTTGAGGTTCATGATATGATTGCATGATTGTGTGAAAATTTCGTGATGAAATTTTATGCATAAAGTGCTTAAATTGAAATTAGGGACTAAATTGAATAATTTGCAAAACTTGCATTCTAGAAGTTTTTATTATGAAATTGCTTTGGAATATTAATGAGGAGCTCTTAAATAGCAATTTGACCAATTTCTAAGTCTATGGACAAAAATTGGACATGGATGAAATTTTTAGAAAGTTTAATAGTAAGGGCATTTTGGTCATTTGTATATTAAATGAAATAAAATGGGAAACATAACACAAAAATGTGTTCATCTTCATTAAGCTTGGCCGAATTTCACCTCTCTCCATAGCTAGGGTTTTTTCAACTTTCAAGCTTCATAATCAAGAAAGACTTCGAATCGATCGTGATCGGGGAAAAGAAAAGCTTTCGAACTAAATTATAACATTTCTAAAGTTTGCACCGAAGTAAGTTCGTACATGAATAATTTATCGATTTTTTTTATGTTATTTTATGTTGTTATCATATGAATTGGTGACTGTCCATAGAATGATTAAATGATGGAATTTGCAAATTTAATTAGATTATGAATAAGTGTTAACAGTGAAAAAAGAAAGATTTTCCAGTTGAACCTTTGGAACAGGAACAATACGAATGACCCATTGCGAATACACATGTGTAGTACTAAGTGTAGGCTACTATGTGTATCATACTGTTAAGTCGCATGTTAGTTCTAAGTGCAGGCTACTATGCGTACTCAATGACTTCGATCACGTGTGTAGTACTAAGTGCAGGCAACTACGTGTATCAGATGATGAGGTCATGTGTGTAGTACTAAGTGCAGGCTACTACGTGTACCGGATTGCTGATTGCATGTGTAGTACTAAGTGCAGACTACTATGTGTATCAGATAGCTTCGGCTATAAGTGTGGAAGGGGGAAATATGTGTAAACAATGGTATATTTGTTATTTTCTGTTGAGTTCAACGGGGAAATCGATAAAGTGGTAATATGTGGAAGTTATTATAAGGTGAATATGTGCAAATTTATGTTTATGAAAATTTAGGAGCTATGTGCTCGATAGTTGAGTGAATTATGGTATAACAAAAAGGACTAGGTGGAATTATGCAAGAGTGAATGTTAGAAATAAAACAGTGTTGGACAGCAGCAGTTACATGATTTTAAAAATTTACCAAAAATCGTGGAAGTTGAATAAAAATGAAACTTATATATTAAAATAAATCTTAATCAGTCTATTTTCATATAAAAGAAACAGGGGAAGCAAAATAGTTCTATATTGTGTGATATTTGAATTCTTGTGAAACAGGGTTTGAATGAATTCGAGATCCCCTGTTTTGACTTTAGAAATTCACCATAAATTGTGAAAAAATTATTAAGAGTCATAATTTACATGCATGGATTCCTTATTAAGTCTATTTTTAAGGGAAACAAACTACATGGTCGTTGGAATACTTTACAGGGAGAAATTTGGCTCGTAGTGCACAGGGGTCAGAGTAGTCATACCCTGAAACAGGGGAGACTTTAACTAATAAACTGTACTAATTGGGAAAACCAAAAATTCTAGAAAAACATTAGTAAGTAGACATATGAGTCTAGTTTTAGAGAAAATTTACAGAATTGGATTTTGAGTTTTGTAGCTCGAGATATGATTTTTTTTAAAACCGGGACTCCAAAAAATAGCCTGTCCTGAATATGTGATTATATACTAGTAGGATTGTTTTACATTGATAAATTGTAAATCAATTTCGTACTTACTTACTAAGCTATATGCTTACCTTCTTTTCTTTTTCTTGTCTTATAGAATTACTAAGCCAGCTTGAGAATTGGAGATCATTGGAGACCCATCCACACTATCAATATTTTTTGGTATTTTGTAAACACTATTTTAGAATTATGGCATGTATAGAGGGCTGAATCATTTTGTTATATGTTATAATTAATTTGGTTTAAAATATTACTTTTCAAAATTTGATAATTTACTTGTATTTATGTATATCTGTTAATGTTATCTATTTTTGTTCAAACTAGAGGAATTAATTATGTAAGATTAGGTAAATATGTGAATTCATGTTTCCGTGATCTGTAATATTCCGTACCTTGTTCCAGCTTAGAACATGGGTAAGGAGTGTTGCATTTATTGGTATCAAGGCCGAGGTTTAGGCGGTTCTCAGATTTACGTACTGTGTGGAAGTCTATCTATACATGCCATAATTATATTATGATAGTGTGATGACTCTTGACAATTTAAAAGTGTTTTTATATAGTAAATGGATCCCGACCGAGCTGTAGCTGATGATGTAGAAAGTAATGCGCCTGCTCCCGCACAAGGGACTGCGCCAGTTGAGAGCAGGCATGAGACACATGATCAAGTAGATGGGGCTCGGGAAGCCTTTCTCAGTATGATGAGTAATTGCTACACAGAATTTGTTCGGGCAAATCCGAACGCTTAGCCTCCTCCACCCCCTCCTATTCCTTAACCAGTTCCTGTAGTTCCCCAAGGTGCTGAAATGGTAACATTAAGCAAACCCCCAGTTGATAAAATTTGAAAATAAGGGGCTGAAGAATTTAGGGCTAATATAGATGATGATCCTGAGAAAGCAGAGTTCTGACTTGAAAATCCTATCAGGGTATTCGATGAGCTTTCTTGCACTTCCGAAGAATGTTTGAAATGTGCTATATCTTTACTAATGGATTTAGCATATAATTGGTGGAAGACACTGGTATCTGTGGTTCCGAAAGAAAGGGTTACATGGGATTTCTTCCAAGAGGAGTTTAGAAAGAAGTATATAAGCCAGCGGTTCATTGATAAAAAATGAAAAGAGTTCCTTGAGCTGAAACAAGGTAAAATGTCTGTGGCAGAATATGAACGTGAATTTGTTAGACTCGCAAGTATGCCTAGTAGTGTGTGTCCACCGAAGCTATTATGTGTAAGAGGTTTGAGGATGGGCTAAATGAAGACATCAAGCTACTAGTTGGGATTCTAGAGTTGAAAGAGTTTGTGGGATTGGTCGATCGAGCTTGTAAAGCTGAAGAACTGAGCAACGAGAAGAGAAAAGCTGTGAATGAAGCCAGAGACGCAAGAAAGAGGCCAATGAGTAAGTCATTCCAATCTCAGTCAAAGAAGTCTAAAGAAATGAATCCTCGGTTGACTGTTTCAACAAGACATTCGTATCAGGATCTGGGAGATCATATTTGGGTTCTAAAGCTCAAGCTACTTCAATGGCGAGTGTAGGTAATGTAAGATCTAATAAACCCAAGTGTCAGCACTATGGTAAACAACATTTCAGAGAGTGTTGGACGATTAGCCGGGCTTGTTTCAAATGTGGTTCCTGAGAACATTATATTAAAGATTGTCCAATTGAAGAAGAAAAATTTCAGAGTGTCAGACAGACTAGTGCTGCTAATAGAGGTAGACCTCTGAGAAATACTGGAAGTGGAGCTAGCAGTCGAAGTGTGACAAAGGAATTAACTGGGAGACCGGAAGCTAGAGTACCTGCTAGAGCTTATGCCATACGTGCTCGGGAAGAGGCGTCATCTCCTGATGTGATTACTGGTACATTTTCTCTTTATGATACTATTGTTATTGCATTGATTGATCCCGAATCTACTCATTCTTATGTTTGTGTGAATTTGGTATCTAGTAAGAGCTTGCCTCTAGAATCTACTGAATTTGTGATTAAAGTGTCAAACCCTTTAGGCAAATATGTGTTAGTAGATAAGGTTTGCAAAAATTGCCCTTTGATGATTCAAGGTCACTGTTTTCCAGCTAATCTAATGTTGCTACCATTTGACGAGTTTGATGTCATTTTGGGTATGGATTGGTTGATATGAAATGATGCCAGACTAAATTCCAGACAGAAAACGCTTGAGTTGAAATGTGAAAATGGTAAAATTCTTCAGGTGGAAACAAATGAATCAAATAAATTGCCTATGGTGATTTCGTACATATCTACTCAGCGATATATGCGAAAAGGGTGTGAAGCTTATCTTGCTTATGTATTAAATACTAAAATGTCTGAGTCGAAGCTTGAATCAGTACCAAAATTCACCAGAAGAATTGCTAGGGTTGCCTCCGATCAGAGAGGTAGAGTTTGCTATTGATTTATTACCTAGAACTGTACCAATTTCGATCTCTCCATATAGAATGGCTCTAACTGAATTGAAAGAATTAAAAGCTCAGTTGCAAGAGTTAACATATAAGGGGTTTGTGAGACCGAATTTCTCTCCCTGGGGTGCCCCCGTGTTGTTTTTAAAGAAAAAGGATGGATCTATGAGACTTTGTATTGACTATCGACAACTCAACAAGGTGACCATAAAGAACAGGTATTGATGATCTGTTTGACCAGTTAAAAGGAGCGACAGTGTTTTCAAAGATTGATTTGAGATCCGGTTACTATCAGCTAAGAGTTAAAGAGTCGGATGTGCCAAAAATAGCTTTCAGGACGAGGTATGGACACTACGAATTCCTTGTGATGCCTTTCGGTTTAACCAATGCTCCGGCTATCTTTATGGATTTGATGAATCGAATCTTTCGGGCATACTTGGATAGGTTTGTGGTTTTGTTCATAGATGATATCCTGATTTATTCTCGAAATGATTTCGAGCATGCTGAAATTTAAGAATGGTATTACAGATTTTAAGAGAAAATAAATTGTTTGCTAAATTCAGTAAAAGTGAATTTTGGCTTCATGAAGTCAGATTTTTGGGACATGTAGTTTCGGGTGATAGTATTCGAGTCTATCCGAGCAAAGTTTCGACAATTGTTAATTGGAAACCGTCGAAGGATGTATCTGAGGTTAGAAGCTTTTTGGGCTTAGCTGGTTATTATCGACGCTTTGTCGAGGGATTTTCGATGATCGCCTCTCCTATGACTAAGCTGTTGCAAAAGAATGTTAAGTTTGATTGGATTGAAGAGTGTCAACAAAGTTTTGAGAAGTTGAAAGAGCGGTTGACCAAAGCACCAGTATTAGTGCAACCCGAGTCGGGGAAAGAATTTGTGATCTATAGTGATGCGTCATCAATTAGTCTTGGTTGTGTTTTAATGCAAGAAGGTAAAGTAGTAGCTTATGCCTCAAGACAGTTGAAACCGCACGAGAAGAATTACCCGATGCATGATTTAGAGTTGGCCGCCATTGTCTTTGCTTTGAAGATTTGGCGTCATTATTTATACGGTGAGAAATGCCGAATCTTTACTGATCACAAAAGTTTGAAATATTTGATGAATCAAAAAGATTTGAATTTACGACAACATAGATGGCTTGAATTATTAAAGGATTATGAATTAATAATTGATTATCATCCCGGGAAAGCGAATGTAGTCGCAAATGCCTTAAGTAGAAAATCTTTGTTTGCTTTGAGAGCTATGGGTACAGATTTGGCTATGTCTGATGATGGTTTGATTTTGGCTGAGTTAAGAGTTAGGCCGCTATTTCTTCAGCAAATTTGTGAAGCTCATAAGAATGACAGTGAATCGCGAGCCAAGCGAGCTCAGTGTGAATGGATTGTAACTCAGATTTTCGAATCGGACCAGAGGATTGCTTAATGTTCCGTGATCGAGTATGTGTACCGAAAGATGCTGAGTTGATTCAGAAGATTTTACATTAGGCACACAGTGGTTGTTTGCAACTTCATCCTGGTAGTACGAAATGTACAACTACCTGAAGAAAATATATTGGTGGAACGGTATGAAGAGAGGTATCTCTGAGTTTGTAGCAAAATGCTTGATTTGCTAGCAAGTGAAAGCTGAACACCAAGTACCTTCAGGTTTACTTCAACCAGTGATGATTCCCGAGTGGAAATAGGACAGAATTATGATGGATTTTGTGTCAGGGTTACCTCTGACTCTGAAAAAGAAAAATGCCATCTGGGTAATAGTTGACAAACTGACTAAATTGGCTCATTTTATTCCGGTATGTACGGATTATTCTTTTGATAAGTTGGCTGAATTATATATTTCTGAAATTGTGAAATTACACGGAGTACCTATGTCTATTATTTCGGATAGAGATCCGAGATTTACTTCGAGGTTTTGGAAAAAGTTGCAAGAAGCTTTGGGTACGAAATTGAATTTTAGTACCAAATTTCATCCACAAACTGACGGTCAATCCGAAAGAGTAATTCAGGTACTCGAGGATATGCTCCAATGTGTTTTAGAATTTTAGGGCAGTTGGGAGAAATATTTACCCTTGGTCGAATTTGCCTACAACAACATTTTTCAATCGAGCATACAGATGGCACCGTACGAAGCATTGTATGGTCCCAAGTTTCAGACTCCTTTGTATTGGACCGAGCTCAGTAAGAAATAGATTCACAGAGTTGACTTGATTATAGAAACTGAAGAAAAAGTGAAAGTGATTTGTGATTGTCTGAAAGCTGCTTCAGATTGACAAAAGTCATATACGGATTTGAAGAGAAAAGAGATCGAGTTCCAAGTGGGTGATAAATTTTTTCTAAAGATATCTCCGTGAAAGAAAATTTTAAGGTTTGGCTGAAAAGGCAAGTTGAGTCCGCGTTTCATTGGGCCTTATAAGGTTATTGAAAGAGTTGGATCAGTGGCTTATCGGTTAGCCTTGCCAACCGAGTTGAAAAAGATTCATAATGTGTTTCATGTGTCGATGCTGCGACGTTACCGTTCTGATCCTTCACATGTGATTCCTTTAATAGAAATTGAATTTCGACCGAATATGACCCATGAGGAGGAACCAATAAAGATTTTGGCTCTGGAAATTAAACAATTGAGAAATAAAAGTATAGTCTTAGTGAAAGTATTGTGGCACAGACATGGAATAGAAGAGGCTACGTGAGAACCTGAGGAAGCTATGAGGAAACAGTACTCGAACCTCTTTACCGATAAGATTTTCAGGGACGAAAATCCCTAAAGGGGGGAGAATTGTGATAGCCCGAATTAGGGCCTAATCAGAATAGTAGTTTCGTAACCACAAATAGGAGATAGAAATAATTATTTTATAATTATTTTGAGGTTCATGATATGATTGCATGATTGTGTGAAAATTTCATGATGAAATTTTATGCATAAAGTGCTTAAATTGAAATTAGGGACTAAATCGAATAATTTGCAAAACTTGCATTCTAGAAGTTTTTAGTATGAAATTGCTTTGGAATATTAATGAGGAGCTCTTAAATAGCAATTTGACCAATTTCTAAGTCTATGGACAAAAATTGGACACGGATGGAATTTTTAGAAAGTTTAGTAGCAAGGGCATTTTGGTCATTTGTATATTAAATGAAATAAAATGGGAAAAATAACACAAAAATGTGTTCATCTTCATTAAGCTTGGCCGAATTTCACCTCTCTCCATAGCTAGGGTTTCTTCAACTTTCAAGCTTCATAATCAAGAAAGACGTGGAATCGATCGTGATCGGGGAAAAGAAAAGCTTTTGGACTAAATTATAACATTTCTAAAGTTTGCACCGAAGTAAGTTCGTACATGAATAATTTATCGATTTTTTTATGTTATTTTATGTTGTTATCATATGAATTGGTGACTGTCCATAGAATGATTAAATGATGGAATTTGCAAATTTAATTAGATTATGAATAAGTGTTAACAGTGAAAAAGGAAAGATTTTCCGGTTGAACCTTCAGAATAGGAACAATATGAATAACCCATTGTGAATACACGTGTGTAGTACTAAGTGTAGGCTACTACGTGTATCATACTGTTAAGTCGCATGTGTGGTACTAAGTGCAGGCTACTATGCGTACTTAATGACTTCGATCACGTGTGTAGCACTAAGTGCAGGCTACTACGTGTATCAGATGATGAGGTCACGTGTGTAGTACTAAGTGCAGGCTACTACGTGTACCGGATTGTTGATCGCATGTGTAGTACTAAGTGCAGGCTACTATGCATATCAGATAGCTTCGGCTATAAGTGTGGAAGGGGAAAATATGTGTAAACAATGGTATATTTGTTATTTTCTGTTGAGTTCAACAGGGAAAATCGATAAAGTGGTAATATACGAAAGTTATTATAAGGTGAATATGTGCAAATTTATGTTTATGAAAAGTTAGGAGCTATGTGCTCGATAATTGAGTGAATGATAGTATAACAAAAAGGACTAGGTGGAATTATGCAAGAGTGAATGTTAGAAATAAAACAGTGTTGGATAGCAGCAGTTACATGATTTTAAAAATTTACCAAAAATCGTGGAAGTTGAATAAAAATGCAAATGATATATGATAAAATAAAGCTTAATGAGTCTATTTTCACATAAAAGAAATAGGGGAAGCAAATGAATTCTATATTGTGTGCTATTTGAATTCTTGTGAAGCAGGGTCTGAATGAATTCGAGATCCCCTTTTCTGTCTTTATAAATTCACCATAAATTGTACACAAATTATTAAGAGTCATACTTTATATGCATGGATTCCTTATGGAGTCTATTTTTAAGGGAAACAAACAGCATTGTCGTTGGAATTCTGTACAGGGAGAAATTTGGTTCGTAGTGCACAGGGGTTAGAGTAGTCATACCCTAAAATAAGGGAGACTTTAACTAATAAACTGTACTAATTGGCTCGACCAAAATTCTAGAAAAAAATTAGTCAGTAGAAATATGAGTCTAGTTTTAGAGAAAATTTACGGAATTGGATTTCGAGTTTTGTAGCTCGAGATATATATTTTTTAAAACCGGGACTCCAGAAAATAGCCTGTCCTAAATATGTGATTATATACTAGTAGGATTGTTTTACTTTGATAAATTGTATATCAATTTCATACTTACTTACTAAGCTATATGCTTACCTTCTTTTCTTTTTCTTGTCTTATAGAATTACTAAGCCAGGTCAAGATTTGGAGATCGTCGAGGACCCATCCACACTATCAGTACTCTTTGGTATTTTGTAAACACTATTTTGGAATTATGGCATGTATAGAGGGCTGAATCATTTTGTTATATGTTATAATTAATTTGGTTTAAAATATTACTTTTCAAAATTTGATAATTTACTTGTATTTATGTATATCTGTTAATGTTATCTATTTTTGTTCAAACTAGAGGAATTAATTATGTAAGATCAGGTAAATGTGTGAATTCATATTTTCGTGATTTGTAATATTCCGTACCTTGTTCCGGCTTAGAACATGGGTAAGAGGTGTTACAATTTGATAGTGGTTAGGTGTCTACGTCTTCATATGTTTCTTGCTATGCAAGCCATTAACAAAGAGGGGCAGTTGTACACACTCATTTTTTTCTGAGCCCGATTTGGGGGCCATTTAAATTTTTGTTCTCTCTTGGGCTGTTTGAAGCCCACCCGGTTTTGGTCTATTTGAGACCTTTATTTTTCTTTTCTTTTTTCTTCTTTCCTTTTGGGTTTGTCAAAGGCCCAAAATATTATTATTATCATCACTACTATTACTATTATTAAATATTATTATTATTATCATTTTTACAAATAAGCAAGATTAAAAAACAATATATAAACATGAAAGGAAAAGAAAAAGAGAGGCTTTTCATTATTTTTGTTCTTAAAAAAAGGTAAAAAAAAACACCACAACAACAACAAGCGTTGTATTTTTTTTCTTTTCTTCTATCTATTTTTTGGCCATATGCATGTCATGAGGGATCAGATTTTAGGTTCTGATGAATGGGACGTCATCGGACCGTCGGTCCTCTACCCTAAGAGCCCCCAAAAATCTTGTTTTTTCCCTCCCATTTCTAAAATAAAGGTTTCTTTTTTTTTAAAAAAAAAGCTTGATTTTGGGAAAATTTTGATTTTTTATAAAAAAGAAAAAATTAGATTTTAACAAATAAAAATCTATTTTTAAGTTATTTTAAAGAAAAGTTTAATTTTTTAAACAAAATTTTGATTTTTTTCAACTATTTCAAAGTAAAAGCTTTAATCTTTAAGAAAATAGTGTTTTTCTTTTAACAAAAAAAAAAGGAGAAAGTTTAGATTTTGAAAAATAAAAAAATTTTTAGTCATTTTAAAGGAAAGTTTAAAATTTTAAAACAAAGTTTTGATTTTTTCAACTACTTCAAAATAAAAGCTTTAATCTTTAAGAAAAATAGTGTTTTTTTAAAGAATGAAAGAATTTAGATTTTGAAAAATAAAAATATGTTTTTTTAAGTCATTTTAAAGGAAAATTTCAAATTTTAAAACGAAGTTTTGATTTTTTTTAACTATTTCAAAATAAGGTTTTGATTTTTAAGAAAAATAATTATTTTTTTTAAAGAAAACTTTGATTTTACAAAAAAAAAAAATTCTTGCCACTGTACGCGACGGCTCCACCATCGGAGGCCAGGGAGTCGTTGGGCTCTCCGGTGGTGGAGCTATGGCCAACATAGAAATTGGAAGAGAAAAAGGTTTGTTTTTTTTTTTTTGAAAACAATTAGGTTAAAATGAAAGAATGAATAGTTTTTTTTTTCATTTATAGGTGCAAAAAATGGATAATTTAATCCCACCCCTTACTTTTTAAATTTACAAAAAAATACCCCATTTTTTGCAGCATCGCCCTTGCTCTCTGACCTATTTACACCCGTAACCTTTTTATTTATTTAAACATTCAATTTAATCTGAAATTTAAAAATTAAAAGCAAATTAATTGCTACATTAATCCTTTGTCTTCCACATTTTTTTTATCTTTTAGTCTTAAAATCAAGCTATGTCATTTTGTTTCCAACTTTAATAAATAATTTACACTTTTATATTTCATTTCACTTGCATTTATACATTATATATTTAATGTTAACTATGCGTTTATTTTAATGTTTTATATTTATTCACACTTGTATAATTTTATTTATTCTTATTTCATTTTTATTTGTTTTCATGTCTATTTATAGTTTTTTACGTTCCCCTTACATACATTTTAATATTATTTATTTATGTTACTTTGATTCTTTTATTGTATTATGAATAAGGTGTATTGTTGTTATTATTATCATCATCATGTTAAGGTCTTATTTATTTCATTTATTTAATTTTTCTATTTATTATTGCCATTTTGAAAGAGTTTTAACTTTTCATTAACTTTAGCCAATTTAATTAATTTTCCTATTTTATTACTATTCATTTTAAAAGAGGAACTTTAGGTCATTTTCTATCCTATCATTGTTGACATGAAGTTAGTTAAGTATGTGTTATATTTTAATGAAACTATAAGGTTTTTACATTTGAATTTAGGTTAGTCCTTATGATCTTACCTACCATTTACCTTAGAAAATTATAAATCATATGTAAGACATTTTTAGGGTTTTAAATTAGTTTTAAATATCGTATACGATTAGAATCTTAAGTTAATATGTAAATATTTTTAGGACCTTATTCAAGGTTAAAACTAAAGATTTTTGTAGGTGAATTGTAAATCATGAGTAGGTCTTTCTAAGTTTTTATTTTAGAATATTTTTAAGAAAGCTAATAAATGTTTTTTAAGATTTATTATTTTTGGATTTTGACTAATTTAAATCTTAGATCAAGAATTTTAAAGTAAGATAAGCCATAAACCCGACATAGGATACTTTATTAATTAAATATTTTATAAAATAATAATAATAAAAGATCGAATAAGTTGTAGATATATTTTAATATTTCTCTTAATTCATTGGTAATTTCTAAATTTTTTAGAATTTTAAAATAGAATTAATTTTAGGAATTTGAGGTATTTTACTAGAATTATTTAGGTATCATTTAGGGTTGCCATTAAAAGTAAAAATCTCTAATTTAAGTTTCAAATTAGATAAGTTTGGTGAACCCATCTTAATCGAGCTACAAGTAAACCGAAGGCGTTTCTTTTAGAGTTTTTATTTAAGATTTCCATAAGATTTTAGCATAGATAAAGACATTAATATGTTTAAATAAAAAAAAATCTAGCTCTTAAGACCCCATAGGACTATCCCCGGATAGGCGTTGTGGAGGTGCTATAACCTTCCCCACATGTAACCGTACTCCTGAACCCGAAATTTGGTGATGAGATCGAGTGTAGATTTTTAGGCTTTTTTGGTAGTATTAAATTTTTAGATGATAGGTGGTTAATCAACCTAGCCCTATTTGGTTAGTGGTGACTTTACGTAATTTAGTCCCTCCGTGTCTAGCTTTGCTTACTAGGCCCTTGTACTCTTATGTAGTCAACGTTATGACAGTTATGAGAGGGGAATAAAAGTTCAATTATGATTTAAGAATTCAATTATGATTTAAGAATTGAATAGGAAAGAAAAATTGAGAATAATAGTGACTAACGACAGTGACAACACGTGGTGGTGCGACGGTGGTGCATCGATGGTGCAGTGATGGTATGTAACACCCCTTACCCATGTCTGACACCGGGACAAGGTACGAGGCATTACCGGACTTAAACATACACATACATGCAAAAATCGGGCCATAAAATTTCTTTTAATTCAAAACTTTTCAAACACATGCATGTCATCCCTTATTTGGGTCTAAGAAACCCAAAACATACATCAGGATTGATTCGGGACTAAACCGAGAACTTTGAGAAGTTTCACGGAAACTTAGGAAATTTTCCCATGAAATAGGGTGACACACCTGCGTGGACATAGGGACATGCCCGTGTGCCTTTGACATGCCCGTGTCCTCAGGCCGTGTAACTCTCTGTTTATAACGCCAACATGCAAATCCAACCGCATGGTTGGGCCACACGCCCATGTCTCTAGGCCGTGTCCCTCACATGGTTGAGACACACGGCCGTGTCTCAACCTGTGTGGCCTGCGGCCAACACTTAGGTTGTTTTCCAAGCCTTCATGTTTCCCATAATCCCTTACAGCCTTATGCACATCAAAATCACAAATCATTGCATCATTTTAGTGATTAAACACTCTTTAGTAAGACACATTCATAACATTGACATGTCCTCTTACATGTAATGCACTTACCCATAAAGTACCAAGTCTAGATTCATTAATTCACATTCATAAGACCCGTCATTTTGGTGACCACTTTTACCATTATGCTAAGTTACCAACTTACACTCATATTCAACCATCGTCATGTTGTTTTTATAACATACAATTACTACATAACTATGATCACCTCAAATGGTCATAGAGCATACATCCAATAGACATGTCATATTACCAACCATGCATGGCAACCAAACATAATCACCTCATAAACATTAGTCATAACATGAATAGCTAGATTTACAAACTGTAATCAATATGAGCGACATCTTATGGCCATATACATATAACTTAATATAAGCCAATATATTTTGCCAAAATGATAATAAAACATGCCATATAACTAGATCTCTATACATTCCACTCACTTGGAAACGCTAACATATGTATCAATACTCCAAAGGTAATAGCTTGATAGTGTGATGATGCCTTCGATGATCTCTAACCCCGAGCTAACCTGACAACACTAAAGAAGTGGAAAGGAGAGGGTAAGCTTCATAGCTTAGTAAGACCGTATGAAAATAATAAGCAATTTATCAATATGCTTTCACCAATTCTTACAACATGATCTCAAGGTAATACTATTATAGTTGCCCTTTTTCTATGTTTAGGTCAAGATGTTTTCTCGAGTCACATTCACTAAATTATTTATATCTGGAGTTACGAAACTCCAAATTAAGATCTGCAAATTTTATAGAAACTAGACTCACATATATTCTTACCATAAAATTTTCAGAATTTTTAGTTTATCCAATTCGTACAATCTATTCTTCAAAGTCACCCCTATTCTGCTATTTGACAGCTTCAACCTTTCTTTAATAAAAATTAATTATCTCCTCACACGGGATTTGAATGATGTTCCTGTTTGTTTCTTTTAAAAATAGACTCATTAAGGATTCTAATAATATAAATTGTAACCCATATATATTTTTGTACAATTTTTAATGATTTCCCCAAATTCGGTCAGGGGATTTCGAAATCATTCTGACTTTGTCTCACAACAATTTAAATATTTCATAATATGAAACTCTTTTGCTTACACCGTTTCTTCTATGTGAAACTAGACTCATTAATGTAATATCCTGATTTTGGGCCTAGTCGGAATAGTGGTTTCGTGACCACAAAATCCGAGATATAAATAATTATTTTATGATTATTTTAAGGTCTATGATATGATTGCATGATTGTGTGAAAATTTCGTGAAGAAATTTTATGCATAAAATGCTTAATTTGAAATTTGGGACTAAATTGAATAAATTGCAAAACTTGTGTTCTAGAAGTATTTTGCATAAAATTGAATTAGATTATTAATTAGAGGTCCTTAAAGAGTAATTTTACCAATTTCTAAGTCTATGGACAAAATTGGACATGGATGGAATTTTGGAAAGTTTAGTAGTAAGGGCATTTTGGTCATTTAGGGTAAAATGAATTAAAATACAAAATTAAAAGCCAATTTTGCTCATCTTCAACCCCATGGCCGAATATAGCAAGGATAAACCATGGCTAGGGTTTTCAAGCTTCCAAGCTCGATTGTAAGTCCGTTCTAGCCTCGCTTTTTAATGATTTTTACGTTTTGGAGTCCCTAGCTCGATTTAGCTTATGCTAGCAATAATTTAACCTAGGGTTTATATTTGGAAAAATACCCATAGGTGAAATTTGTGTATTTTGGTGTTTTATGATAGAATATGAGGTTTTAAATTATGTTAGACAACTTGTGCTACTCGGTTTTAAGTGAAAACGAGCAAAAGGGTTTAATCGGTAAAAATACCTAATAGTCATAAGTACATGTTAGAGTGAGAATTTTATGTTGCCATAGAAGGAAAAATGATCAGCATGTCATAAAACATAAGAAAATAGGCTGAATTTTAATTTACGAGCTTTGGGGCAAAAGTGTAAATATGCAAAAGTTTAGGGGCAAATTGTAATTTTTCCAAAATATGATTTTGGGTCAATTTGAATAATGTGAGTCCTAATTAGACTATATTTTAAATGATAGAGCAAGGAAAACTGAAATTCGGGCTAAAATGGGGAAAATACCAAGTTGTGGACGAAATGGTAAAATAGCCATTTTAGCATACGAGGTAAGTTCATATGTAAATGTTGGTAACATAGTTATTATTTTAAATGTTTTAATGTTTTTTAAATGATATGATAATTATTATGAAATATTATACTTGTGATAATTGTTTGATAATATGTAATTATGTGAATTACTTGATGAGTATGAACTATCACCAAAGTATCGATTTCGATATTCCGTGGAAGACGGCAAAGATGTGAGATCGAGGAAAAAATCCCGTTTGAACCTTAGGAATAGATTAGGATACAAGTGACATGTCACTGGGATGGTTGAGCATCCGAACTCGTTGAGTTGAGTCCGAGTTCACTTATAGATGCGAGTCCGAACTCGTTGAGTTGAGTCCGAGTTCGTGAGATGTAACTAGGCATCCGAACTCGTTGAGTTGAGTCCGAGTTCACTTATGGATGCGAACGCCGAGCTCGTTGAGTTGAGTCCGAGTTCACTTATGGGCGGGTTACATGGTAGCTTGGCTACATATGTGGCACTTATGTGCAAGTTATCCATGTATCGAATTATATTTCGATGTGTTCAACGGGTAAAGTTCTACTCAAATGGAGGAATACTCAAAATGAAAGGGACGTATTGGTAAGTGTTGTGAAATGGATACTTTGAACAGGTATGTACTTAACCCTCGGGTTGAAAACTCGATATAACAACAATATGGTAAGATGATAAATGAAAAGGTGATATGAATGTCTTGGTGATGATTATGCAAATGACGTTTTATGTTTGCTTATATGGTTATGTTACTTGCTATTTGCATGTGAGCTTACTAAGCATTTATGCTTACTCCTCCTTTTCATTCCTTGTAGTGTTGACAAGCCAGCTCGAAATCGAAACGGTCGGAGGCACGCCACACTATCCGTATACCATCTTGGCATAATGGCTTGTATATTTTGAGTATGGCATGTATAGCATTATAATCATTTTATATGTATGGTCTTATGATATGGTTATTGAGTGGTATGGAAATAGAAATACTTGGTAATGATTAGCCATTGGAATGGCTAATCATGATCATATTTGGTATTATGTATGTCAAATTGCTAGCTAATCCATGGAAACCATGAAATAGGTAAAATTTACCATAAAATAGATTCAGACAGCAGCAGTGACGTGAGTTTAAAAAATCACTAAAAATTGTAGAAATGAAATTAAATAATGAATAAGTTATGGAATCGAAGTTTGATGAGTCTATTTTCATATGAAATAAGCGAAACAGGTATATGAGCTATATTTTATGAGATGTTTAAATTTTTGTGAAACAGGGCCAGAGCGATTTCTAGATCCCCTGTTCTGAATTGGGAAATTCACCATAAATTTTACAAAGATAATTAGAAGTCATGCTTTATATTTACAGATTCCTTATTGAGTCTAGTTTTATTAGAGATAAACATCATAGTCATTGAAGCTCTGTACAGGGAGATATCTGATTCGCAATACACAGAGGTCAGAGTAGTTGAACCCTGAAACAGGGGAGACTTTAACTAATAAACTGTACTAATTGGCCCAACCAAAAATTCTATAAAAAAATTACTAGATATATATATGAGTCTAGTTTCAGGAAAAATTTACAGAATTGGATTTCGAGTTTCGAAACTTGAGATATGATTTTTAAAGTGACTGTGATGCAGTTAGCCAGCTTGTCTGGAAATTTTAAAATGAATTGTATGAGCTGTTTAATTAATGAATTAAGTCCGTTAACACCTCGTGTTCGACTCCGGCAACGGTCTTGGGTACGGGGTGTTACATTTAGTGGTATCAGAGCAGGTTTAGTCGGTTCTCGGACTAACCTAGCATGTGTAAAAGTTTAGCTATACATGCCACTGATCTGTGATAGTGTGATGTCTTCCGACGCGTATAAGTACCGTCTTATTTAGACAGGGTACTCTCCAACCGAGCTGCACCAACCATGTTCAATGTTAAGTAAAGGTATTTGAGTAAAATTATGATTATGATAAGTCTCGGTTCAGAAAAGTATGAATAAAGGTTTATGATACATATGTGATAATATGTGAGATGAAAGTTCATGTTGTGATAAATATTCATATTTGCTTAATGCTCATATGATGTAGTGTATGTGGCTTACTTGATAAGATGAACGGAATAAATAGAAAGTAGTAGAGGTATGAATAAAGGTCATAATATTATGATACTGAATGAAAATGTCCTTGTCTTGATTGGATGTCGAAAGTTGATGAATGTTAATGGTATATAATTTTATGAGATAAAGGATTATAATGAAATGAACTTATCTATGTTAAATTGTTGGACTGAATTATATGATTGTAATGATATGTACATGATGATGCACGAAATGAAAGTTGTGATTGTGATGCAAATATCTATGTTTGTTTGGCCTTATATAATGTCATGAGCATGAATTAATTTAATTAAATGAATGGATAAGTAAAGCTATCTAGAAAACATAGAATGTATGCATAAGTATATTGTCTAAATGGGACAATAGGAAAATTGGTGTAAGCCAACATGAATGAATGACATGATTTTGATGATGTTACTATGATGATGGAAGTTGTGTCATATGTGTATGTATAAGAAAGTCGAGTCAGAGGTCCTACAACCCCTCCCCCTTACCAAAGTGGTACTTATAATGGAATTTCATGAGATTTGTATTGAATAAGTTTCCTGTTGAAAACCCAAAGAGTTCAGTGATAGAATAATTATAAGTATGATCCGAGATTGAAAATGAGCTGATAAGTAAAGTCAGAGCCAGAAAGTATCTGATTGATATAAAGATTATTGGAATTATGCACTGTCCCAGTTAGAGAAGGAATTCTCTTTGGTAAATCGAATTACTCAAGTGCAAGGTCGAGAAAAGTGTAAATCGAAATTTATTCAGAACTGACATTCTTTAGTGAATGATTTAATATGAAATTTGTGACGGCAGAACTAGTTGGGGAAATGATATTTCAAATGTGAATTATCTGAGTGTGACAGTTATGACCGGACAGATTTAGCAGTCTCTTTTGAGATGTTCTATGTGTTCACCCGTTCTCAGAAATATTTCTATGGCTATTGATCTTCTGAAGAAATTCTTGTTATATGGGAATGTCTTCTAATTTGGTGTTGGATGAAAGCATTGGTAGTCTGACTGGTTTATAATTTATATTGCTCTATTTTATCGGGTATTCTATTTCATTTCGATCGATAAGAATTGATGAGAGAATTCATATGATATTATGATTCTGCATTTCTTCTACTTGATGCTTCATCGATATATATGTATGGGAAGATATATTGATCTTATTATATTTGATTTCATGGGATTAAATGATGTTTTCTTTTGGACTTTCTTTCTTTGAAGAATTATCGAGTATTCGTATTTTCTCTATGAATTTGGTTTTCGATTCTCGGCATAGTATCGTATCTTGGGTTTCTTTATCCCGGATCTCTTTATTCGGATTTCTTTATTCCGGTTTCTCTATCTTGGATTTCTTTATTCGCTTTTCTTGTTATCTTTGTTCCATAATTTGTCAATTACGACTCATGTTCAAGTATCGTTCTTCATTTCGTGATAATCATGTCAAATATGACTATACTTCTAATTTGATCTTGGTAATGTGGTGATTTTAGTATTGGGATTTTTCTAATTTCGTGTAAGGATTTGACATCAAGAAAGGCATAGGTGATAAAAGCGCGAGTTTCAATCGGTATGGTAAATTATTTATTTGAAAGATTTCATGTGACAATTATGTCGGATTATTTTCCCAAGTTTGATAATAGAATTTCATTTTGTACAGATCAAAGAGGAAATAGTTTGAACGAGAAGTCTATATTTATTAGAAAGAGTTGAATATTAGTTTAAGTCACTACGAATGATAAGGTTTCCATCTTGTGAAAGCTGAAAAGTTTATTACATGTTGACAGAGTTCGGATAGATGAGAATATTGGTAACCAAGCGTCGAACTAGACTAGTCTACATTGAGCAAAGACTTCGACTTTCAAGAATGTATTGTTGTATGAATTGTGATGTGTTTCAAGACGGTGAGGTAATGTGATAGTTTAGAGCATCCGATGTTACATAAAATCGGAGTTGTTAAAGGGTTAAAGCCGAGCATTGGGATCTATCAAAATTATCCTTGTCAATGTTGATATTGGGATGGAAATGAGAAGGATTATTCTTGAGGCCATATCAGAATTATTTCTATGGCGGAAAAAGGAAAATGTGATGTATCTTATTGTTAAATTTTTGGCGAGATCTATAAATCACATCTGTATTGAATGAATTCCTACTCATCAGATTCATGGAATTTCAGGTCTCTTTGATTGTTGGATTTCTTGGAATTCTGGTCTCCATTAAATCAAGTTGAAATCCGGGTTTTATGTCATGATATCATGGGAAATTGAGAAGGGTTGAAAATTTAAGAACAGTTGAGAGTTGAGACGTAAGCTTTTAGATCATATGAGAAATTGAAGAGATGTATTGGAGGTACAGTCTAAGTGCAAGTTCTTGACACCAAATATGAGATTAAAAGTGAAGACCACTTTTTCGGTAAGATTTTCGGGGACGAAAATCCTCGAAGGGGGAGAGTTGTAATATCCGATTTTGGGCCTAGTCGGAATAGTGGTTTCGTGACCACAAAATCCGAGATATAAATAATTATTTTATGATTATTTTAAGGTCTATGATATGATTGCATGATTGTGTGAAAATTTCGTGAAGAAATTTTATGCATAAAATGCTTAATTTGAAATTTGGGACTAAATTGAATAAATTGCAAAACTTGTGTTCTAGAAGTATTTTGCATAAAATTGAATTAGATTATTAATTAGAGGTCCTTAAAGAGTAATTTTACCAATTTCTAAGTCTATGGACAAAAATTGGACATGGATGGAATTTTGGAAAGTTTAGTAGTAAGGGCATTTTGGTCATTTAGGGTAAAATGAATTAAAATACAAAATTAAAATCCAATTTTGCTCATCTTCAACCCCATGGCCGAATATAGCAAGGAGAAACCATGGCTAGGGTTTTCAAGCTTCCAAGCTCGATTGTAAGTCCGTTCTAGCCTCGTTTTAATGATTTTTACGTTTTGGAGTCCCTAGCTCGATTTAGCTTATGCTAGCAATAATTTAACCTAGGGTTTATATTTGGAAAAATACCCATAGGTGAAATTTGTGTATTTTGGTGTTTTATGATAGAATATGAGGTTTTAAATTATGTTAGACAACTTGTGCTACTCGGTTTTAAGTGAAAACGAGCAAAAGGGTTTAATCGGTAAAAATACCTAATAGTCATAAGTACATGTTAGAGTGAGAATTTTATGTTACCATAGAAGGGAAAATGATCAGCATGTCATAAAACATAAGAAAATAGGCTGAATTTTAATTTACGAGCTTTGGGGCAAAAGTGTAAATATGCAAAAGTTTAGGGGCAAAATTGTAATTTTTCCAAAATATGATTTTGGGTCAATTTGAATAATGTGAGTCCTAATTAGACTATATTTTAAATGATAGAGCAAGGAAAACTGAAATTCGGGCTAAAATGGGGAAAATACCAAGTTGTGGACGAAATGGTAAAATAGCCATTTTAGCATACGAGGTAAGTTCATATGTAAATGTTGGTAACATAGTTATTATTTTAAATGTTTTAATGTTTTTAAATGATATGATAATTATTATGAAATATTATACTTGTGATAATTGTTTGATAATATGTAATTATGTGAATTACTTGATGAGTATGAACTATCACCAAAGTATCGATTTCGATATTCCGTGGAAGACGGCAAAGATGTGAGATCGAGGAAAAAAGCCCGTTTGAACCTTAGGAATAGATTAGGATACAAGTGACATGTCACTAGGATGGTTGAGCATCCGAACTCGTTGAGTTGAGTCCGAGTTCACTTATAGATGCGAGCGTCCGAACTCGTTGAGTTGAGTCCGAGTTCGTGAGATGTAACTAGGCATCCGAACTCGTTGAGTTGAGTCCGAGTTCACTTATGGATGCGAACGCCCGAGCTCGTTGAGTTGAGTCCGAGTTCACTTATGGGCGGGTTACATGGTAGCTTGGCTACATATGTGGCACTTATGTGCAAGTTATCCATGTATCCGAATTATATTTCGATGTGTTCAACGGGTAAAGTTCTACTCAAATGGAGGAATACTCAAAATGAAAGGGACGTATTGGTAAGTGTTGTGAAATGGATACTTTGAACAGGTATGTACTTAACCCTCGGGTTGAAAACTCGATATAACAACAATATGGTAAGATGATAAATGAAAAGGTGATATGAATGTCTTGGTGATGATTATGCAAATGACGTTTTATGTTTGCTTATATGGTTATGTTACTTGCTATTTGCATGTGAGCTTACTAAGCATTTATGCTTACTCCTCCTTTTCATTCCTTGTAGTGTTGACAAGCCAGCTCGGAAATCGGAAGCGGTCGGAGGCACGTTCACACTATCCGTATACCATCTTGGCATAATGGCTTGTATATTTTGAGTATGGCATGTATAGCATTATAATCATTTTATATGTATGGTCTTATGATATGGTTATTGAGTGGTATGGAAATAGAAATGCTTGGTAATGATTAGCCATTGGAATGGCTAATCATGATCATATTTGGTATTATGTATGTCAAATTGCTAGCTAATCCATGGAAACCATGAAATAGGTAAAATTTACCATAAAATAGATTCAGACAAAGAAGCAGTGACGTGAGTTTAAAAATCACTAAAAATAGTAGAAATGAAATTAAATAATGAATAAGTTATGGAATCGAAGTTTGATGAGTCTATTTTCATATGGAATAAGCGAAACAGTATATGAGCTATATTTTATGAGATGTTTAAATTTTTGTGAAACAGGGCGAGCGATTTGGATCCCTGTTCTAAATTTGAAATTCACCATAAATTTTACAAAGATAATTAGAAGTCATGCTTTATATGTAAGAGTAGTTGAACCTCAAACAGGGAGACTTTAACTAATAAACTGTACTAATTGGCCCAACCAAAATTCTAGAAAAAATTAGTAGATATATATATGAGTCTAGTTTCAGGAAAAATTTACGAATTGGATTTGAGTTTGAAATTGAGATATGATTTTTAAAGCGATCTGTGATGCGCTTAGCCACTTTGTCGGAAATTTTAAAATGAATTGTATGAGCTGTTTAATTAATGAATTAAGTCCGTTAACACCTCGTGTTCGACTCCGGCAACGGTCTCGGGTACGGGGTGTTACAATTAAGATTTAATTTAATATTTTATTCAGCCTTTAACTCAGTTTCCACAATTTTTGGTGGATTTTAAAATTTCAAACTGCTACTACTGTCCAAAACTATTTTAGTGTAACTTAATGATACTAAGTTTATTACACCTTATTAATTCATTTTCACCACATTGGTAAAAATACATGTTTATACATCATAAGTATAGACCTATAATCATAAGGTCATCACAAAATCATTCTCATAAGCATGACTTACCTATTTACATCCTCACCAAATGTACATCATAAACCGAAATCATTTCTCATGAGTTTGGCATACATACTTGTGTTACTCAACATGCTCATATACTTTACTTACTCATATTCATTTCTTATTAATCATACAACATGAATTGAATTCACATCTCATCAATTCATGTAAAATACATAGATCGTCATAAGTATAAATTACTCACTTTCCTTCCTTACTAAACATACCATGTAAATGAAGCTCGTATTTCGTAATTCTCATTTAGGTACATGTACCACTCACCACATGGTCATAAGTTCTTTCATTTCGATAAAAACCATAAATCTTCTGTTGAACCATTTGGAATACTACAGGATATTCATTAGCCCCAAACATGGGATAAGATGCGACACCATGTCCCAGACATGGTCTTACACTAGCTAGCACATCAAAGTCGATGCCATGTCCCAGACAGGTCTTACATTGACTTTCATATATCGAGGCCGATGCCGTGTCCCAGACAGGTCTTACACTGGATCTCATCTATCGGTGTTGATGCCATGTCCCAAATAGGTCTTACACTGACACATAACAAGCTGACGCCATGTCCCAGACAGGTCTTACACTAGCTTGTATATCTCGAGGCCGATGCATGTCCCAAACATGTGTTACACTAGAACACATATCACCCAATGTCATGGCATGAATATCCAAATCTATTCATAATGTTCAACCAGAAGTCTTCATTATATAAATTATCATTCACAATGCAAATCAATAATTCATACCATACTAATCGTACAATACATGATAATATTGAATTAGCATTATTTACGTACAACTTACTCGTTTCTTTGGAATATCATATTCCATCGAATTTCTAATGTATTCTATCTTCACATAAATGTTATTAACGTTTGGCATCACTTTCGTCATACTCAATATCATCAACATATATTTCAATATAACCAAAGCAAGATAGATTTCAATTAATTTTAACAATAACATGGATAACATGTTTATTTAGTCACACGGACTTACCTCGAATGCAATTTCGGCTAATTACTCCATTTCAGTCCATAACGTCGTACTTCCCAATTTAAGTCAAAATCTCAATTTTCTTGCTCTATAATGTTAAAATTCATGACTTTAATCATTATATTAATTTAAATTTCATACTTTGGCAAAATGAGCATTTTCCCTTAGACTCTCACAAAAATCACGATTTTACCCCTAGGCTCGTAAATCGATTTTTATCAAATTTCCTCCCTTACCAAGCCTAGTCAAATCTTTTTATAACTATAGAAACTCACAATTTCAATTATTTCACACATTTGCAACTTATTTTACAAACTTCACAAAATAGCCCTTTTTAGGTGTTTTCATGCAAACTACTTTCACAAAAGTTATTTATTACACAACGATGACTCATTTTTTTCCATAAAAAATCAGCAAACAACATAAATACTCTCATGGCCAAACCCTATACTTTCAACCATTTTGCAAAATAGTTCCCTCATTAGCTAGATTATGTAATAAGGGTCCTAAAAATGCAAAAATCATCAAAAAAAGCTAAAAGCTATCTAAATCACTTACTTGCAAGGGATATAAGTGGTTGATATTTTGAGCTTTCAAAACCCCTTATTCTCTGGTATTTTTGGTGGAGAGGAAGATGAGAAAAGATGATATCATTCTCTCTTTATTTTATTCTTATTTCTAGTCAATATAGGTCACCAACTTCACCTAATTTTGACTTTTCTATTTCCTTTATCTCTATGGCCGGTCAAGCCTTTCTTAAGGGTCTATTTTCTCTTTAAAGAACCCCAATTATGGTTCTCTATCTATATAACACATTTAGCTAGCAAAACATAGTTTTTTTTCCCTTTATGCGATTTAGTTTTTTTTCTCATTTAAGCAAGCAATTGTTAAAATTATTTCACCAAAATTTTCATGCACTCATATAAACATGCTATAACACATAAAATAATATTGAAAATAATTTCTTCGGCCTCAAAATGGTGGTTCCAAAATCATTGTTCGGACTAGACCCAAAATCGGGCTATTACATGGTGCGACATGGAAGAGGTGGAGGTTTTGAGGATGTAAATGTGGTGGTTCTATGAGGAAGGGGTTGCCAATGGTGGTTATTTGGTGGAAAAAAAAGTAAAATAAAGGTGGTTGAATGAGGAGGAAAAGAGAAATGAGAGGAAAGAAAAGTTGGGATGAGAAACAAAAGAGATTCTATGGTGTCTAGGTGTATGGGACGGAAATAGCATGGTAAGATAGGGAAAAATGGTAGCATAGGGGACAAAAGCATGAAAGGTGGATTGGGAGGGAACCAAGGGTACAAGGGTGTGAAAAATAGGTTGTTGAGGGAATGTTGACTAGATAAGCAATCAAATAATCTTCTCTTGTATTGCAAATATGACCCTTAAGCTTGTGAAATTATTCCAAAGAATATTCTGCCTTCAAAGTCTCTGTTCGTAGCACCAAGGTAAGTCTCTATTCTGTTAGGTGATTATCCAAAAAGCTAAGTTCACTTACATGAGTGATTCTATAACTTTATCTATTTTAGTAATCTTTGTGTTTATGTATGCTGCGAACCAATCAAATTATCTACCAACAAGGATAAAGGAAAAGCTAAGCTTGTTTAAGTTTCTTAGTATTTTGATGAATGATTTGGGATTCTATGAAAATATGTTAATTATCATGTTTTTAACTGTTTTACTTTCTAAAGAACTTTGTTTTCAAAGCCAAGTTTCCAAGGTAAGTTTTCTGCAAAACTTTGTCTTGTGAGACAAGAATTTGGTAAACGAATTGGTCTTTTGACAAGAAAAGATTCTGAGTCATTTTGAGGTTTTATAAGGAGATTCGCATAGCCAATGAGACAAGATTCTGGTAAATGAACTAGTCATGTGACCTAAGACAAACATTGTTCATGTTTTTTGAAAACTATGTACAAGTTGGCTTCGTGACCTAAGGCGAACCTAGAATCAAAGTTTTTAAATGTTTTTGTTAAAGTGAAACAAGTCTCGCGACCTAAGGCGTGCTCTGTTCGTAAACTTTGAGATTCGACTTTTAAGTTTTTGAAACTAATTTTATAAAACTTATATTTTCTGACATGATCTGCGAGCTGGGTCTCACAATCTCATTCGCGAACTTGGCACGTAAAATACTTTTGACTAAGTTTTTTTTTCTATTTTTAAAGCTATATTTTACAACACACCATGTAGATTTCTGGTTATTCACTGAGTTGTCAATGAACTCACCCACTCCTCTCTTACTTCGTAAGTAAGTAGGTAGCAGGTAGTGGATAGCAGTGGCGAGACCAATGACTTGGCAAGGCTCATTCCTCTTTAAATACTTGTGAGCCTAGGAAAATAGGCGATGGATTTACTTTATGTAGGTTTTAGATTTATTATATTATGTTATTCAAAACAATTTTTTTACAGTATTAGTTACATTGTTTGTAGACCATGACTTAGAATATTTGATTATCTTTTATTATAAATAAAGATGATGTTTATTCACGCATGAATGTTACGTATATTTCTTTAACAATTATATGTAAGTTTGATTTGTTATTAATTACAATTTTTCTACGACCTCGATAATTACATGCATACCCCTATAGTTTGCGAACCTTGCTAAATGTATGTTAACCCTTTCTTGTATGTTTCCTTCACTTGCAAAGTTTGTTATTTATGAAACCATGATGTGTTTTGAGAACTTTAGTACTATGCGAACCTTTGTTTTTTTCCAAAGATTATACTTAAAGGGTTATGGGAACTCATGTGCTATGCGAAGTCTGACAACTATGCGAACTTATGCCTTATACTGCACTGCGAACATGTAACACCCCATACCCGTAACCCATGCCGGGCGGAGTACAAGGCATTACCTCACTTGTTCTCATGCTTACGATCAATCTCAAGTCATCAAGATTCGGTCAAATTTTAAAACTTTTTCTATATCTACTTTAGACTTCTTATTATGGGCTTACGAGTTCCAAATCAATCATTGAAAACTAATCGGAACCATTCCGGGTCCCTAAACCAACTACGAAAATTTCATCCTTGAACAGGTCACACGCCCGTGTGGAAGGGTAACACGCTCGTGTGACCATTTTAACATGGTCGTGCTGATGGCCTGTATGGCTCACATGGCCTAGGCACCTAGGGACACGCCTGTGTCCAATACCTGTGTGGAATTAAATTCTAATACACACCTACAGGGTTTTCACACGGCCGGACACACGCCCATGTCAATGGCCCGTGTCCCTCACACGGCCATGACATGCCCGTGTTCTAGCCCATGTGAAAAAACTTGGACATTTTGTTTCTGACGTCAGCATCTTTAAAATGTCACACGGCCATGGCACACACCCGTGTACTAAGCTGTGTCCTCCACACGGCTGAGACACACGGCCGTGTCTCTACCCGTGTGTTTAATACCATGCATATTGGCTTGAAATTTTTACGTGCAAGGGACACACGGCCGAACTACACGCCCATGGGGCAGACCGTGCGTCACACATAGCCTAGACACACACCTGTGTGTCTACCCGTGTGGACAATATAAGGCTATTTACTAAGCCTCATTACCACCCTTATATACCTAGTTCCATGCAAATGCCAACCAATACCAAGACAATACATCTTTTATAAATCAAAATGAGTATTAGTCATCATTCAAGGCTTAATACAAAATGAAGGGTTCTAAACCCAAGTCATTGGGATTGGCCAATTCTCAAAGACACAAAATGATAAAGTCTAAGCCCTATACATGCCATATTAAAAAATATAAATCCAACTACACCGGTTCTTCGACTGATAGTGTGATCGATATCTCTGACTTCTATTGATACTTGAACTAATTAGTCGGCACTGAAAGGAAATGAAAAGGAAAGGGAGTAAGCATTAAAGCTTAGTAAGTTGCATATAAGTAATATACAACAATAATCACCATGCTCATGATACCAAGGTAGGCATAAGTATAACTTACTCAGTGCCGTCCATACGACCCACAAATCATGTATATAGAGTTTATATCTCATACGTACCAATTAGGTACCTGTACCACTCACAACACGGTTATACTTTTCTTCATTAAGCTAAAATCACTACTCTCACCGTTGAACCATTCAGAACACTATCGGATATTCCATAAGTCTCAAACACGGGCAAGTTGCCGATGCCATGTCCCAAACATGGTCTTACACTGGCTATCATCACCGAGGCCGATGCTATGTCCCAGACATGGTCTTACACTAGCTCTCACATATCCGTGCCGACGCCATGTTCAGACATGGTCTTACACTGACACATTTCGTAGCCGATGCATGTCCCAGACATGTCTTACACTGGCTAATGTCCCGAGTCCGATGCATGTCTCAGACATGTCTTACACTAGCACTCATCTCAATGCCGATGCCATGTCCCAGACATGGTCTTACAGTGGCTCTCATACTGTGGCTGATGCATGTCCCAGATATGTCTTACACTAGCCCACCATACCCCATATGTCATGTCATGAATATCCGATTCATTTCCTAGGTTCAAACTGGAACTCTGCTATCTCTATTATCATCATTGGAACTCTGCTATCTCTATTATCATCATACTTTCTCAATTCCAAAATCAAGCAATTCATGCTATGTTAATTTTATAGTATAATTCAGTACATACATTAACAATGTAGTTGTATTATTTATATACAACTTATACATTAATAATGTAGTTGTATTATTTATATACAACTTACTTCGAATTACAAAACGTACACGACTAGTCGGTTTAGTCGATTTGCATGGCTTTCCCTCAGTCTTGGTTCGGAGTTGGAAATTCTTGATCTATATTAGAAAAATACACTCATTTAGTCACTAATCACAATCAGGCAATTGAAAGTTCAAACCTTCGGTAAAATGACCATTTTGCCCCTAAACTTTGGCAAAATGACTATTTTACCCCTATGCTCAAAAATCGGTTTTTACGAATTTCTTCGTATCTCAAGCTTAACTAAACCCTTTTTGCTCTTATAACAACTCCAAATTCTCTCTATTTCACACACTTATCACTTATTTCACAACTTGTGCAAAATAATCCCTTTAGGTGTTTTCATGCTAACACCTTTCACAAAATAAGACTCATTTTCTTCCATAAAGACTCAGCAAACAACACAAATCCCTTCATGGAAAAACCTAAACTTTTGATCATTTTGCAAGATAGCACCTTCATTTGAAAGTTCATGCTTCAAGGGTCTCAAAAGTACAAAAATCATCAACAAAGGACATGAAAATCACTTACTTGTGAGTGCTTCAAGTTGCTAAAAATTTTAAGCTCTCAAGCCCCCTACAATGGCTGATATTTTCAGCTAAGAAGGAAGAAAAATGATAGCTTTTCCTTTTTTTGTTATTAAAATTACAACTAGTCAAAATTGGTGACAAAAGCTTTACCTAATTTTGACCATCTCTCCAATTTTGTCTCCCATGCCCGGCCAAGCTAGTGTCTAAGGGCCTAATTGCCCTTTAAAGACCCCCCAATTTAGGTTCTCTAGCTGTTTAATACATTTAGCTATCAATTTTGGACTTTTACACTTCATGCGATTTAGTCCTTTTCACAATCGGGCTCACAACCGTCAAAATTAACTCACCAAATTTTTCATGTACTAATATAAACATGCTATGACTCAAAACTAATAATAAAATAATTTCTCCAACTTTGGATTTGTGGTCCCGAGACCACTATTCTGACTAGGCCCTAAGTTGGGCTGTTACATTTCTCCCCCCTTAGGGAATTTCGTCCTCAAAAATCTTACCAGTGAATAAGTTCGGGTACTGATCTCTCATAGTCTCCTCAAGTTCCCATGTGGCTTCCTCGACTCCATGTCTATGCCACAAAACTTTCACAAGTGCTATGTTCTTATTTCTCAATTGATTGACTTCTCGAGCCAAAATCTTGATTAGCTTTTCACCATAAGTCATGTCCGGAAGAATCTCAACCTCTGCCGGCTCAATCACATGCGAAGGGTTTGATCTATATCTGTAACACCCTGAATTTGGGCCTAGAAGTTTTGGGCCTTGAGCATGGGAGCGGTTGAAGGTAGCTTATAATATTCTGTTATGCGTGAAAATTTCGTAGTTGAAGGCTTGTTTTAGTGGTTAAGTGTGCTGAGAAATGGTGGAGAAGTCCTGGGTTCAAACCTGGACTCTAGCAAAAATTTTAGTTTAAGGTGAATCAAACCCTGGGTGTAGTAGGTAGGCCTTAAGAATATTGTTGGAGAAATTGTGACACAAAAAGCCTTGTGGCTTAGTGGCAAGTAGCATGTGGAGCATTTAAGGGGAGGTATGGGTTCGAATCTCATGGCAAGCAAAGAGCATTTATTTTGCTAACAGGGGGCGGCAAGAGTTGGTGTTGAATTTAAACTCGATGATGGAGGATCCCACATCGGAAGCTAACATAAGAGTGGATCTGTCGGCTTTAAATAGAGAGAACCATGAGGAGAGTAAGGTACCTTTCTTGGCTGATCCCTTTCGTTTTATGGCGTGCTCGTTTGGGTTGGGCATTGGCTAAGAGTGCTCGGAGCGTGGATTAACTCCAGTCTCCAATCAGGTGTGTATTTCTCGCTACTCTAGCTGTAGGATGGCTACTTCGGGCCACGATGGGTCGAAAAGGGCCATGTGGGCCCAATGGGCCTACGAGCCCAATTGGATAAGTTGTTTGATTGTGTAGTAAATATTGGACTAGGCTAGGTGAATCTCATATTTGTGGCTAGATTTGGGCTAAAAGGGCCACTCGAGTGTGTGGGCCCATTTGGGCCGAGAATGGGCTTTAGGGCCATTCATTTTGTTATCCCTGTTTAGAATACTTTAGTTTACCAAATTACTGAAATACCCCCAGTTGTAAAATTACCAAAGTACCCCCGGTTTATAAAATTACCAAAATACTGTCGATTGTAAAATTACTGAAATACCTTTGATTTGTAAAATTACCGAAATACTCTCAGTTTGCAAAATTACTGAAATACCCTTGATTTGTAAAATTACTAAAATACCCTCGACTTGTAAAATTACCAAAGTACCCCCGATTTATAAAATTGCCCAAATATCTCTCGATTTGTAAAATTACCGAAATACCCTCAGTTTGCAAAATTACTGAAATACCCTCGATTTGTAAAATTACTGAAATACTCCTATAAGATAGAATTACCATTTTACCCTCGATTTACAGAATTATCATTTTACCTTCGATTTATAGAATTACCATTTTACCCTCGATTTATAGAATTACCATTTTACCCTCGATTTACAGAATTACTGTCTTACCCTCGATTTACAGAATTACCATTTTACCCTCGATTTACAAAATTACTAAAATACCCTTGGTTTACAAAATTACCAAAATACCCTCGATCAATAAAATTACCAAAATACCCCTAGTTTGTAAAATTACCAAAATACCCCTGATTTGTGAAATTACCGAAATACCCTTGTAGGGTAGAATTACTAAAATACCCCTGTAGGGTAGACTTACCGGAATACCCCTGTAGGGTAGAATTACCAGAATACCCCTGTAGGGTAGAATTATCGGAATACCCCTGTAGGGTAGAATTACCGGAATACCCCTGTGGGGTAGAATTATCGCAATACCCCTTTAGGGTAGAATTACTGAAATACCCCTGCAGGGTAGAATTACCGGAATACCTCTATAGGGTAGAATTACCGAAATACCCCTGTAGGGTAGAATTACTAAAATACCCCTGTAGGGTGGAATTACCGAGATACCTTGTAGGGTAAAATTACCATTTTGCCCCTAGGGTGTTAAATGACTGTTTTGCCCTTGTGGGCAAGTGACTGACTTGGACTGTGTGGTTGACGAATTTGATTGTGAATATATGTTGGTGATATGAATGACTTGACTGTGATTGTTTGATTCAAATATGGGCATGATATTCTGATTCTGTATGTTGTATGTCATGACATTTATATCAGTTGCATGGGTTATGGGTTATATTGATGGAGGAAGTACTGAAAGTGGCTTGCCCACGTACTGGAGGCTTTGCCTCAACTTACTGATAACTGAGCAGCAATGCTGCAATTGTGGAGTGTAGGGTTTGGTGAGTTGAGCTATTCCCCACATGGAGTGTAGGGCTGGTACGGGTGTAGTGTAGCGGTTGGTTATAGGCTGGATTGGGTTAGGATTGCATTCACATTCTGATTTTTGATTCTGTTACCTGATACTGATTCTGATTCTGATTCTGTCACCTAATTCTGATTTTGATTCTGATTCTAATTCTAGTTCTGATAATGTTTCTTATTTTGTAATGGGTTAAAGCCCATCTGGTACTGTCTGTTATAATGAGCTAATGTAATACCCCGAACCCGAGACCGTCGCCGGAGTCGAACACGAGGTGTTAACAGACTTCAAGCCACTTATTAGAAATTTCCCAGACAGGCTGCCAATCTGCATACGGGTCGTATTAAAAATCATATCTTGAGTTCTGAAACTCGAAATCCAGATCCGTAAATTTTCTCCGAAACTAGACTCATATATGCATCTACAAATTTTTTTCTAGAATTTTTGGTCGGGCCAATTAGTACAGTTTATTAGTTGAAGTTCCCCATGTTACAGGGATCGACTACACTGACCTTTGTGCATTACGACTTAGATATCTCCCTGTAAAGGGCTTCAATACTGATGTCGTTTGTTTCTATAGAAACTAGACTCGAAAAGAAATCTGTACATATATGGCATGGCTTCTAATTATCTCTGGTCAATTCATGATGAATTCCCAAAGTCAGGACAGGGACTCCAGTAACCGTTCTGGCCCTGTCCCGCGAGAACTTAAATATCTCTTAACATACAGCTCATATGGTTGCTTCGTTTCTTCTATATGAAAATAGACTCATCGGGCTTCGATTCCATAATTCATTCATTATTTAATTCCATTTCCCCTATTTTTAGTGATTTTTCAATCTTACGTCACTGCTGCTGCCAGCACTGTTACTAAAGCAACTATGCCTATTTCATGATTTCCTTTGATCTAACTAGTGATTCATCATACATGTCACAAATTATGATCATGACTAGCCATTCCAAAGGCTAATCATTGTCAAACATCTCCCTACTACACTATTGCCATATCATGAATTTTAACACCAAAATAATCAACCATGGCATATGGCATAAAAATCAATTACCAAGACTTGCAACTTAACATTAGAGAACTAAATCCAACCGAACATTTATGCCATTTTCGCATGGCTAAAAGTTTACATACCAAAGTTCAACAAAGCATATTAGCCTATACATGCCAAAATGTTCTCCTAGACCGACTACAAAAAAAGATACCAAAAGTTGCTAGCCGGTGTGATGACTTCGATGACGATCACGAGCACGCAAAAGGACGAGTCCAAGAAACCTAAAATAGGCGACAAGCAAACACCGAGTGAGTATATAACTCAGTAAGCCATAAGCATTATATTGCCGTTCAGTAATAATATATCATAAGAGAAAATAATTAATGCGGATTAAAATCCTCCATCCACACCCAAAGCGTGCTATAATTCCTTAGGCATTTCGGTTTGATCTCATACCAAGCCCTACTTTGATATTTCATACATTACACCATATGACATTGCATGCATTTATCTTCAAGTATAATCACCACATAGGTCAAGACTTACCAAGCTAAATTCCAAATATAAATAAAATGTCTATTCCTCATGAGCTCAAGGTGTTTACTCGCATCGCTGTCCATGATTGACTCGGTAAGGCCGCACGTAGAGCATGTATGTTCATTTGAGGATGTGTAATAAGCCCGCACACTTAGTGCTTAATAGTCGAACTCGCACACTTAGTGCTATATAATCAAACTTGCACACTTAGTGCTATACAATTTGAACCTGCACACTTAGTGCCGAAACCAATAACTCAATACATCTCACCTCTTTTCTTTCCATTCAATACTTTCATCACCACATACATACATGTATATATATATATTTATCATTCCATTCAGCATCATTACTTGGACATTACGACCATTTAAATTAGTACAAAATAAGTGCTTAATGACTTACCTTATATTGGATGAAATGATTCCTAATCGACTACTCGATTATCTTTGCTTTGCCTTTGCTTGATTCTCCCTCTTTGATGTCTTGATCTAAAATGAATACATTTAGTAGTTTAATCTTCTTGCTGGATTTTTATGTGTATAATTTAATGGTTTTCACCCCATTTCACAACTATCCTTGTTCAAAATATCAAAACCTCAACCAATATTCGATTAATGCTTCAAGGTCGAATGTATCGTCACCATTAAGTTAATCTAGTCTCAAGTATTTTTAATCCTAATATACAACATCATGAATCAACTCAACCTTATAAGCCAATATTACTCCTACAATCGATTGTAAAGAGTTAACAAAGAAAATATATTTTCACAAACATATACACCCATATGGCCGATTATACCAAATCAAGTTTAACCTTACTTATCTCAAAATTTTCATTCCATACTATCATCCCCATGACATAGCAAAGTTTTGAACCATGGACTAATTAGAACTAAAACTAGCAACTAAAAACATGCATGAATCTCATGGCACAACATCAAACATACCTTAATCTAGATACAAGGATAGCCAACCTCTTCCTAATCCTCTTCCAAACCAACCATGAGCAAGAACCCTTTCTTCTCCTTGGGATTTTCGGCCAAAAGGATGAAAAAAGATGAACAAATTTTTTTGTTTTCTTTCTCACCTTCACGGCAATGGGGAGGGGGGGGGGAAGAAGCCTTCACTCACACATTTTTTTTCTTATTTTTTTATTGCTCATGCACTTTATTTTATTTATTCCAACATAAAACACTCACCCAACATGTTTCATGACATGTTTTGCCCATGATTCCTTGTCATGGCGGCCACTAGCACTTATGGGGGAATTTGACATGCAAGTCCTCCCTTTTGACTACATGTACTATTAGGTCCTTATAGATTAGCCTATCATTTTTCAAAAGTGTCATACAAGTCCTACTAACTGAATCCACATGCAATCGACTAAACCGAAGCTTTAAATTTTCACACATTCATAAATACATATTCTAGACAATAAATATTACGTTCAAACATTTCGGTGACTCGGTTTAGCGGTCTCGAAACCACTTCCTGACTAGGGTCAATTTTGGCTGTCACAACTCTCCCCACTTAAGAAATTTTCGTCCCGAAAATCTTACCGTAAATAGGTTTGGGTAACGCTCTTTCATAGAGTTCTCGGGTTCCCAAGTAGCTTCTTCCATCCGTGTTTGAGCCATAACACTTTTACTAACGAAACCCTTTTGTTTCGCAACTCCTTCACTTCACGAGCTAGGATACGAATCGGTTCTTCTTCATAACTCATATCGGCTTGAATTTCAATCTCGGAGGGGTTTATTACATGCGAAGGATCGGATCGGTAACGTCAAGCATCGAAACATGGAAAACGTTGTGGATCCTTTCGAGTTCGGGGTAAAAGCAACCTATACGCCATCGGGCCAACTCGTTCGGAGATCTCATACGGCCCAATGAATCTCGGACTCAATTTGCCCTTACGGCCAAATCTGAGTATCTTTTTCCAAGGTGATACCTTAAGAAACACTTTGTCTCCCACCTGATACTCAATATCTCTTCGTTTTAAATCCGCGTACGACTTCTGACGATCTGATGCTGCTTTTAGACTCTCACGAATTATACTTACTTTCTGTTCAGCATCTTTAATCAAATCCACTCCAAAAATTTTACTTTCACCGAGCTCGGTCCAAAACAATGGTGTACGGCATTTTCGACCATACAAAGCCTCGTAAGGCTCCATCTTAATGCTTGACTGAAAACTATTGTTGTAAGCAAATTCAATCAAGGGTAAATACTGTTCCCATGAACCACTAAACTCGAGGATGCAACATCTCAACATATCCTCAAGTATCTGAATTATCCGCTCGGATTGACCATCGGTTTGGGGATGAAAAGCGGTGCTAAAATGCAGCTTGGTACCCAAAGCTTCTTGCAATTTCTTCCAAAATTGTGAGGTGAATCTCAGATCTCTGTCCGACACAATAGAAATCGGTACCCCATGTAATCTCACAATCTGAGAAACATACAATTCAGCTAGCTTATCCAATGAAAAATCCGTACGCACGGGGATAAAGTGAGCCGACTTAGTCAATCTATCAACGACGACCCAAATTGCATCTTTCTTACTTGCCGACACTGGCAAGCCAGATACAAAATCCATCGTGACCATTTCCATTCAGGTATCATGATTGGCTGAAGCAAACTCGTGGGCACTTGATGTTCCGCCTTTACTTGCTGACATACTAAGCACTTCGAAACAAAGTCGGAAATGTCTCGTTTCATACCATGTCACCAAAACTGGCGTCTCAGGTCATTGTACATTTTCGTACTCCTCGGGTGAATTGACATTTGGCTACAATGAGCTTCGTTCAGAATCATAGAAATGAGTTCTGAATTTCTTGGGACACACAAACGATTTCTGAACCTCAAACAATCGTCATCATCAACTTGAAACTTTGATTCCATATTCGGAACACATTCAGCCCGTTTTGCAACCAATTCATCATCGACTTTTTGAGCTTCACGAATTTGATGAGTCAACAAGGGTTTGGCCTTTAATTCCGCCACTAGTACATTGTCGGATAGAATGACAAGTGTACATTCATCGTCAGAAGGCAAACAAAGTGATTTACGACTTAGGGCATCCGCAACCACATTAGCCTTTCCCGGGTGATAGTCAATGACAAGCTCATAATCTTTTAACAACTCGAGCCAACGTCTTTGTCACAGATTCAAGTCTCTTTGAGTCATCAAATATTTGAGACTTTTGTGATCCGAATACACATGGCACTTCTCACCAAATAAGTAATGTCGCCATATTTTCAAGGCGAATATGATGGCAGCTAATTCGAGATCATGGGTCGGATAATTTTTCTCATGTGGCTTTAATTGTCTCGACGCATAGGCCACAACTCGACCTCCTTGCATCAATACACAACCCAACCCAAGTAGGGATGCGTCACTATAAATGACAAACTCTTTGCCTGATTCGAGTTGCACTAAAACTGGAGCTTCAGTCAAATAAGTTTTCAGTTGATTGAAACTTTTCTGACATTTTTCCGTCCATTCAAACTTAACATCTTTTTGAAGTAGCTTCGTCATGGGTGTGGCTATCATCGAGAAACCTTTTACAAACCGTCGGTAGTAACCGGCAAGTCCCAAAAAGCTCCGAACCTCAGTAGTATTTCTCGGAGGCTTCCAGTTAAGTATGGCTGAAATTTTGCTCGGGTCGACTCGAATACCCGATGCCGATACCACATGACCCAAGAAGCTAACCTCTCTTAACCAGAACTCACACTTGCTGAACTTAGCATATAACTGCTTATCCCGTAAAATTTGCAACACTAATCTCAGGTGTTCAGCATGTTCGGTCTCATTTCTTGAATAGACCAAGATGTCATCAACGAACACAACTACGAACCAGTCCAAATACTGTCTGAAGATCCGATTCATCAAATCCATAAATACCGCAGGGGCATTAGTGAGCCCGAACGGCATCACTAAGAACTCGTAGTGACCGTACCTCGTTCTGAAAGCAGTTTTGGGTACGTCCGAATCTCGAATCCGCAACTGATAATAACCCGACCTCAAATCTATCTTCGAAAACACTGAGGCTCCCGTTAGTTGATCGAACATATCATCAATACGCGGTAACAGATATTTATTCTTTATCGTCACTTTATTCAGCTGACGATAGTCAATACACAATCTCATGGTTCCGTCCTTCTTTTTCACAAACAATACTGGTGCACCCCAAGGTGAGAAACTTGGTCGAGCGAAACCTCTATCCGTCAATTCTTGCAACTGAGCCTTCAACTCCTTCAACTCGGTTGGTGCCATACGATACGGTGCTATCGAAATTGGCGTAGTCCCAGGTACAAGCTCAATACCAAACTCTATCTCCCGCACAGGTGGCAAGCCCGGTAATTCTTCGGGAAAAACGTCCGGGTATTCACTAACCACCGGCACAGATTCGGGTTTCTTTTCTAACTCTTTGTCACCAAGTACATATGCAAGGTACGCTTCGCACCCCTTTCTTATGTATTTCTGAGCCAACATTGACGATATCACAGCTGGCAAACCCTTTAAGTCCGTAGACTCAACTCGGATCATCTCGTTATTTGCGCACCTCAAGTCAACGGTTTTTCTTTTGCAACTCACCACCGCGTCATATACGGTCAACCAGTCCATACCAAGAATAACATCGAATTCATCAAATGGTAAAAGCATCAAATCGGCCAGAAAATAGGATTCTCGGATCATTAGAGGGCATCTCTTACACACTTTGTCAACAAGCGCATATTGACCCAAGGGATTTGACACTCGAATTACGAACTCAGTAGACTCAATAGGCAGAGTCTTACTGGATGCTAAAGTCTCACATACATAAGAATGAGTAGAGCCAGGGTCGATTAATGCAATTACATTAGAATTAAAAAGAGTGAAAGTACCAGTGATAACATCAGGGGAGGATGCTTCCTCTCGTACACGGATGGCATATGCCCTAGCAGGAGTACGGGTCTCAGATCGAACAGCCGTATCAGTGGCCCCTCTCTGACTACCACTCCTACCTCCTGAAATTCTTGGTGGTCTACCTCTAGCTGTCATTCCACTAGGTCTTGCACCTTGCATCCTATTCTTCTCATCAAGCTCCGTGCAATCTCGAATGAAGTGGTCCTTCGAACCGCATCCGTAACAGGCCCTGTTAGTAGACTTACCCCAACATTCACCTATGTGTCTTCTTCCACATTGGGGGCATTCAGGTTTCTCTTGACGGTTATTGCCCACACTAGCTACCGAAGTAGCTCGGGAGTCCGTCGATGGTCGTGCTCTAATGGAAATTCCCGCAGTCGTCCTCGATTTATTAGTGTCCTCCACGAACTTCTTTACACCGAGAATGGAGCTTTACCCATCGATCTCTTACGATAGTCTTTAGCTTCAAATTCAGCCTTCTTCTTCTTCTTTCCAAGTTCTTCCGCCTTGCGTGCTCGTTCGACTAGCGTTACGAACTCCTTTATCTCCAAAATACCCACTAGTAGTTTTAAATCTTCATTCAATCCTTCTTCAAATCTTTTGCACATAGCAACCTCATCGCCACACACTTCCGAGCATACCGACTAAGTCTTACGAACTCATGTTCAGATTCGAATCTTGTCATACGGCCTTGCTTGAGTTCCAAGAATTCCTTACGCTTTTGATCGATGAACCGTTGACTAATATATTTCTTTCGAAATTCTGTTTGAAAGAAATCCCAAGTAACTCGCTCATTTGGGACTATGGAGATCAAAGTCCTCCACCAATAGTAAGCTGAGTCTCGCAACAAGGATATAGCACACTTTAGACATTCATCGGTGTGCATGATAGTTCATCAAACACCGAATGGTGTTATCAAGCCGAACTTCGGCTCTTTCGGCATCATCAAGAACTATGGCCTTGAACTCCTCAGCCCGCACTTCCTAATCAAGTCTGGTGGCTTACTCGGCCTCACAGGATCGAGAATCGATGGCATTACGGGCTCTTGGGTGGATTATTCAAATTCGGAATTGTTGGACAGCCGGATTGGTTCGAGCGTATTATGCGACCCACTCATTCATCATGGTAAAGAAGGCTTGTTTAGCCCCTCACCTCGATTATTCGCAGATGACCGAGGTTCAACAGCGGCGTCCCTTGTGCAGGAGCAGCCGCTACACTTTCAACGTCATCCGCCAAGGTTCTCTACACCGGATCCATTTACTAATCAAAACAAAAATTTTAACCGTCGAAGTCATCACACATTTAAACATTAACATTAAGGCATGTATAGCTAGACTCATACGTGCTATGGTAGTCCTAGAACCGACTAAACCATAGCTCGATACCAATAAAATGTAACACCCGAACCCGAGGCGATCATGGGAGTCGAACACGAGGTGTTAATGACTTCAAGCCACTTATTAGAAATTTCCCAGACAGTCGCTAATCGCATACGGGTCGTATTAAAATCATATCTTGAGTTCTGAAACTCAAATCCAGATCCGTAAATTTTCCCCAAAACTAGACTCATATATGCATCTACAAATTTTTTTCTAAAATTTTTGGTCGGGCCAATTAGTACAGCTTATTAGTTGAAGTCCCCCATGTTACAGGGATCGACTACACTAACCTTTGTGCATTACGACTTGGATATCTCCCTGTAAAGGGCTTCAATACTGATGCCGTTTGTTTCTATAGAAACTAGACTCGAAAAGGAATCTGTACATATATGGCATGGCTTCTAATTATCTCTGGACAATTCATGATGAATTCCCAAAGTCAGACGGGGACTCAAGAACTGCTCGCCCCGTCCCATGAGAACTTAAATATCTCTTAACATACAGCTCATATGGTTGCTTCGTTTCTTCTATATGAAAATAGACTCATCGGGCTTCGATGCCATAATTCATTCATTATTTAATTCCATTCCCTATTTTTATTGATTTTTCAATCTCATGTCATCTTGCTGCCAAAGACTACATTACTAAAGCAACTATGCCTATTTCATGATTTCCTTTGATCTAACTAGTGATTCATCATACATGTCACAAATTATGATCATGACTAGCCATTCCAAAGGCTAATCATTGTCAAACATCTCCCTACTACACTATTGCCATATCATGAATTTTAACACCAAAATAATCAACCATGGCATATGGCATAAAAATCAATTACCAAGACTTGCAACTTAACATTAGAGAACTAAATCCAACCGAACATTTATGCCATTTTCGCATGGCTAAAAGTTTACATACCAAAGTTCAACAAAGCATATTAGCCTATACATGCCAAAATGTTCTCCTAGACCGACTACAAAAAGATACCAAAAGTTGCTAGCGGTGTGATGACTTCGATGACGATCACGGGCACGCAAAAGGACGAGTCCAAGAAACCTAAAATAGGCGACAAGCAAACACCGAGTGAGTATATAACTCAGTAAGCCATAAGCATTATATTGCCGTTCAGTAATAATATATCATAAGAGAAAATAATTAATGCGGATTAAAATCCTCCATCCACACCCAAAGCGTGCTATAATTCCTTAGGCATTTCGGTTTGATCTCATACCAAGCCCTACTTTGATATTTCATACATTACACCATATGACATTGCATGCATTTATCTTCAAGTATAATCACCACATAGGTCAAGACTTACCAAGCTAAATTCCAAATATAAATAAAATGTCTATTCCTCATGAGCTCAAGGTGTTTACTCGTACCACTGTCCATGATTGACTCGGTAAGGCCTCACACGTAGAGCATGTATGTTCATTTGAGGATGTGTAATAAGCCCGCACACTTAGTGCTTAATAGTCGAACTCGCACACTTAGTGCTATATAATCAAACTTGCACACTTAGTGCTATACAATTTGAACCCGCACACTTAGTGCCAATTTGTGATCATAAATGTTTACACCCGCACACTTAGTGCCGAAACCAATAACTCAATACATCTCACCTCTTTTCTTTCCATTCAATACTTTCATCACCACATACATACATGTATATATATATATATATATTTATCATTCCATTCAGCATCATTACTTGGACATTACGACCATTTAAATTAGTACAAAATAAGTGCTTAATGACTTACCTTATATTGGATGAAATGATTCCCAATCGACTACTCGATTATCTTTGCTTTGCCTTTGCTTGATTCTCCCTCTTTGATGTCTTGATCTAAAATGAATACATTTAGTAGTTTAATCTTCTTGCTGGATTTTTATGTGTATAATTTAATGGTTTTTACCCCATTTCACAACTATCCTTGTTCAAAATATCAAAACCTCAACCAATATTCGATTAATGCTTCAAGGTCGAATGTATCGTCACCATTAAGTTAATCTAGTCTCAAGTATTTTTAATCCTAATATACAACATCATGAATCAACTCAACCTTATAAGCCAATATTACTCCTACAATCGATTGTAAAGAGTTAACAAAGAAAATATATTTTCACAAACATATACACCCATATGGCCGATTATACCAAATCAAGTTTAACCTTACTTATCTCAAAATTTTCATTCCATACTATCATCCCCATGACATAGCAAAGTTTTGAACCATGGACTAATTAGAACTAAAACTAGCAACTAAAACATGCATGAATCTCATGGCACAACATCAAACATACCTTAATCTAGATACAAGGATAGCCAACCTCTTCCTAATCCTCTTCCAAACCAACCATGAGCAAGAACCCTTTCTTCTCCCTTGGGATTTTCGGCCAAAAGGATGAAAAAAGATGAACAATTTTTTTGTTTTCTTTCTCACCTTCACGGCAATGGGGAGGGGGAAGAAGCCTTCACACACACATTTTTTTTCTCATTTTTTATTGCTCATGCACCTTATTTTATTTATTCCAACATAAAACACTCACCCAACATGTTTCATGACATGTTTTGCCCATGATTCCTTGTCATGGCCGCCACTAGCACTTGGGGGAAATTTGACATGCAAGTCCTCCTTTTGACTACATGTACTATTAGGTCCTTATAGATTAGCCTATCATTTTTCAAAAGTGTCATACAAGTCCTACTAACTGAATTCACATGCAATCGACTAAATCGAAGCTTGAAATTTTCACACATTCATAAATACATATTCTAGACAATAAATATTACGTTCAAACATTTCGGTGACTCGGTTTAGCGGTCCAGAAACCACTTCGCGACTGGGGTCAATTTTGGGCTGTCACAACTAAGGCCCAATTGGTATTGAAACTGTAAGTAAGGCTGGGGCCAGACTTTTAATTCTTTTATATGACTAACTGTTCCTTCTATAGTAGGGATTTCACACTGAGTTTTCGTAAACTCACCCCGTTTATTAACCTTTCAGGTAATTTCTAGCCTTAGACGGATCGGGGCTACGAGGGGCTCGGAGGAAGCCACACACACTGTTTATGTTACAATTTTGATTATTACTTTTAAATGTTTTATGTGGGTTGTAGTAGAGCCGTTGCAATTTTATGGATTTCAAATTTGGAATTTTATTTATTGTTCTTATAATTGCTAGTATTAGAACACGGTTTTCCAAAGCAACTACTGTTGTTGAAAACATCACGTAACCGTAATTGTTTTTAAATTAAGCTTCCAAGAATCGCCGAGATTTTTACAAAGTTGTTAAGAATGTTATTCAAATTGAGGTTTTCTAACAAGGTTTAAAAAGGGTATAAGTTTTTAATTATTAAGAAGGGTTTTTAATGGAAACATGGTTTTCAAAAAACACTTCAATGTGACACGCTAGATTCGAGCCAAACTTCCAGGCCGGGTTTGGGGTGTTACAATATCGATATAGCATAGACACATGAAACATGTTGTGAACCTTTTCTAATTCCAGTGGTAAATCCAATCGGTAGGCAATTGGTCGCACTCTCTCGGTAACCACACAAGGTCCTATGAAACAAGGACTCAACTTGCCTTTTCTACCAAATCTGAGGATTTTCCTCTACGGAGATACTTTTAAAAATAACTTGAAACTCAATTTCCTTTCGTTTCAAATCTGTATATGATTTCTATCTATCTAAGGTGGCCCTCAAGTAGTCACGAATCACTTTAACTTTCTCTTTAGTCTCTTTGACTAAATTGACCCCGTGAATCTGACCCTCTCTAAGCTCGATCCAATATAAGGGCGTTTGGCACTTTTGCCCATATAATGCCTCATAAGGTGCCATTTTCAGACTTGTCTAATAACTGTTACTATAGGTAAATTCAACCAACGGTCGATACTTTTCCCAACTACCTTGGAACTCAAGGATGTAACACCGTAGCATGTCCTCTAATATCTAAATTACTCTATCTGACTGACCGTCGGTTTGCGGATGGAAAGCTGTGATTAAACTCAACTTTGTTCCCAGAACCCATTTACAAACCATCTATAGTATCCGGCCAAACCCAAAAAGCTTCTAACCTCTATCATATTCTTCAAAGGTTTCCATTTAATAATAGCCGAGATCTTACTTGGGTTAACTCGGATCTCGTCTCCTGACATAAGATGTCCTACAAAATTGACCTCCTTAAGCCAAAATTCACTCTTACAGAACTTGGCTTACAATCTCTTGTCTCTCAAGATTTGCAACACAACTCTCAGATGCTCTGCGTGTTCGCTCTCATCACGCAAATAAATCAATATGTCATCGATAAAGACAACGAAAAACTTATCCAAATATGGCCTGAAAATGATGTTCATCAGATCCATAAATATCGCCAGGGCATTAATCAAAACAAAAGGCATAACGAGGAATTCATTATGCCCAAATCTCGTCCGAAATGCAGTCTTTGGTACATCTTGCTCTTTTACTCTCAACTGGTAGTACCCGGATCTTAGATCAATCTTGGAAAATACAGTGGCCCCTTTCAACTGATCAAACAGATCATCGATTCTTAGCAAAGGATATTTGTTATTCACTGTTACCTTGTTAAGTTGCCTATAGTCAATGCATAATCTCATCGATCCATCTTTCTTTCTCACAAAGAGTACTGGAGCACCCCACGGTGAAAAACTCGGTCTTGCAAAGCCCTTATCTGTTAGCTCTTGCAACTGTGCTTTCAACTCTTTTAGCTCGGTTGGAGCCATCCTATACGGACCAATTGAGATGGGCGTCGTATCGAGAACCAACTCAATTCCAAACTCAATTTCCCTCATTGGAGGTAATCCGGGCAATTCTCCCAGGAACACGTCTGTAAACTCACAAACCACTGGTACCGATTCAATCTTCAACTCAGACACTTTAGTATTCAACACAAAAGCTAGATAGGCCTCATATCCTTTCCTTAAATATTTCTCAGCAGTTAAAGATGATATTACTACAGGCAGATTATCTGATCCATCTGGTCCAACTAGAAGAACATTCTCGCCTTTACATTTCAACTCAATAACTTTCCTCCCACAGTCCACTACAACACTACGAGAAATCAACCAATCCATCCCAAGGATTACGGTAGATTCATTAAACAACAATAACATCAAGTTAGTCGAAAAACAATAACCTCTAATTGTCAAAGGACAATTCTTACACACTTGGTCCACTAATACATATTTGCCTAAAGGGTTAGACACTTTGATCACAAACTCAGTGGACTCTACTAGCATGCTCATACGAGGTACAAATTCCATACAAATTATGAGCAGGTAGATCCTGGGTCAATTAAAGTAACAACAGTTATATCATGAATAGAAAAAGTACCTGTGATCACATCGAGAGACTCTGCCTCTTCCTGAGCTCGAATAGCATAAGTTCTTGCAGGCGCTCTACCCTTGGACCTCACTGCAGCGTCTCTGGATGCACCTCTACTAGAAGCCTCGCTCCCCGGATTCTTTTGTGGTCTACCCCTCAATAGAGAATTGCTTGCCTTTACTTATTGCTTTCTCTCTCCCATCTCAGAGAAATTACGAATAAAGTGGTCTAGTGACCCACACTTATAGCAACCCCTCTCGTTTCCTCGACACTCACCAAAATGACACCTGCCACACTGCGAGCATTTTGGCCTATTTGGCTGAGCACTACCTACACTCGCGACAGAAGCAGTCTGGGCTCTAGAAGTTGCTTTCTGTCGGTTCTTGTTTCTATTTGAAAACCCCACTGAAACATTCGATCGGGTAGTAAACTCTTTTTATCTTTTAGGCAAGAATTGATATGATTTCCCCATCTGTCTTTTCTTTGAATTCTGCGACTCAATAGCTTCTTTTCTCCTTTATTTTACTAGCTCCTCAGCCTTGCATGCTCTCTCGACGAGTACTACAAATTCTCTTATCTCTAAGATGCCAAAAAAGACTCAGATGTCTTCATTAAGTCCATCCTCAAACCTCTTACACATTGTAGCTTCAGTGGATACACATTCCCGTGCATATTTGCTGAGTTTCACGAACTCACGTTCATACTCCATCACAGTCTTATTACCTTGCTTCAACTCTAAAAATTCCCTCATTTTTTATCCATGAGCCTCTAGCTAATATACATTTTTTGAAACTCTTCTTGGAAAAATTCCCAAGTTACTTTTTCTCTCGGTACCACAGACACGAGAGTATTCCACCACTGATATGCCGAATCCTGTAAAAGTGACACCGCACACTTCACGCATTCTTCAGGTGTGCATGATAATTTATCAAATACCCTGATGGCATTTTCTAGCCAAAATTCTGCTATCTTCGAATCATCATCTACGCTAGCCCGAAATTCCTCGACCCCTTGTTTCTGGATCTTGTCTACCGGAGGCTTATCTCTTCTAAACATGTACACGCCTTGTAGAGCTACTGGGGCATACTGAGGAATCGGGGGAGGTAGGGGAGGTGGAGTGTTCGAGTTGGCACGAACGAACTCTGTGTACCAAGCATCCATCACCTGAAGGTAGGCTTCTCTAGCCCCTCCATCCTGGCCCATGGTTACGGGCTCACTCTCTACTGGTGCGGTCCCTTCAGCAGGAGCCGGTGCATTACTTTCCACAACATCCACCGTGGCCCTATCAGGATCCATTTACTATACATAAAAACATAATTTATAATCGTTAGAGATCATCACACTATCAGTATACAATTATGGCATGTATAGCTAGACTCGTACTCTCGCTAGGTTAGTTTTACAACCGACTAAATCATAGCTCTAATACCACTAAATGTAACACCCCATACCCATAACCCACGCCGGGCGGACTACAAGGCATTACCTTGCTTGTTCTCATGCTTACAATCAATCTCAAGTCACCAAGATTCGGTCAAATTTTAAAACTTTTTCTATATCTACTTTAGACTTCTTATTATAGGCCTATGAGTCCCAAATCGATCATTGAAAACTAATCGGAACCATTCCGGGTCCCTAAACCAACTATGAAAATTTCATCCTTGAAGAGGTCACATGCTCGTGTGGAAGGGTAACATGCCCGTGTGACCATTTTAACATGGTCGCGCTGATGGCCCATGTGGCTCACACGGCTTAGGCACATAGGGACACTCCCGTGTCCAATACCCGTGTGGAATTAAATTCTAATTCACACCTAAAGGGGTTTCCACACAGCTGGACACACGCCCGTGTCAATGGCCTGTGTCCCTCACACGGCCATGACACGCCCGTGTTCTAGCCCGTGTGTAAAAACTTGGACATGTTGTTTCTGACGTCAGCATCTTTAAAATGTCACACGGCCACGACACACGCTCGTGTACTAGACCGTGTCCTCCACATAGTTGAGACACACGGCTATGTCTCCGCCCGTGTGTTTAATACCATGCTTATTGACTTGAAATTTTTACGTGCAAGGGACACAGGGCCGAACTACACGCCCATGGGACAGACCGTGCGTCATACACGGCCTAGACAAACGCCCGTGTGTCTACTCATGTGGACAATATAAGGCTATTTACCAAGCCTCATTACCATCTTTATATACCTAGTTCCATGCAAATACCAATCAATACTAAAAAAATACATCTTTTATAAATCAAAATGAGCATTATCCATCATTCAAGGCTTAATACAAAATGAAGGGTTCTAAACCCGAGTCATTGCGATTGGCTAATTCTCAAAGACACAAAATGATAAAGTCTAAGCCCTATACATGCCATATTCAAAAATATAAATCCAACTATATCGATTCTTCAGCTGATAGTGTGATCGATATCTCTGACTTCCGCCGATCCTTGAGTTAATTAGGCGGCACTGAAAGGAAATGAAAAGGAAAGGGAGTAAACATTAAAGCTTAGTAAGTTGCATATAAGTAATATACAACAACAATCACCATGCTCATGATACCAAGGTAGGCATAAGTATACCTTACTCATTGCCGTCTATGCAACCCACAAGTCATGAATATAGAGTTTATATCTCATACGTACCAATTAGGTACCTGTACCACTCACAACACGGTTATACTTTTCTTCATTAAGCTAAAATCACTACTCTCATTGTTGAACCATTCGGAACACTATCGGATATCCATAAGCCTCAAACAAGGGCAAGTTACCGATGCCATGTCCTAGACATGGTCTTACACTGGCTATCATCACCATGGCCGATGCCATGTCCCAGACATGGTCTTTCACTGACACATTTCGTAGCCGATGCCTGTCCTAGACATGTCTTACACTAGCACTCGTCTCAATGCCGATGCCATGTCCCAGACATGGTCTTAAAGTGGCTCTCATAATGTGGCTGATGTATGTCCAAGACATGTCTTACACTAGCCCACCATACCCCATTTGTCATGGCATGAATATCTGATTCATTTCCTAGGTTCAAACTGGAACTCTGCTATCTCTATTATCGTCATACTTTCTCAATTCCAAAATCAAGCAATTCATGCTATGTTAATTTCAAGTATAATTCAGTACATACATTAACAATGTAGTTGTATTATTTATATACAACTTACCTCAGATTACAAAACGTACACGACTAGTCGGTTTAGTCGATTTGCTTGGCTTTCCCCCGGTGTTGGCTCGGAGTTGGAAATTCTTGATCTATATTAGCAAAATACACTCATTTAGTCACTAATCACAAGTAGGCAATTGAAAATTCACACCTTTGGTAAAATGACCATTTTGCCCCTAGACTTTGGTAAAATGACCATTTTACCCCTATGCTCGAAAATTAATTTTTATCAAATTTCTTCGCATCTCACGCTTAACTAAATCTTTTTGCTCTTATAGCAACTCCAAATTCTCTCTATTTCATATACTTATCACTTATTTTGCAACTTGTGCAAAATAGCCCTTTTAGGTGTTTTCATGTTAACACCTTTCACAAAAGTTGTTTATGAGATAACTAAGACTCATTTGCTTCCATAAAAACTCAGAAACCAACACAAATCCCTTCATGGCAAGACCCTAAACTCTTGATCATTTTTCGAGATAATACCTTCATTTGAAAGCTCATGCTTTAAGGGTCTGAAAAGCACAAAAATTATCAATAATGGACATAAAAATCATTTACTTGTGAGTGCTTCAAGTTGCTGAAAATTTTAAGCTCTCAAGCCTCCTAAAATGGCTGATATTTTCATCTAAGAAGGAAGAAAAATGATAGGTTTTCCTTTTTTTGTTATTAAAATTACAACTAGTCAAAATTGGTGACATAAACTTCACCTAATTTTGACCATCTCTCCAATTTTGTCTCCCATGGCCGTCCAAGCTAGTGTTGAAGGGCCTAATTGCCCTTTAAAGACACCCAATTTAGGTTCTCTAGCTATTTAATACCTTTACCTATCAATTTAGGACTTTTACACTTTATGCGATTTAGTCCTTTTTCACAATCGGGCTTACAACCGTTAAAATTAAGTCACCAAATTTTTCATGTACTAGTATAAACATGCTATGAATCCAAAATAATAATAAAATAATTTCTCCAAATTCGAATTTGTGGTCCTGAGACCACTATTCCTATTAGGCCCTAAGTTGGGTTGTTACAGAACTCATGTGATTTCTTGTTGTGCAAATTGTGTTGTTGTATGCTAAGTCTAAGTTGTGTTTACGAACTCTTAAGTCTTGTTGCTATTAGTCATGCAAACATTTCTTTGTAGTTTTGTAAGCCCGCATTTTTACATAATGATTTTTTGAACAATTTTTGCTGTTGTGTTATTATTATGCACAATATATGTTATTTCTATGCAGTATGTTGGAGGTTAAGTTGGGAGTTAACTGATACTCACTTCAGTGGCTAATGTAGCTCGCTAGATTTAGGTCAAACCTATGTCGCGTGTGAATGTTTAGTGCAAATGTGCAAGTATACACGTCTAATTTAGTAATATAGTGATGAGTGAGTATCATCTTAACAGGGATCATAATTGATTAAAATAATTGGCTATTACTAATAAATTGACTAATTAAATTGTGCAAAAGAAAAAAAATGACAAATTGATAAAGAAATTTCATAAATGACTTAATAAAAGCAATTAGGAATGGAAATATGTTAGGGCAATTTAAATACTGTGGAAATTCACAAAGAATAAATGAGGAATATTTGTAATATTGAATAATAATGATAAGATTTACTAATGCTTTATTTTTATATTAGAATAATGCCATGGAAAAATCTTGACCATTCTAATACTCAAGGACTCACTACTATAGTCTGCTTCTTTCGAGAGCCAGACTTTAAGCTATCATTTTAAGTTTTTGTATGTCTATAGAACTCTAGAATGATATACAAATTGTTCTTCCTTTCCCTTTACAGATTGCAAGTTCTATGTCTAGTGTGCTGCAAATATTTTTTCGAATACTTGCCTGTATCATCCGATAGTAATCCAATCTATTTAATCTTTCCAAAATTAAATCAGATCTAATAACATAACATAACATAACATAAATTCATCTATGCCTAGAGCTTGCATACAGGGATTTAAAATAATCACAAATTGAATGAAACAATAATCTACTCAAAATAAAACCGTGGGCATTAAAAATAATAAGAAAACTTGAAGGGCCCGTATGTTCAAGGTTGCATCACAGCCCATGGTCTTGAAAGGTTAGTGGAGAATGTCCATGAATTGAACCCAACTGAACTGAGTGAACCAATAGAACCAAAAACTAATGAGTTATCGAACAAGTTTGAAATAGAAGATAATTTAGTTACTGAAATAGAAGAAGTAGAATCTGAGGAAAAACTGAATGATCCTAAACTAACAAAGGAACTAAAATCTCTAAACCATGAGAGGAGTTGAATGTTGATGAGCCAGTTGAACCAAGTGTTGATCCTGAGTTGACTATTCCTATGCCCATTTCTTCGAACACTGTAAAGAAATTGGAATTGTCAATTATGATGGATATGATGAAATTTATGCGTAACCAACAATAAACTTATTAGAAATATGCGAAAGTTAGAGATGATTCTGTAAGCAATACTTTTAAAACTATCTCTAAAAAATTTGTTCCTGAGTTCCCAGATTATATCTTTGATTCATGGAAGGAAGATAAGAATGCAAGTAAGGATGAAACATGAAAGGAGGAAGATGAGGAGGATAAGTCAAATATATAAAAGGGTGGAATTTATTGTCTTTAGTTTTTACTTCATTTTAGATGTTTATTTTTATTTCCTAATTAGAATTTTTACTTCTGTATAATAAAATATCAAGCATGAATAAATAAAATCAATGCCTCTTCAATAGGAAAAAACATAAAGTGATGTGGTAATGGGAATGAACATGTCTAGGATTGGATTGTGAAGAAAGACTTGGTACTTAATAGGTCTTTATGACTCACCTCTCTTTTCTTGCAACCCTACCTAGTGTTCAGTTTTTATTCATTATTTTGTTTTCAAAATGAGGACATTGCTTCTTTTTAAGTAAGGCATTTTGCATGAATTTTAAAGTATGTTTATTTTGCATGAATTTTAAAGTATGTTTCAATCTTTTTACTTAAGTATGCTGAAATAAATGAATGTTCAAAAAGAATTTTTGTTCATAAGTTTGTTCAAATGCAAGCATGATTTCTAATTTTATCTAATTTATTTGTATGTTATCTTGAGTGATGGAATGCTTGTATGATATTTATTCTTATGTAGTATTTGCCATGAAAATTTGATTTCTTTAGAAATGGACATGTATAAAGGTTTAAGTCTTTAGAATTGACTTAGTAATTTCTTGAGGCAGAATCCTAGGAGGTATAAGAGTCTATTTTGATATAGGCATACTTTCTTTGGATCGTTTGAACCTTTCAAGCCGACCTTATTAAATTAACCCTTGATACTTAATTTTTGAGCTTAATGGCTTATTTTTGCAAAGTACCTACATTATAAACTACATTATCATCTTTTTTTATTTTATCCTATTTTTTGTACATACCTTAACTGAATTTGTCTTACTGATCAAAGTTTGAGGAAAAATATGAAAAGAAGATATGCATACTCTTCATATTATTCAAAAAAAGAAGAATTAATGAAAGAACAAAGGTAAGTTTGTTCAAAAGAATAAAAAGCACAGAAAAGATTGCTCATATTCTCAAAAATAAAGAGCAAAGTTTGCCCAAATTTTGAAAACTGAAGGTTGAGCATGAGCTCGAAATAAGTTTTGGGGTATTCCAAAGACCCAATTATATGAAGGTTGTGACACAGAAAGATCCAAGACAAGTTAGGGTTAAGATGATTGAACCTCAAAATTCACTTCTCTTTATCCCTACCTTTAGCCTAGCTCCATTACAACCTAATAAAAGACCTATATTGATTGGATGGTTATACCGACTATATTAGTGGAGAGGAATTACTAAGCTCAACTTATGAAGACCCCTAATTAAACCTTGAGATTGTTGTGTTTAGTTCATAAGGAAAGCATATTGATCAGTGAATGTTATGTATGACTTTGAAAATGCATGCAAACTATGATTCATGTTAATACTATGATGTGCTTAGTATAAAGATGGAAATAATATTTGCATTCAAGCTACTTATTAATAAAAAGTATTTTTTAGCATGATTTTGTTTATGCATGATTATGTGCAAAGATTGATGCCACTTTATTCATTTTTGCAAAATTGCCTTAGCAAAAGTTGTGTTGTGCATGAACATTACTCGTGACAAGAAATTGTCTAAGTTTGGGGGTATGTAAACTTGAAATTATATAGGGTTTTTTCTATATATTTTTACCACCTTTTACTTAATAAATATGTTAATCTTGAGTAATTGTTATTAAAATAAGTGAATTTTACTTAATTAGTAATATTGGGCATGAATTTATAAAGTATGTGAAATTGTGCTTAAATACATGATTTTTGTACATAATTTATATTATTTCATTTAATTTATTAATATATGATTTTCACTATGTAGGAGGACCATTTAAGATATGATTAATGTGAATTAAATATAAACATGGACAAATCAATTCATGTGGATGGGAAGACCATGCAACTTGGGTCGTGAGGTTGATAATTTGACCTAGTAAAAGAGGTGTTAAAATATGGATATATCTGCTAAATTATTGGACTGAGATATTGTCCAACAAGGGGGAACTAAAGCTCAATTTTAGCACAAGTAGATGGCTGCCCAAAAGTAAGCTTTGGGTATTTATTTAAGGTCCTTACAGTTGAAAAATAATTAGAAATCAGCCCAACAACTTAATATTGAAACCATCCACCCTATGGCTATTAATAGCATTGGTTTGAATTCAAAATGAGGGGACTAAGTCATCCCCTTGTCCTTGAAATATGGTTGGTCATGTATGATAGAAAAAGAAGGAATTTGAAATCTATTTTTAACAAACTCTACCCTTTACCTTCACTTATAAATTCCATGCATCAATCCTTCATCCCTTATTTCTCTTCTCTCATTAGCATTGTGTCTACATTCTATTTCCCTTTTCCTTTCCCTTGCATAGCCATCATCTATCTTTCCATCCTTTAGCCACAAAAGCTTGTCAAAAGCATTCCTTGGTCAGCCACATTGAAACCTTTAGCAATGAAGCATTGAGCAGAACGGAGGAGTGCATCAATCATAATAGATCCGAAAGACTGCTGAACTGAATAGAGTTTATCTTTCCTCTTGTTATTTATTTTAATTATGTTTGCTTTTAGTTTATTGTTTTTGACATCAATTATGATATTTTAAATCCTATTTTCTAGGATGATTATGTTAATTCAATAAGATTTATTTTATTCATGTTTAATATGTTTGGGGCTCAGTTGATCATGTTTTCAGTTAATATCACGATACATTTCATTCATAAGTGATTAAGTGCACTCAGATTAGCTGAGAGATCCTAACCAAACGATGGCTAGTAGGCACATAATTGAAAAGTGCAATGCTCAATTTAGATCGTTAAACCTGACTAAGTTGAGGTTCATAATATCTTTAGTTAGCTCTATTATCTTGTATAGTTTTTATATTTATGTAATTAAACTGTTGCAAACATAAATGTCCCTATGACCTTGCATAAATACTAAGAAACCCTTAGTTAATATGATTAGTAAAATGCATATTTTACTAAGTAAAAAACTCTAAAAGGACTTAATACGGTTTCCAAACTCATGAAAGACCGAGTTTCCGTGGAAGTATTTCCAAACATTATTTAGCGTGATAAAGTAAATTGAATTGATTAATATAATTGTCCTAGACCATTTAATGTTGATTTTTTTTGTTGGTAAAGCCATTCATTCATATATTTAGATAAATTGCATCTATATTAAAATTACATTAGGGATCACACTTTGCATTTAGTTAATTTAAACACTATCCAAAATTTATTGAGTTTTTTACATCAAATTGTGAATTTATAATTTTGCAATTAATCGGTTAAGCTTATATAATCCCTGTGGAGATGATAACTCATTTTTACTTACTTATTACTTGAACGACTATGTACACTTGCACAAATACCGTTACATGCCGCTTCCAGCACCTCTATGTCCTCAAAATCTTGTGACCACAACTTTTATTCACCTATTAGTGGATAAGATTCTTAAATGTGGAGCTAGGGAATCCAAAGTAAAGGTTGACAATGATCCTGCAAAAGCCAAATATTGGTTAGTAAATACGAAGAGAGTTTTTTCAGAATTGATGTGCTCACTTGATGATTGTCTGTGATGTGTGGTTTCATTCTTGAAAGATGAAGCATACTTGTGGTGGGATACCTTGACTACAATGATAGCCAGTGATCATATTAACTAGGACTTCTTTCAGACAGAATTTAGAATGAAATATGTTAGATAATTGTACCTTGACAAAAAAAAATGAGGAGCTTCTTGAGTTGAAATAAGGGAACCGATCAATAGCTGAGTATGAATGAGAATTTGTATAGTTAAGCAAGTATGCTCATAATATTGTATCAAATGAAGAAGAAATGTGCATTAGATTCAAAGATGGCTTAAATGATGATATTTGAATGTCAGTTGCAGTATTAAAGTTACGTGAATTTGTAGAACTCCCAGAACGAGCTCAGAAAATTGAAGAAATTTGCAAGAGTAAACGATAGTCTGATTTGAAATCTTGATATTTCAACAAATGTGGGTCGTCCAAGTTAGCTTAGAGTTTTCCATTAAAGAAATTTAATAATGATGCAAATTGATTGACTACACCTTCAGAGTTCTCTGGTAGAGATAGCCCGAGGCAAAGTAACTTAAAATCTATTAATTCTCCGATGGCTAATGGTGGAAGTGTGAGAAATGTCGAAAAGACTATTGTGATGAATGCAGAAAAAAGGCATTTCGACAAGCATCGATCTAAGTTAGGAACTTGTTTTTCGATGTAAATCTCCTTATCATTTTCTTAGATATTGTATTAAATGGCAAGGTGATTCGGGAAATCAAAATAATAAGCCTGAAGCAACTTCACAGAGAGGAAGATGTCCGGGAAATGATAAAAGTGCTACAACTGGTCAAGGAAAGACTAGAGATACCACCGAATGATCCGAAGCTTGGGCACTTGCTAGAACGTACGCAATTAGAGCTCGAGAATAAACTATTACCCCCAATGTTATTGCTGGTACTTTTTCTATTTTTTATATTGATGTATATACATTTATTGACCCTGGGTCAACACACTCATATATATGCACTGCATTAATAAACAAAAAGATTTTACATGTTGTGTCAATTGATTTTACTATTAAGGTAACTATTCCACATGACAATGTCTCCTAGTTAATTAGATTTATAAGTCATGTCCATTAAAAGTTTAGGGTTACGACTTTCCTACTAGTTTGATTGTATTACCATTTGATGATTTTGATCTCATTTTAGGAATGGATTGGTTGTGTGAACATGACGCTATTGTGAATTGTAAAAGGAAAGAAGTTAGTTTGAAACGTCTGAATGGTGAATTTATTTGTGTTAAGGAAAATGGAATTGATTGTGTGACAAATGTGATTTTGGCAACAATAGCTCACAAACTAATTAGAAAAGGGTGCGAAACTTTTTTAGCTTATGTTCTCGATTTGAAAGTGGCAAAATTGTAACACCCTAAAAACCCAAATCCTGAAAACTCTATTAAAATTTTTTTTGTGTGCTTATGATGTGGATGTATGTTTGCTTTAGTAGTTTAGTGCTCTGGGAGTGTCTAGGAAGCCATGGGTTCAAGCATTGACCTAAGCAAAATTTTTCTCCTAATTGAGTAACTTTTCTCCAGCTAGTAGACTCTTAAATTGATAAGAGTGTTGCATGACATAAAAGGCTTGCTAGTGTAGTGGCAAGGGGCGTGTGGACTGTTAAGGAGGGATCTGGGGTTTGAGGCCTGTTAACGCAAAAGAGTATTTTTGTTTTGTTTTACTCCTGACGTGGGAAGGTGTTGTAGTGGAATAGGAATTGGAGTGTTGGAGGAGTGTGAGGAGATGTGGTCGAATTCTAGGGAGTGGTTGGAGGGATTTTCGGTTGGTAGGGATTTGGATGAGTGGGTTATGGTTGAATGATCTTAGGAGCGATAGGGGGAGAAAAATTAGGAGTTTTGAGTGGAGTGGTAGTGAGTGTGCCAATTTTGGACTCTCACTTTTGGCTTTTTCTGCTTTTGAGCAAAAGCTAGGGGGTTTGGTCATTTTTTTTGGTTCTTTTGTAACACCCCTCGCCCGTATCCCTCGCCGGAACAGGGTTCGAGGTGTTACCCGACTTAAACTTAGTCAATCACACAAAAATCGTGTCGAAAAATTTCAATCAATTTAAAAATTTTCTTTTCACATGCAATCTGTCCCATATATGGGCTTACGAGGTCCAAAACATTAAAACCCTATACATGCCATAGACTCGAAATACTAAGATTTACTTACACCATTAGCGTGAGCTCGACAGTGTGATAATATCTCCAGCGAACTCCAACCCTTGCAAGTAACTGAAGCCAAGAATCTATAAAACAGAGGAATGTAACAACGGAGTAAGCTTTCATAAGCTTAGTAAGTTTTAAGCAATGCAAACAAACAAACGCAATTATACTTCGATTATTCAATTTCTCAAAAGGCCATTTTCTAGATATATTACCATTTGGCCGAATATACACAAGCACATACTGCACATTCAGCATTCTTATAATATTTAATCTGAATTCATATAACATAAATAAATCAAATGCTCTCACTTACTTTCACACCTTGACCGAATGTATCATGGTCATAGATATAATTATAACATTTATTCACATATGTATCACATTATACACTTGTGATTTCATTCAAATCGAACTCACATATGAGTACATAGTGCATGCCTGGCTCACTTAATGTATTGAATGTATTCATTTGTCAATCTAATACGAGGTGCCTTAACCTTAGACTTTTATTCATTCACCGGCATTTCGCCTGTTAGGCTCGAGGCCCGATATCGAAAGCCCGAATAGTATCTCACTGGCATTATAGCATGCTAGGCTCAAAGGCCCGAATACACATCACCGGCATGAAGCCTGCTAGGCACGAAGGCCCGAATACACATCACCGGTACAAAGCATGCTAGGCACGAAGGCTCGAATATAATACCAGCACTAGGCCTGCGGGATTTATCCCGGATATAATTCCAGCATATAGCCTGCGGGTCTTGAAGCTCGGATACACATCAAATATCATGCATATTAAATCATATATTAACACATCTCATTCAATATATCACATTAGTAGCCATTTGCTACATTCGGATATAAGCTCCATATGAACACCATCATTTACATTTTCAAAAGTCATACATAAATATCACACATCCATTTCACCATTCAAACTTAACCCATAGTGACCATTCGACTATAAGTCATATACATAAATTATTTATCGCACAACTTAATTCCAGTAGAACCAAAAGGTCACAATTCATCTAATATGTTCATATTGCTCACTGATTCATACACAACCTTTCAAATTAGCAATTATAAGATGGTTCCGCACATAGTCCGTCCTTATCGATAATTTACGATGGTTTTACCCTTACTCACATATAGGCATTTTTACCTATGCTTCTCAATTCACATTCGTAATTCAATTCCAATCGATTTAACATGCATAAGTACATATCGTATACCTGACCAACTTAATGTATTTGAACGAATTCGATTGTCAATTTAACACCAGGTCTCATAGTTGAACATAAACATGAAACCATTTCTTATACGTTCGATTCACATCAATCATCAAATTCATTTAATTCACATGTACTTTATTAGGTTGTTCGTACTGAATAATTTACTATCTGGAACAAATCCACATATCGTATTAGCCCATAGTCTTATAGCACTACACTTTTAATAGTTTACCTCATCGAAGTTCACATTTAATCACTTTAGTACCAAGCCACCTTCGGCTACCACAACGGACTAAATATAATAATTTTATACACATCATGGTTTCCTTTAGATATTCAATAATCACAAATCGTGATATCTCCACCAGCACATATACGACATAGTTTATTCGTTGTAACACTCATTTAGTGCATCAAATTTCCAAATCCAATTCAACTTAGGCATAATAGCCATAATCGGCTTATAGCCTTAAATCATTACATATTCGGCACATTAACTAAATAAAATTTACATTCCCTTTACCATATTAATTTAACTCTTAGGCATATAAAAAGGAATCAAGCTTAAACACTTAAAAACTTACCTTGAATGTTGCCGAACGATTACAACGGCTATTCGATTACTTTCTCTTTTCCCTTATCCAAATTTTGCCCCTCTATGCTCTTGAGCTTCAATTCAAAGATTTTAAACTAGTCATTATTCGACTATTCGAGCATCACTTTCAAAATATAATATATATATATATATATATATATAATATTCGACTTTCACACCTACTAATCATAGTAAGCTTATAAGAAATCAATAAGCAACTCATTAACAAATTTTTGTCAATGTTTACCACATAATCAAAATTTCACTGCAAGCTGTCTTCCTGAGCAACAGTCACTAAATCATTTATAAATGGAGCTACAAAACTCCAAATCAAGTTCTGTTAATTTTCCCTGAAAATAGACTCATATATTCTATTCATAAAATTTTCAGAATTTTTGGTTTGGCCAATCAATACCAGATTTTTCTTAAAGTTTCCCCTATTTCATTGTTTGACTAATCTGACCACTCCTCACTACGAATCAAATTTCTCATTGTACAGAATTCAAAATATGTTCTTGTTTATTTTATGTTAAATTAGACTCATTAAGGAGTCTAAGCATATAAATTTCATCTTATGACTATTTTTGTACAATTTATAATGATTTTATAAAGTCAGAACAGAGGATTTAGAAGTCATTCTGACCCTGTCCCACATTACTTCAAATATCTCATTATCGGCAATTCTTTTGCTTACACGGTTTATTTTATAAGAAACTAGACTCATTAATATTTAATTACATAATTTATTATGCTTCTAACTCATCTCCCACAATTTATGGTGATTTTCAAAAATCACATTACTGCTGCTATCCCAAGCAGATTTATTTCCAAATCACTCTTTCACACATACCTTGCATGCATGTTATTTAAACATGCATATCACAAATCAATCATCACATACCTATAACTTCATCTATCTTCCATTTTTCATCAAAATAACATGAAACAACAACCATTTCCTTCATGCAGAAATTTATCATGTTTGCTAGTAAATTTAAAGATAAAACCGAAAGTGTAAAGGTTTAAGTACCTTACGGCAACAGCATGGAAATAATCAATTTAGGTCATAAAACAACAATAGAATTCATATTTGAACAGAATAAATTTGCTTACATTGGAACAATAAATCAGCAGCTATAATTCTTGTTTGAACAATATAAAACCCAAAATTTTGGACATTAAAGACAACAAAATTCATATTTGCTCACCACAAAACACATGATTTTGGTCATCAACAACCCAACTATTCATCTCATAAACTCAAGCCGAAAACCGAGAATCATGCATGGGGTTTGCATGCTATAACAACTTACTCAATAATCCAAAATCATCAAGTTTTATTTCATTTCACTTACCAGCCAAAAGAATAGCAACGTACAAGTCGAATCCCATTCCGAGCCTAGCCTTGTGCAAGCTCCTTCCCTTTCTTCCTACTACATTCTCCCTTTCCCTTAGCAAGTTTCTTGAGGAAATCAGCCCCTAAAGCAAACATGTAATAAGCTATCCCATCACCTCACCCTTGCAATGAACAAAGAAATTCCAGCTGAAAAATTCTCTCCTCCCCTATTGTTTTTTTCTAACTTTCGGCTATCAAGAACAAGGATGGACAACCTTGTTCTTTTCACCCTTTTCTTCTTCTTTTTTTTTCCACATTTTTTCCACCATGCATTATTTGCCCACTACAATTTAACCTATCACATTTCCGAAGTTTCACACATAAGTCCTTTCTAATAACTTTCACATACAATTGACAAAATCAAAGCATGAAATTTTCACGCATGCACTTTCACATATATTAAACACAAAATATAACATCTAATTATTTCTATGACTCGGTTTTGTGATCCCGAAACCACTTTTCGACTAGGGCCAAATTAGGACTGTCACATCTTTTCTCCTTGGTGCGAATTGCAACCTTTTTGTTTTGGTCGTTTTGTTTTTGGTCATTTTTTATCTTTCTCAGATTGTTCTCTACTAACATTTTGGTCACCGATTTCCTTTGCTTCTCTTCTCTCTAGTATCAAGTTCTTTGGCTGAATATCTCCCTTTCTTCCTCTCTCTCACTCCAACGCTACCCCTCTTGGCTGAATACACTTTCTTCATTCACCTTTCCTCTCTTCTTCTCACTTGACCGAATATACCATCACCCTCTCTTTCGGCTCTCAAGTTCATCAAAGTTTATTTTTGTCCATCTGGCTAGTGAAACCTAATACTCCATCCCTTTTGGGTTGCAGTTTGGTGTTGTTCTTCAATAGGTCGATATATACTCTTACACTGCTAAAAGTCGAATACTTTTCCTTTCTTGTCGATTCTTACCCTCCTTTTCCTAAGTGTGGTGTTTCTTTCTGTTTCTAGAGTTCTTGGAGAGTGAAGGAGTTGCTAGTGATTACTGAGCAATCGAACCTTTTCCTTTTTACTCGATCAAGGTAATTCTATTTACGATTATGGTGTTCAACTGGTACATGACTTGTTTAGGAAGATGATGGTCGATTGCCTATTTTCTCTTATCCTTAGGTTGTGTTTCAATAAGCTATATTTTAATCTCATGTCATGTGTTTTTGGTGGTCATCGTTAATGGGTTTTGTTGTCAATGTAGCTATTTGATTAGGAGAGTGAACCAGCCTTCGTCAACGATTCTAGCAGGGCTAATCACTCTCACGATCAAGGCAAGTATCGAATGTTATTTTAAGTTGGGATTAAGGAAGGGTGATTAACCCTAGTATTAATCGACTAATAGATTATCGTGACTGAATGTAGGTTTGGGAAACTCTTGGGCTAGGCGCACATTTCGCAACAGGTGTGTAATCACAATGCTTTAATCGAAATTCGGCAAAAGCCAAAAAATATGGCTAGTGCAGCTACATGAGCGTGCGCTCACTCGTGTGGTGAACTGAATGCAGAAAGTGTGAGCGTTCGATCATAAAAGCCACCATGAGTGTTTTCATGGTCTCAGGCCGTTTTGAGCCACGTTAGGCCGCAACAGGCCGTGTGGGCCCCGTGGGTTCATGGGCCCCACACGGTAAACCACACGGACGTGTGGAGAATAGTGGGCCAGGCTGTGGAATTCACACGACCAAGGTCATTTTTAGGCTTATTGGGCCACACGAGGGTGTGGACCCACATGGGCTGTATTGTGGGCTTGAGCCATTTTCACTGTTTGACTATTAAGGTTGCACGAGTCGCCCGAGATGACTGTGGACCTACTATTGGGTCGGTAAGTATACCTAGACCCTAATTTGATGATATGACTATTATACCCCTATAAGGTAAAATGACTGGCATGCCCCTATACTATGTTTGACCTTATTTGAGCATGACGTGATTTGTATATACGTATAATCTTATGACATGACATATTGCATGGGGATGGGTTATTATATTTGGAAGAAGTGTATTGTACTGGCAGCTCTGCTGTAAATACTGTTAATGTCGAAACCGGTGCTATATTTTGGAGTGTAGGGATGGGTGGGTCAATTTTATCCCCACATGGAGTGTAGGGCTAGATGGAGTGGAGTGTAGAGGACATATGGGTAGGATTATCTGATTGCATTTCTATTACTGATACTGAGATGGGCTAAGGCCCACACTGATACTGTTACTGTATTGGACTAAAGCCCTAACTGAGATTGAACTGTTACTAAATCGGGTTTAGGCCCAGATTGTATCTGTTTACTGTACGACTGATTGCTGTTGGAGGATTACACACTGAGTTATCATAACTCACCCTTCTGCTTTTCTACACAGGAAATCCTTAGGTGGGCCGGTGCTGCGAGGGACTCGATGGTGGCCACACAACCGTGCTTGTTTCCACTTCTTAATTTCTCTTTTATAAGTAATTTAATTTGGATTTTAGTTATGTAATAAGGCCTCTTAAAGTTTTTCCTTGGTTTGGGATTTTATTTACTTTAAATCATATCTGCTAGCAATAGGTCGCGGTTTTATTAAAAAGAATACATGTTTTCAAAACACTACGCTCTTGTAACCAATTTAAACCAACTTGTTTTAAAAGTACAATTACAAACTAATATGAGTAACACTTTGCTATATCAACTTGGGTTTTAACAATGATCAAATGACGATAAGTTTTCATAAAGATCACGACGAGGTTTTATGTAGAATAGATTTTTCAACGGAACCACGTTTTTCTGAAACTCACTTCAATGTGACATGACAGATTCGGCCATAACGTCTAGGCCAGGTTTGGGGTGTTACAGAAATCCAAAATCGACAAAGGATTGATAGTTTAGGAATATGTTGATGTATTTCCTGAAGAACACCAACTCGAGAAGTTGAATTTGTACTTGAACTTTCACCAGGAACAACTCCATATAAAATGGCTCCTACCAAGTTAAAAGAGTTGAAAGCACCGTTACAAGAATTTTTAGACCATGGATTTATTCCACCGAGCGTGTCTCCTTGGGGTGTTCCAGTTTTATTCGTGAAAAAGAAAGATGGGTTGATTAGATTATGTACAAATTATCGGTAGCTGAATCGGCCTACTATTAAGAATAAATATATGTTACTTCATATTAATGATTTATTCAATCAGTTGAAGAGAGCTATAGTATTTTCAAAGATTGACTTAAGATCCATATATTATTAATTGCGAGTTAAAGAGCCAGAAGTATGAAAAAAAGCATTCAAAAGTAGATATGGTCACTATGAATTTCGAGTGATGCCATTTGATTTGACTAATCCTCTTACAACGTTCATGGACTTGATGAATCGAGTATTTCAGCCATATTTAGATCAGTTTGTTGTGGTGTTCATTGATGAAATCCTGATTGATTCGCTGAATGAGCCAGATCAGGCAGAGCATTTGAAAATTGTGTTGCAAACTCTGCTTGAAAAACAACATTATGCGAAATTCAGCAAATATGAATTTTGGTTACGAGAAGTTGATTTTCTGCGACATGTTATCTCTGTTGATGGAATCAGGGTTGATCCAAATAAAATATATACGATTATTGATTTGAAAGTTCTGAAGAATGTTTCCAAGGTTCGTAGTTTCTTAGGCTTTGTAGAATATTATTGGTGTTTTTGTTAAAAACTTCTCTATTATAGCAAATCCAATGACTAAGCTACTGTAGGAAGATGGTAATTTTGTTTGGACTAAGAAATGCTAGAAAAGTTCGAGCAGTTGAAGAGTATGTTAATCGTAGCTCCAATATTTACTCAACCTGAAACTGGGAAAGAATTTATTGTGTACAATGATAAGTCTTTTTGTGGTTTAGGTTGTGTTCTGATGCAGAGTGGAAAAGTAATCACTTATGACTTGAGGCAACTGAAGCCTAAAGAGTGAAACTATCCAACACACGACTTAGAGTTGAGAAATGCCATATTTTTACTGATCATAAAAGCTTGAAATACTTAATGACTCATAAGGAATTGAATTTGCGTCAGCGTAGATGGCTTGAATTACTAAAAGATTATGATTTAATAATTGATTATCATTCTAGGAATGCTAATATTGTTGTAGTTGTTTTGAGTTAGAAATCTTTGTTTTTTCTAAGAGCTATGAATGCAAACTTAACAGTGGTACGTGATGATTCTATTCTTGTTGAGTTGATAGTAAAGTCAGTATTTTTATCAAAAATTCAGGAACTTTATAAAAATTATTTAGACTTATTATCAAAGCTTGAACTAGTGAAAAGCAGTCAAAAGACAGATTTTTGCACTAGGGTTGATGATTATTTATATTTTTGAAATCAATTGTGTGTACTGAATGATTCAGGATTGAAACAATAGTTGTTGAATGAAACTCACAATAGTGTTTACTCGATTCACCAGCTGAGTACGAAAATATATAATGATTTGAAACAATGTTATTAGAGGCCTAGTATGAAATGTGAAATAACAGAGTCTGTGTCTAGATGCCTAGTTTGCCAGCAGGTGAAAGCCGAACATCATGTTTTTTTAGGTTTATTACAATTTATGATGATTTCAGACTGGAAACGGGAACGAGTCACAATGGATTTTTTTCATGATTACCTGTAACTCCGAAAAAAAAAGATTTGATCTAGGTTATCATTGATAGATTAATGAAATCGGATCATTTTATACCCGTTCGAATTGACTATCCGCTCGAGAAATTGGCGAAATTGTATGGTTCAGAAATTGTGAGATTACACTGTAACACCCCGTACCCGAGACCGTTGCCGGAGTCGGACACGAGGGGTTAACGGGCTTAATCCACTTACTTGCACAATTCATTTTAAAAATTTCCAGACAGCCGTCTAACTGTGTCACTGTCACCTTAAAAATCATATCATGAGTTCCACAACTCAAAAATCAGTTTCGTGATTTTTCCCTGAAACTAGACTCATATATGCATCTACAAATTTTTTTCTAGAATTTTTGGTCGAGCCAATTAGTACAGTTTATTAGTTAAAGTCCCCCATGTTACAGGGATCGACTACACTGACCTTTGTGCATTACGACTTGGATATCTCCCTGTACAGGGCTTCAATACTGATGCCGTTTGTTTCTACAGAAACCATACTCGAAAAGGAATCTGTACATATATGGCATGGCTTCTAATTATCTCTGGTCAATTTATAATGAATTTCCAAAGTCGGAACAGGGACTCCAGAAACTGTTCTGGCCCTGTCTCACGAAAACTTAAATATCTCTTAACATACTGATCATATGATCGTTTCGTTATTTTCCTATGAAGATAGACTCGTCAAGGTTCGTTTACATAATTTATTCACTATTTAATTCCATTTCTACTATTTTTAGTGATTTTTCACATCCACGTCACTGCAACTGTCAGCATCTGTCTTTAAGGCAGGCTTTACCTAATTCATAGTTTCCATGATTCAACTAGCCCTTTAACATAAATAGCACAAAATATGATCATGATTAACCATCCCAATGGCTAATCGTTTCCAAACATTTCCATACCTCTTAATGAACAACATACAATGATTATAATACCATGCCCAAAGTATACTTAAGCCATTTTCGCATGGCTATCCAAATTTACACAAAACCGAAAGGTACATGACCTACAACAAAAGGGTAGTCCTATACATGCCATTTCAAAGTTCAACCAAAAATATACCAAAAGGAGCTTTGATAGTGTGGGTGACTTCGACTTCAAAAACCCCGAGTCCGATAGCTAAAGAACCAAAATCTATACAACAGAGAATCAAAGAAACGGAGTAAGCATTAAATGCTTAGTAAGTTTTGAGCAAAGAATTTAGACACAACCAAAGTATAGCATTCATGTAGCTAAACAGATAATTTCACATGCACAAATTTTCAATATCATACTTACTTCACATTACCAACCCTTATATTCATACACAAAGATCAACTTAGCCAAAGGCGGTAGCTCATTTATCAACCGGCGAATACTTATTTGTAAGGGCTCAACTAATTCAAAGCGCATCTGAAACATACCTCAATGTTGGGATGTTACAAGCGTATTAACTGAAATTTTACAGCAAGATCGTTCATTCCCGAATCACGTACCTTGAATTTAACCGAATATAGCTACTCGTTCAAATGCCTTGGGACATAGCCCGGTTATAGTAACTCGCACAAATGCCTTGGGACTTAACCGGATTTAGTAACTCGCACCAATGCCTTGGGCTTAGCCCGAATTAGTAACTCGCACAAATGCCTTCGGATCTTAGTCCGGATATGGTCACTTAGCACAAAGCCTTGGGACTTAGCCGGACATCATTCGAATAACCATGCACATTTAACAATAAATCATGACACATTCAGTATTTCATTTTCATTAGCAAAACTCAAACACAAGACACTTATCACACTTGCAAATTTCGGCTCAATAGCCACACACAAAGAGCATGATTTTGATTTGCTTAAAACATGATCTAATCAAATCATAATTTAAGCTCTATTACTCAAGAACTTACCTCGGATGTTGTCGAACGGCTTCAACGGCTATTCGATCACTTTTTCCTTTCCTTATCCAACTGTGGTCCCCTAAGCTCTTGAGCTAATTCAAACAAATTTAACTTATTAAAGTCTCATTTTGCTAGCTTATGGCGAATATAACAAGGAGTTTGATAGGTCATATGGCCACCTTTTAGCTCAAATACACAATGATCATACACATTTTAATCACATCAAGCAATTTAATACAATTCATTCGAACATCAAAAGAGAAGCTCAAGGTACTTAGCCCATATATACATTAGACATTAGAGTCACATATGTACGAAATCACGAATCGAATTCAACATACTAGCTAATATTTCCCTTAGCGAATTTTCTAAGTCAAGCTAAAGCCATCAATAGGCTACCAATGGCCGAACATACCCATCAACTCATGTACTCATTCATGTGGCGAACATACACATCTATGCTAAGGCCGATTGCAACACTTAATACATTCTACAAGTATGGTCACTTGTATTGACTAAACACCATTTGTTTCAAGTTAAAAACTTGGCTAATACACATATATACACCATTAAAGCATCCTCTCCCTTTCCATTAATTCAACACATGCATTACCCATAATAAACAAAATTATATTCGGCCTTAGCACACAACTTGCTAGCCGATTCTCCTCCATCTAGCAACTAATGCACATACGAGCTCATTTGTTAGACTCTACTTCATCTAACAACAACCTTATTTCTCTTCTATTTCCTACCATGGCCGAATGCTCAAGATACCTCAATATCAAAACTTTTAACTTGGGTTGCTTAAAGAGCTTGGTGATGAGTTCAAATTTATCTAACACCTCAAGCAACATAACACATCCCTTAATCTAGTGAACCACCATAACATCAAACACCAACCAAGAAAACAACACCCATGGCCGAGTATCATCTTCATCACATAGCAAGATTTAGACCATGGGCTAGGTAGAACTCAAGCTAACAACTAAAACATGCATGCATCTCATGGACAACATCAAACATACCTTAGTCTAGCAAATCACCATAGCCGATTTTCTCAAGCTCCTCCCCTTCCATTCTTTCCTCTATTCGGCCAAGGATGAACCAAAGGATGAACACTCTCTTTTTTTTTGTTTTCTTTCCTTCAACTCACGGCAATAGAGGGCATGGATGAGACCCTTTTTTTTTTTCCATTTCTTTATTACTAACTTTATTTTATTGTTTCCTCCCATGATGCACCAACACAATATGTCTATGACATGTTTTGCCCATCACCCTTTGTCATGGCCGGCCACTAGTAATTAAGGGGGAAAATTTGACATGCAAGTCCTCCCTTTTGATTACATGCACTATTTGATCCTTGTAGATTAGCCTATCATATTTCAAAAGTGTCACACAAGTCCTATGTACTACATTCACATGTAATTAACTAAATCGAAGCTTAAAAATTTTCGCACATTCATATTCATATATTTTAGACCATAAATATCACATTCAAATAATTTGGTGACTCGGGTCAGCGGTCCCGAAACCGCTTTCTGACTAGGGTCACTATAGGGCTATCACATACACGGTGTACCACTATCGACTATATCTGATTATGATTCAAGGTTTACTTCTAGATTTTGGGGGTAAATTACACGATGCTCTAGGTTCCAGGTTGAACTTTAGTACCGCTTTTCATCAAAAACAGATGGTCAGTCAGAGCGAATAATTCAAATTTTGAAAGATATGTTGTGGAGTTGTGTTTTTAAGTTCGAAGGTAGCTGGGAAAAATATTTTTTAGTGGTTAAATTTACGTACAATAATAGCTATCAATTGAGCATAAAAAAGACTCTGTAGGAGGCTTTATACGGACGTAAATGTAAAAGTCTGTTGTATTGGTCTAAATTGAATAAGAGAAAAGTTAGCTGGAGTTGATTTAGTTCGAGAAAGAGAAGAAAAAATTTAAATGATTTAAGATAACTTGAAAGTTGCATCTGATCGTCAAAAATCTTATTCTGATTTGAAACATAAAGATATAGAATTTTCTATCTGTGAGAAAGTGTTCTTGTAAGTCTCTCATTTGAAGAAAGTGTTACATTTCAAAAAAGGAAAACTCAGTCCTAGATTTATCGGACCGTATGAAGTTCTAGAAAGAATTGGACTCGTAGAGTATCACTTGGCATTACCCCCATAACTCAACAGAATTCATAAAGTTTTTCACGCATTGATGCTTCAACGTTATTGTTTTGATCCATCGCATGTTTTATCTATGGATGAAATTGAGTTACAACCTAATTTTACTTATGATCACGAGCCAGTGAAAATCTTAGCTCAGGAAATCAAAGAAATGAGAAATAAGTTTGTACCATTAATTAAAGTATTGTGGCATCGGCTTGGGATTGAAGAAGCGATGTGGGAAACTGATAAACTGTAAATTATACATATTTTTACCCCATGTTTAATGCATTTTATGGATGATTTCCCATTAGAATTGGTGAATTAGATGCTCCTAATGCTTTAATTTCATGTTTTATACTTAGGAGAGCATAGGAGAGTGAAAGGAACGATAAATGGGCCACAAACGGAGAAAATGGGCCAAAGTACGAAATCAACACGGCTTGAACCTCCTCATACAGGCAGACCACACGGCCGTGTCAATTTGGCAGGCTCAAACACGGCTTGAAGTAATCGAACACGGGCGTGTGCCACGGGCGTGTCCCTGCCAAGCCCAAGTTGAGTCCAATTCAAAAAAGGCTAATTTTTAGGGCTTTTAGGCATTCCAAAGCCTATAAATACACCCTAGAGAATGAAAAAAAGGACACAGAGAATAGGGAGTAAGGAATTACTCCAAGAAAGTTGATTGATCCATCTTAGAAGCCAGATTCATCATTAAGACTGAAGATCTCTCCTCAATTTCCCTTCAGGAGTTTTGGGTTTTCTTTATGTTTTGCATTCTTTATTTTTCTGAGATGTTGTCTTATTTATTTATGAACTAAAACCCCTAAATACCTAAGGGGAATGAAACTTAAGACGAATCTTGTTATTATTTTCTGAATTGTATGATAAATATTTAACTTGTTCTTAATTATGTGTTATTAATTCTTGTTTTGATATCCCAGGATACTGATTCAAGACAAGCTCTTATTCAGAGGAGGAATAGACCCTGTCTAAGAGTACATTTGTCATAATTAAGTGGAGTTGATTGCGCGCCTAGACATAGGGTGGCAAGATTTTGCCGGATTAGGGTGAAACCTAATAAGGGGATTCATAGATCGAGTTAATGCAACCCTAGAGTGTTAATTAGAGAAAAGTCTCGGTTATTCAATCTAGGGATTAGACGTTATTAGTCTTGAATAGGGATAATAACATAACTTAAGGATCTCTACAGAACAAGTTGAATGAATAAATTGTCCGATTTGGAGCCAGAATAACAAGTAAAGACTAGGTGGATTTTTCCTTAGGTATTGTCTTAAGTCAATCGATTTTCTCCAAAAGCAATTCCCCATTTCTTTTCTTTGTGAGCACTTAGTTTAGATAATTAGTTAATTAAAACAAAACCTCTTTATTCTTAGGCTAGATAATAAAAAGACAGTCATTACTAGTACTTTTAGTTCCTTTGGGTTCGACAATCTAGTCTTGCTAAAACTATACTACTGTTCAATAGGTACACTTTCCTACATCGCAATAATAATTAATTCAAGAACGAGTAATTATAAATATTTAAAACCTATCACGAAATCACGCGATCAAGTTTTTGGCGCCGTTGCTGGGGAGCTAAGATATTAGGAAGGCTCAATTTTTATTACTTTAGCCATTTATTTTTCTTGCAATTTAATTTAATTTTATTATTATTATTATTTATTAACTTACTTTTTCTTTCTCTTGGCAGGTTTTTATAGTTTATGACTGGAAGAAACCCGTCAGGACCATTACTTTTTGACGAAGAAATCGATCGTACAATTAGTAGAAATCAAAGAGAAATAAGGCGAAGCTTATGATACACAGAGAACGAGCAAGAAGACGATACTCAACCCCCAATCGAAGAGATGGCTGAAAACCAAGACAATCAGCTACCTCCTGCAATTGCAGCTAATCAAAATCCTGCTCTACACACTATGTATGATTATGCTAAACCTTCTTTAACAGGAACTAAATCTAGCATAGTTAGACCTGCTGTAGCTGCAAATACTTTTGAATTTAAACCTAACACTATTCAGATGATACAACAATTTGTTCAGTTTGATGGTTTACAGGATGAAGATCCCAACGTTCACTTAGTAAACTTTCTGGAATTTTGCGATACATTTAAAATTAGTGGTGTTTCTGATGATGCCATTCGTATTTGGTTATTCCCTTTTTCATTAAGGAACAAAGCTAAACAGTGGTTGAACTCGTTACCACGAGGGTCAATTACTACTTGGGAACAAATGAACGAAAAATTCTTACTAAAATATTTTCTGCCTGCTAAAATGACTAAATTACGTAATGATATCTCTTCTTTTGTGCAGATAGATTTAGAAACCCTCTACGATGCATGGAAGAGATACAAGGACTTACTAAGAATGTGCCCTCACCATGGGTTACCGCTTTGGCTCCAAGTTCAAACATTCCACAATGGTTTGAATCCTTTGACTTGGCAAATGGTTGACGTAGCTACTAGCGGAACCATCAATAATAAAACACCTGAAGATGCCTATGAGTTTATTGAGGAGATGGCACTGAATAACTATCAGTGGCAAGTCATGAGGACAAAGCCAATGAAAATAGCCGGTGTTTATAACGTTGATTCGATCATCATGCTGTCAAATCAGGTAGAACTCTTGAATAAAAATATTGATGGTTTTCTTAGTTCTTCACAGGTTCACCCAGTAATGCAGTGCGAAGCAAGTAGCGGTGGAACAAGCCATTCGAAATACCAACCTTATGGCCATAACATGGATAACGAGCAACTAAACTACATGGGTAATAATCCTCGACCTCAAAACAATCCATTTAGTAACACTTACAATGCAGGTTGGAGGAACCATCCCAATTTTTCGTGAGGAGGCCAAGGAAATCAAAGACCACAACATCCTCCGAGTTTTCAGCAACCACCCTACCAACAAGAAAAGAATCTGAACCTTGAAGAGATGCTCTCAAAGTCTATATCGATGTCAGAAACTCATTTCCAGAACACCGAGACAGCACTTAAGAATCAACAAGCTTTGATCCAAGGGCTCAAAACTCAGATAGGCTAGCTTTCCAAACTAATCTCCGAACGACCACAAGGTAGTTTGCCAAGTAATACTGAACCCAACCCAAGGGAAAAGCTCAACGCAATTAATGTTCAAGATGAAGAAGGATTTGTGGAGCCTGAACCAGAATCGCGGCAAGAAACTGTGGTAAGCAAAGGTCATGGTGAGGTAGATCAAAATACAAACAAATCAGTGAATGTCGAATATAAACCTCATGTACCATACCCCAACGCAACAAGAAAAGACCGCTCAGATGAACAATTTAGTAAATTCCTTAAACTCTTAAAAAAAATTACATATTAACTTACCGTTTATTGAAGCTCTATCGCAGATGCCAAACGCAATGAAATTTTTAAAAGAGCTTTTAGCAAATAAGCGAAAGTTGAACGAGGCATCACATGTGGAGCTAAACGCAGTGTGCTCAGCTGTTCTGAAAAATAAGCTACCGAACAAACTAAAAGATCCAGGGAGTTTTATGATTCCTTGCTTAATTGGTAGTTTAGATGTTAATAATGCATTAGCTGATTTAGGGGCTAGTATCAACGTCATGCCTTTTAAAATATTCAAGCAACTATGTCTCGGGAAACCCAAACAGACTAGGATGAGCATTTAATTAGCAGATAAAATTATAATATTTCCTAGGGGTATTATTGAAGATGTGCTAATCAAAACCGATAAATTTATATTTCCCGTTGATTTCATTGTTTTAGACATAGAGGAGGATAACAATACTCCTTTAATCCTAGGAAGGCCCTTTTTAGTAGCTGCTAAAACAATTATTGATGTTGGCACAGGTGAGCTCAAGCTTCGCGTAGGAGACGAAACACTCATCCTTCAAGCTCGCAATTCTGACAACACATCGAAAATTGAAAGTGATCGTCTAAACCATTCTATTAAAACTGACCACATGATACAACCCACTTTGCAGGAGATAAGTCTGAAGGAAGTACATGAGGCACTCTCAAACAACAGTAGAGGTTCTATTCATGAAGAACGAAGGCTGCAAATAGAGGAGCTAGATGAATGGCGAACACATAAATCGAGAACACATGATAAACCAAAACTATGCCAGAACGAGCTTGATACCTCTCCAAATCAACTTAAGGTTGGTGATAAAGTCTTATTAGATGCGCAGATCCCCACATTGTCACTACTACACCGAATGAGGAAATCCCTCTTACGGTACTCAGTATTTTTCCATTTGGTACGGTGGAGGTGAGTCATCCCAAGTTCGGCACTTTTAAGGTAAACAATACCCGTTTAAAGCGTTACTTTAAGATTGATAGTAGGAATGAGGAGTATAAACTCCTCGAACCACCATGATCATTCAACGGAGAGGTAAGTCGAGCTTAGACTATAAATAAGCGCTTCTCGGGAGGCAACCCGAGCACTAACTATATTAACTTCTTCCAAAATTTAGTCTTCAACACCTAACTTACTAACAGAGCTCTTTAATACAGGTTTTCCACAGAGACACGGCCAAGCACATAGGTGTGCTTATGGCCGTGTGAAAACAGGGCAATGATTTTCCCAACACGGGCTACGATACAACGCCACGGCCGTATGACATAACCATGGTCAAGCCTGCCAAAACAACACGGGTGTGCGACACGCCCGTGTGGAAGACCCGTGGTTGAAACAGAGAAACTAGCACGGGCGTGCGGCACGCCCGTGTCCAAAACTCGTGGTTGAAACTGTCAAATTAACACGGGCGTGGGGCTTTCACACATGGGTGTGGGAGAAGAAAACGAAGCTAGACACGGTCATGCAACACAGTCGTGTGAACCCACACGCCCGAGGTACACGAGCGTGGGATAAGTTTCAGACGTGCCCAAATAGGAAAAAATGAGAAACACAAGGGCAAAAATTAGGGAAGAAGGGCGTGTGCCATGACCGTGTGGCCCAAAATCTATAAATAGCATAGGAAGGGGGTCATCTCCATCGGCCCCTACGTGACTCGGCTGGCACGACACTTCAGGCTCCTCAACACTGCGGCCCAAGAATCATCCCTCACCCTCATCGACCAGATGTCTCCACAAGGCATCTTGAGCACGCTTAGCATGAGGATGATCGAGAGGCACCGAGGAACCTACCCTCCCCAGTATCGTCTCGCCCAATCTACCGAGGAGGAAGCATACGAGGACATTCCTGATGATGTCCCCCCACAGCACGAGGATCCACCGACCCAGCCACCACCACCCTCTTGTCCAGTTCATGCGGTGGCTTCATACGCTGACATCTCTGAGCGCCTCATTCGATTCGAGCAACAATGTTTTCAATGATTTGACAACATTGATGCTACTCTACAACAGATTTGTCAGCACCTCCACATCTCATCGCCAGTCCCACCTCGCGAACCATCCAGCGATGAAAATGTTTAAAAACATTTATTTATAATTTTATGTTTTTATGTTAATTTTTATTAAAACTACTTTTATTTTCTTTTAGATTTTAGAATTTTATTTTTAATTATTAATTTTGGTTATTTTTTTATAAGTAATTATTCTTCCTAATATCCCCTAAAAAGTTCCTGATTTTATCACAGTTATATCGAGCTCTTAAACTCATCATCACATAGGAACTAAAACTCCACCAGGAAAGGTTCTCCATGATTGCCATGTCCTGCTCGACCACAACCATAGCTACCACTAGATATAATATTCTTGTGGTGCAAGACTTATGGATTAATGAACCTCTACGACCGCCGGAGTATCCTCCTCCACTCTCGAACCAATTACTCTTCAAAAACTCCAGTTTGAGGAATTCATCATACATGAAGTTTCACTTCTCCCCCTATCTTTTTGTTTTTACTTTAATGTCTATCTCTGTACATTGAGGGCAATGTACATCTTAAGTGTGGGGGGTATTTATTTCATTATCAGAAAAATCCCTGAATGATTGTCTTATTCTCTTGAAAAGCTTTCATATCATATTTTGGATAAATTTTAATTAATTTATGATTTTGATTGATATAACTTGAATTAAAACATAGGCAAGTATGCATTGATTGTTTAAACTTTAAGACATTAGAGAATCAAGCATGATGAGTTGATTTTTAAGAATTCAAAATCTTAGGCTATTTCCCCAAAGTTTAGGTATTACTTTGAATTGTAATTCACAAGTTTTTAACATCAAAAACCCATAATTTTTGTGAGATTTTTGAGCCTTTTGAGCATCTATTAATTCTTTCATGCTCACTTTTATTATTGCTTTGAGTGCATCAGTATTGAACTATTATTCTAGAACTTGCTTGATTATGCATGTCGAGACCACACCATTTGATTTGATATGTCAAAACGATTAAGGCACTTAGGATTAACCCACTCATGCCATGAAAAGCTTACCTCCACGATTAACCCCTAGTAAACCCACTTGAGCCTAACAAACCATTCTTTGTATTACCCTTAATATTAACCTTTAACCCATTATTGTTGAAATCCCTTAAATTAATATTTATTTTTGTCGAGATTTGAGTTGAATGGATTGCTTAGCTATGTTTTGTTCTTAATAGTTAGTCTATGTTATTTAACTTGTTCTTAAATTAAAAAGAAACTATGTATATTTATTAGTAATTCCATATTCTAAGAAGAAGCTCTGTTGTACGCAAGTGAAGATTAACTCTTTTTCTAGTTAGGCAATTTTTCAATTCAACCTCGATTCTAACCCTTTCTTTCAGCTTGTGACCATACCCCCTAACCAAGCCTCATTACAACCCTCTAAAGACCTTTTGATTGATGTATCATCTTAAATTATAGTGGTGGAGATTTGATTTTCATGCAAGCCTATGGTAATGACTTTTCATTATTAACTATTGAGTGCTTCATTTATTGTCCTTAAACACCTCGAGTGATTTGAGTGAACCTTTAGTGAGGATGTAAAACTCTGTGATATTCTGAATCAAAAGTAATTACTTAGATGAGGGGAGACACCTATGTTTGCATGAATAAAATGCTCAACTTGGAATGTTTGGAACTTTTATGTTCTTTTAGTTGAATTCTCAATGTATGATTACTTATGGATTAATGTGAGATAGTATCAATAGAAATTATAAGTTGAGAAGAATTTATTTTGATTATGAGTTGAGAATTTTGCTTGAGGACAAGCAAATGCTTAAGTGTGGAGGTATTTGATAAACCGTAAATTATACATATTTTTACCCCATGTTTAATGGATTTTATGGATGATTGCCCATTAGAATTGGTGAATTCGATGCTCCTAATGCTTTAATTTCATGTTTTATACCTAGGAGAGCGAAAGGAACAAGAAACGGGCGAAAAATGGAGAAAATGGGCCAAAGTACGAAATCAACACGGCCTGGACCTCCTCACACGGGCAGACCACACGGCCGTGTCAATTTGGCAGGCTTGAACACGGCCTGAAGTAATCGAACACGGGCGTTGTGATAGCCCTTAATTGACCCTAGTCGGAAAGTGGTTTCGGGACCGCTAAACCGAGTCACCGAAGTATTTGAATATGATATTTATTGTCTAAAATATGTGAATATGAATGTGTGAAAGTTTTAAGCTTCGATTTAGTCGATTGCATGTGAATTTAATTAATAGGACTTATGTGTGGCACTTTTAAAAGGTGATAGGTTAATCTATAAGGACCTATTAATGCATGTTATATAAATGAGGGGTTTGCATGTCAAATTTCCATTTATAATAGCTAGTGGCTTGACCATGGTATGGGCCATGAATGATAATATGTATTTTCTATTAGCATTATTAGTTTACAAAATAAAATGAGGAATTAAGAATAATAAAACATGTGGTAATGAGAGGAGAAACCAAAGTTGTCATCTTTGCTCCTCATTGCCGTGACTAGAAGAGAAAAAGCTTGGAAAAAATTCAGCTATGGTGGTTAGCTAAATCAAGGTAAGTTCAAGGATGATTCTTGGATTTCTAGCATTTTTTTTTTGAGTTAGTCATTAAGCTCTTTGCTTAACCCATGACCAAACTTGAAATGGTAGGGTGTCTTGAGCATTCGGCCATGGCAGGAAGTAGAAGAGAAATATGGTTTTTGTTCATGTTATTTGGATGAAAAAAAATTGGTAGTTAGATGGAGAGGATATGATTTTGGATATTATTGGGCAATGTATGTGCTTTGAATTGAAGGAATGGAGAGGATGCTTTAATTGTGTTTTGAACAATTATATGTTAAATTAAGGTTTGCTAAGCTAGCTATTAAGGTGATTTTGGAAAATCGCCATAAATTGTAGGAGTTGAGTTAGAGGCTGAATGAATTATGTCATTAAAGCTTGAAGAGTCTAGTTTCTTAGAAAAGAAACCATAAAAACAAAAGAGTTACCGATCTTGAGATATTTGAAGTATTGTGGGGCTGAGTCAAAATGACTACTAGATTCCCTGTTCTGTTTTTATAAAATCAGTATAAATTGTACAAAAATGGCCCTAAGATAAAATTTATATGCTTAGACTCCTTAATGAGTATAGTTTCAAATGAAATAAACGAAAACATATTTTGAATTCTTTACAATGAGAAATTTGATTCGTAGTGAAGAGTAGTCAGTTTAGTCAAATAATGAAACAAGGTGAGCTTTAAGAAAAATCTGGTATTGTTGGGCTAAACTAAAAATTTTGAAAATTTTATGGATAATAGATAAATGAGTCTTCTGTCAAGAAAAATTTACGGTAATTGATTTGGAGTTTCGTAGCTCCAGTTATTAAAACTTTAGTGACTGTTGTTCAGGAAGTCAGCTTATAAGGAAATTGTAATTATATTGTAAACATTAATGAAAATTTGCTAATGAATTAATTATTGATTTTTATAAAGCTTACTATAAACTATATATGTGAAAGTCGAATCCATATGTATTATATTCTGAAAGTAATGCTTGAATAGTCGATTAATGACTAGTTAAAATTTGTTGAACTTAAGCTCAAAAGCTTGGAGGATCAAAGTTGGATAAGGGAAAGGAAAAAGTGATCGAATAGCCGTTGAAATCATTCGACAACATCCGAGGTAAGTCGTCGAGTAATGAAACTTAGTTTATAATTTGATTAAGTCATGACATACAAGCATAACAAATAAACGGTGATATAATGATTCTACTTGAATTATATATTGAGGTGATTAGTTTATGCCTATGACGGGTAGCCGAATGTGTATAGAGATCATGTTATAAAGCCAATCAAAATCATCTTTGTTTGTATGTGGCTATTAAGCGAAATTGGTAAGTGTGATAAGTGTCTTGTGTTTGAGCTTTAGTAATGAAAATGAAATATGGATGTGTCATGATTTATTGATATATGTGCATGGTTATTCGAATGATATCCGGGCTAAGTCCCGAAGGCTTTTGTGCTAGTGACTATATCCGGACTAAGATCCGAAGGCATTTGTGCGAGTTGCTATATCCGGGCTAAGACCCGAAGGCATTTGTGCTAGCGACTATATCCGGGCTAAGACCCGAAGGCATTTATGCTAGTGACTATATCCGGGCTAAGACCCGAAAGCATTTGTGCGAGTTGTTATATCCGGCTAAATCTCGAAGATACTTGGGTTTGGAAGTGAGCGATCTTGCTGTAATAATTTCAATTAATATGCTCGTAAAATCCCAACGATGAGGTATGTTTCATATATGCATTGGAATAGTTGATTCCTTTTAAATAGTATTCGCTCAGTCGATTAATAATCTTCCGGCCTTTGGTTAAGTTGATCCCTTATGTATGAATATAAGGGTTGGAAATGTGAAGTAGGTATGATTTTGAGAATATGTGTATATGAAATTATCCGTTTAGTCATATGAATGCTATACTTCAGTTGTGCCTAATTTCATTGCTCAAAACTTACTAAGCATTAAATGTTTATTCCGTTTCTTTGATTCTCTGTTTTATAGATTTTGGTTCGTCAGCTATCGAACTCGGGAGTGTCAAAGTCGAAGTCGCCCACACTATCAAAGCCCTTTTGGTACTCTTTTAGTTGAACTCTGATAATGGCATGTATAGGGCTGCCCTTTTGTTGTTAGTCAAGTACTTTGGTATTGTATATATTTGGATAGCCATGCGAAAATGGCTTATATATTTTGAGCATAGCGTTATAATCATTTTGTATATATATGGTTATTGAGAGGTGTGGAAATGCTTGGCAATGATTAGCCATTGGAATGGTTAATCACGATCATATTTTTGTGCTATGTATGTTAAAGGGCTAGTTGAATCATGGAAATTATGAAATAGGTAAAGTCTACCTTAAAAACAGATGCCGACAGCAGCAGTGATGTGAATTTGAAAAATTACTAAAAATAGTAGGAATAGAATTAAATAGAGAATAAATTATGTAATCGAACCTTGATGAGTCTGTTTTCATATGGATGAAACGAAATGATCATATGAGTCGTAATTTAAGAGATGTTTAAGTTTTCGTAAAACAGGGCCAGAGCAATTTCTGGATCCCCTGATCTTACTTTGGAAATTCACTATTAATTAACCAGAGATAATTAGAAGTCATGCCCTATATGTACAGATTCCTCTTCGAGTCTAGTTTCATTAGAAACAAACAGCATAAGTATTGAAGCCCTGTACAGGGAGATATCTAAGTCGTAATGCATGAAGGTCAGAGTAGTCGAACCCTAAAACAGGGGAGACTTTAACTAATAAACCGTACTAATAGGCCCAACCAAAAATCCTAGAAAAAAAATTGTAGATAGATATATGAGTCTAGTTTCAGGAAAAATTTATATAATCGGTTTTCGAGCTTTGAAACTCGAGATATGATTTTTAAAGTGATTGTGATGCAGTTAACCAGCATGTCTGACAATTTAAAAATGAACTGTGTAAGTAAATGAAATAAGTCCGTAAATACCTCGTGTTCGACTCCGGCAACGGTCTCAGGTACGGGGCGTTACAGGCGTGTCCCTACCGAGCCCAAGTTGAGTCCAATTCGGAAAAGGCTAATTTTGAGGGCTTTTAGGCATTCAAAAGCTTATAAATACACCTTAGAGAAGGAAAAAAGGACATGGAGAATAGAGAGTAAGGAATTACTCCAAGGAAGCCGATTGATCCATCTCAGAAGCCAAATTCATCATCAAAACTGAAGATCTCTCCTCAATTTCCCTTTAAGAGTTTTGGGTTTTCTTTATGTTTTGTATTCTTTATTCTTCTAAGATGTTGTCTTATTTAGTTATGAACTAAAACCCCTAAATACCTAAGGGGAATGAAACCTAAGACGAATCTTGTTATTATTTTCTGAATCGTATGATAAATATTTAACTTATTCTTAATTATATGTTCTTAATTCTTGTTTTGATATCTCAGGATACTGATTCAAGGCAAGCTCTTATTCAGAGGAGGAATAGACCCTGTCTAAGAGTACATTTGTCATAATTAAGCGGAGTTGATTGCGCCCCTAGACATAGGGTGAGAAGATTTTGCCAGATTAGCGTGAAACCTAATAAGGGGATCCATAGATCGAGTTAATGCAACCTTAGAATTTTAATTAGAGAAAAGTATTGGTTATTCAATCTAGGGATTAGACATTATTAGTATTGAATAGGGATAAAAACATAACTTAGGGATCTCTACGGAACAAGTTGAATGAAAAAATCGTCCGATTCGGAGCCAGAATAACAAGTAAAGACTAGGTGGATTTTTCCTTAGATATTGTCTTAAGTCAATCGATTTTCCCCAAAAGCAATTCCCCAATTCTTTTCTTTGTGAGTTCTTAGTTTAGATAATTAGTTAATTAAAACAAAACCTCTTTATTCTTAGGCTAGATAATAAAAAGACAGTCATTACTAGTACTTTTAGTTCCTTTGGGTTCGACAATCCAGTCTTGCTAAAACTATACTACTGTTCGATAGGTACACTTACCTACATCGCAACAATAGTTAGTTCAAGAATGAGTAATTATAAATATTTAAAATCTATCACGAAATCACGCGATCAAAAACAAAAGAAATCATGAAATCTCAGTATATGAATCTTTTCTATGGTAAGATTTTCAAGGACGAAAATTTCTTTAGGGAGAGTTGTAATATCTTATTTTTAAGTAATGTCAAAAACAATGGATTTAGGACTACAATTTTGATATGTGAGATCGTGTTTTATTTTTTAGTTAATGTTTTTGGAGTTATATCAGGGTTATATTAAATTTTGGTGAATAAATTTTATTGTTTTGTTAGTTAACTAAGTAAAAAGGGTTAAATTGTAAATGTCGAGAAAGTTAGTTGCTATTAGTAAATTGGGTTCAATAGCTTTAGAAATTTAATTTGGTGGCCTTAGAAGGTAATTAGACCATGACTATATATGATGGATGGTAATGGATATTAAGTAAGCTTAAGTGAATGTTTTATTAAAGGACAAAAAAAGTAGATTAGTAAATAAAACTTAAGAAAAATGACAAAATAATGCTATCATCTTCTTTAGTGCAATGTTTCATCGAAAATAAAGGAGGAACCACCATTTTTATCAAGCTTGAGGTTCGGTTATATTCATAGCTTGCATGTAAGTAATTTCGAAATCGTTTCTTGTAATTTTTGTGTTTTTGAGATCATTGCAACTAGGTCCAGCTAACCTGTACCTTCATTTTCAAAACTATCAAAGATTTTAATTTTTGCCATTGATGAAACCTTGTTATTTTTCAATGTTAAGTGATGGAGTAGAAGTTTTAGTTGTTGATTTTGATTATTTACTAATTGATTTTTTGTAGTTTTAGTAAATGGAGTAAATTGATTAAATACTTAAAATTTCATGGAAATTGTGTAATTAGTGAATAAAAGTGGACTGTCCTAGCTTAGACTGAAATTCGGCTAGCTTTGGTAAGTTGTAAAAATTTGTTCATTAGGAAACTTTAAGTATAGAGATTAAATTGTGATAAATGAAAAAGTTTTGAGAAAATGTGTAATTAATATGCATTAAATTGAGTGTGAAATGCATGTAAATTTAATAGATTGTATTTAATTATTACATAGATCAAGGCATGAGTCATAAAGGCAATAACCGAGGAAAGGGGAAAATTGTAGAGTAGTCCCTACATTTGAATCGGGAATGGATCGTAGGTAACTTCATAGCTAATTGTTATATATATATATGTGTGTGTGTGTGTGTGTGTGTGTGTGTGTGTGTGTTTTACTTATGACTATATTATTGTGTTCTAGTTAATTAATGATTTTATGTGAGATTACATTAGTTAATTATGTATTATGGAGAATTTCAAATAAATATGCATGTATGAAATTGAAAGAATTGATAGTAGCATTTCTTGGAGTTGCATAATACATATATATATGAATGTATTGAGCTTATAGTTTGTGTACAAAAATAATAAGATGTCTCGACATGAGAAACATGTTTCAAAGTAAAAAATTTATGTATATTGCTCGGTTGAACCTAGCAATTGTATAGGATATGATTGGAATGCCAGTAGGGTTAGGATGCATACTTGTATAGGATTTACAGTTGGGTGCCTACGTATACATTTTGATTTCTCTGTTCGCACTTTGGTACCTCTATATACACTTCAGTGTCGTTATTTGCACCACGGTTCCTCTACTTGCACAATCGTGCCTCTGTTTGCACTTCAGTACCTCTATTAGCATATATGATGCCTTTGGTGCAGTGTAGTCAAGTTACTTAGTTCAAGGGGAAAAATGTTAATAGAATTTACAATGCATTTAAGTGCTTAAATGTTGGTGTATATTCAAGTTTTTAGTAAGTATTAAATGAACAATGAACTACTTGTTTATATGTGAATACATTTACAATGATGAAATGTTCTTGTGGAAATGATAAGTTATTATGAAGTGGATTATTGTGACATATTTGATATGAGAAAAAGAACTAACGTATTTTGGTGAATTTGTATTTGGATATCAAGAAATTGTAAGTTATCTAGCTGTTTATTGTTGAACAAAGTATGTTAGTTTGATGTTTAAGCTATGAGCTTGCTAAGCTTTTTAAGCTTTCTTGTTTTATATATGTTCTTTTGTAATTATCACAGTTGCGGATTGACCAGACGGGTTGACTAAAGGTTCACATTATCCAGTCATTTGGTATTTTTTTGTTTTGGGTTGTGGCATGTATATAGACTTTAAGTTGTTAATATGTTAAATGTTTTGATGCAAGGTTATATTAAGTTTAATGGTTAGACTTGGATGTTTATTTAAGATGATTGGTGGTTAGATGAATCTTTAAGGTTAAGATATGATATTAGTGCTTTTTATGGTAAGCTTTTATGTATACTTTCATTTGGTAATTTGGTTGATGATTGAATTATGAATAGGTGGCTAATGTTAAAATTTTTTAATATCTTTGTTATTTAAAGGAATAATCTTAATTGTGGTGACTTTGAATGGCATATTGGTTAGTTATTTAGGTGTTTGAATGGATAAAATTATTGTCTTTTGTGATTAGGTAACTTTTTGGCATGAATTGAATTTGCTAAGATGAGATTTTTATCATTATTGGGATAAGTATCGATGCTTTAGCATTTGGTATCAATACTTGACCAAATGAACAGTACTTAAACAAAACAGAATGCCAGAATGGTATTGTAACAGCCCATTTTGAGTGAAACCGAAATAGTGGTTTCGGGACCACAAATCCGAGCCAGAAAGAAAATTTATTTTAATATTATTGCATGGTCTGCATTATGATAGGAATGTCATATGAAAATTATGATAAGAAAATTTTATCGATTATGTGTTTAATTATGGAAATGACCAAATTGCATAAATTGCAAAAGTTGAATTCTAGTAGCTAAAAGGATCAAATAGCTATGGAATTCAAAATAAGAGGTCCTTATATGGTAATTAGCCCATCAAAGAAAAGTTACCAGATATTTTTGGTGATTCATCCATGGAAAAACTAGAAAAGGCTAAGGACTAAATTGGAAATCAAATTAACTAAAAGAAGATAATAGAAAATATCATCTTATTTTTCATCATCTTCCCAACAATTTGCATGGAAACCTTAGGAGAGAGAAAGGAAACTAATCAAGCTTAATTAGGAATGTTTTCTTGTCTTGTTTTTAGTAATTTTTATATTTTTGAGATCAGGATAGTTTAATCTATCTATTTTGGGTATTAATTTGAAAAGATATCAAAATATAGAAATTTTTCCATGGATGAATAAGCTGAAAATTTGAAATTTATGGTATAAAATGAAAGGTTGTTGATAAATAAAAAACTTTTACAAAGAGAATTTTGATGAAATTGTGATTTTGGGATTAAATTGTAAAGATGTAAAAGTTATGGAAAAATTCTAAATTTTGTGAAATACATGTGTTGTAAATGTTATATTAAAATTTTGGTTAGGCTTGGAATAAGGATTAAATTGCATGAATTTCATTTTTCGAGCCTAGGGACGGAATTGGAATTTATAAAAAGTTTAGGGGCAAAATGGTAATTTTGCCTCGGGTGTAAATTGAATCCAATTGCATATGAAATGGATTAAATTGTTGACTAAATCATTTATATAAATCTGATTTGTAACATCCCAAACCCGGCTTAGACTCTATGACCGAATCTATAATGTCACATTGGAGTGTTTTTCCAAAACACAAATTGCGTGAAAATTCGTTCTACATAAAACCTCTTAAGGTTCTTAACAAAAGTTTAGGATGTCCGGTTTATTGTGAAAACTCAAGTTATCTTAGGAAAATATTAATTACATGGGTTTGTTATTAAATTTTAAAACAATGATCATTGCGGAAGCTTTCAAAATGTGTTGCATAAATGTGGTGTTTTAAGAAAAACATTTGTTTATATTTTCTTGAAAATCTGAGACCTACTACTATCAAATTAAAATTCAAGTAAGTAAGTCCGCAAATTAAAATAAAAATAAAAATAAGATTAAAGAGGCCTTATTACATAATGAAAACCTAAAAATAAAATCCTAATTATAATATTAAAAGAAACTTTGTCGAGTGGCCACCACTGAGTCCTCCGTCGCCTCGATCCGTCTAAGCCTGGGGATTTCCTGCGCAGATAAAAAATGGGTGAATTTATGTAAACTCAGTGTGTGAAATCCCATAAAAGCATACAGTCAGAGTAAACACAATTTGGGCCTAAGCCCCTTCAGTTTCAGTTAGGGGCCTTAACCCTTCTTTCAGTAGCAGTAGCAGTTTGGGCCTTAGCCTATTTCAGTAACAGTGGCAGTCTGGGCCTTAGCCCATTTCTGTACAGTATGCACACAAAGAATCCTACCCAGTAACACCCTGAATTTTGGGCCTAGAAGTAATGGGCCTTGAGTTTGGGATTGGTTAGAAGGCGGCTTTAATAACTTAAATGTGTTTAAATATTTTATAATTGCATGTTTAGTTTAATTGTTAAGTGATTTAGGAAGGGTTGGTAGTGTGGAAAAAGTCTTGGGTTCGATCTAGGGCTTTAGCAAAATTTTGCATTTTTTTCTAAAAGACCCTGAGCATTAGGTGGTAAGCTTATTAATGAGGCTCGGTAAAATTTGACACAAGGAAACGCTTGGCCTAGTGGAAAAAGGCGTTGGTAGCAAGCAGGAAGTCCAGGGTTCAAGTCCTGGCCTTGGTGAAAATTTTTATTGCGCATATGATTAGTAAGGAAGCTAGCGTTTAGGCCTTATAAATATGTTTGGTGGAAATATGGCACAAGAGTGCCTGGGGGATAGTGGGGAGAAGTATGCTATGGATCTGAGAGGTTGCAGGTTCGAATCCCAGGCCTGGCAAAGTTTTAAATTTTTATTCTTTAAGGAAACTGAAACTTAGGCATATAAGCCTTGTAATTAATTGTGACCGAATGGTAGCAAAAGATAGGTGGCAGTGTAGTGGCAGGCAGTGTGTTGGGAAGTTGGAGGGCTGGAGTTCGAGTGGTTTCATGCACAAAAGGGAATTCAATTTTGTTGTGCAACGCAAGGAAGGATTGTCATTCGGTGGAAGCAATTTGAATGCAATTGTTGGCTAAAATCAAGGTTACGGTGGAGATAAGGATAAGGATTAAGTGTGGATATGATGGTGATAAAATTGGAGAAATTGAAGGGAATTTAACTTGACGAGTTTAAGTCGATTGAGGAGTGTAGGTTTGTATTTTTTTTAGTATATATACGTGTGTCATATGGGCAAGTAAGGGCATGTGTTGTTTTTGTGTGCTTCAGTCGCATATTCTTGGGGGAAATTTCTTCCAACCTCTTGACTCTTTTGTTTTTTTTTTTTTTTGCAAATACCTAAGTAATCTCAAACCCTTCATCTCCTCTTTCTTTTAAGCCAAACTTTTGATCTTTTCTTCCCTATTTTAATCAAATCAACCTCTTCCCTTTTTAACTTAGTTGGTTGCTTCTTTTTCATTTAAGAGCTGATTCATACTCTTTGGGGATTGATTTCTTGTTGGCAAGCGATCTCGTGATCGGTAAGTGAATTAGATCTTTTTCTTATGCTTTTGTTAAATATTTCTAAATTCTTTCATTTCTACACTCTTAAAAGCCGATTTTTCTTTATCCTTTCCAATATCATTACTTTCGTTAACCTATAGTTTCTTCATTTATTTCTCTTTCTCCCTCTCATTCAAGAGTGTGATCGCTGGCTAAGTATTAGTTGATGGAAAAAGGGGGTTCTAGCAGAGAGGTTGGGATAGAGGCTCCCAAGTTTAAGCGACGTAAGGTGTCAGCCGTTAGGGACTTTCCGCCTGGATGCGGAAGGGGGACTACGTCAGATTTCGAGTTACGTAGGCAGATCGCGACTGATCAATCTAGTCAAGGCAAGTATAGGTTGTTCTTCAGTAAGTAGTGGATTTATTTTGAATTAATGGGATGTGACTAATGGAGTATAATGTTGAATATAGGTTCGGATGATTATGAATACTTAGTACTCCAGGTGATACCTTGTGATAGCTTGATATAAAACCGAAGGTGTGTACATACAATGCACACACACTAGATCGGCAAATCCCAAAATGCCAAAAAGCCAAAATGACGAAAAGCTGAAAGTCTGGCTACGATAGTATTGCAAGTGCACGAACACTCGTAAGAGGGAAATCGATACGTTGACAGAGGCCCCATAAGCGATCTCATGGATCTTGGCCGTTGGTTACATGGCTTGAATTGATTTGGGCCAGATGGGCCATATGAATGTGATTTGGGCCTAAAGGGCTATATGAATGAGATTGGGCCTAGTGGGCCATATGCATGTATGTAGACTTGTTTGGGCTTTGTAAGGGGTTTTGGGCCTAGTATCTGATAACTGCTTAAATAGACATAAAATTTAATTAATTAAATAATTAATTGTGACTGTGGACAAGTTATAGGGTTAAAGTGTGGCAATGGGTATATGCATGTCTAGGATTGGATCTAGGGAGAGCTTGGTACTTAAGCGGTCTTAATAACTCACCTCCTCTTCGCTGGAATCCTACCTGGCGCATAGTATATGTTCACTTTAGCCAACGGGGACTTGTTAACGGGCCGAGATAGGTAATAAACCCATAATCAACAGAAATTACTGAAATGCCCCTAAAGGGAAAATGACTAAAATACCCCTATGTGTTGAATGTAAGATGGATGTTACATGTAAACCTGCTGCACTCATATGATATTCTGTTTAGGTTGTAGATGGGTTCGAAATTATGAACGAAGGAAGTATATGAGGATCGCATGGTTGCTTGACAACCGTAGATCCACTGATGGCTATTAAGCCCAATATTTGATTAGCAGCTTATTGCATTAAAGGTAGTACCGCAACCGGGCTACCATTGATGTGTATTAGATGGGAGGGTCGGTATTTATATCCCCACATGATATGTACCGAGGGACTGAGTTGGTGTGTAGCGGTTGGATTATTAGGGTAGGTTGCACAGCATTACGTGTATGATATTATTGTGATATTATTGGGATGTGGGGTTCGGCCTAACTGAGGCTAATATGGGCTAAGGCCCAAAGGCCACCGTTATTGAATTGGGTGCAGGCCCAGAATGACTGATGATTGCTTTATACTCATTGAGGGTTGTACACACTGGGTTTTCGAAACTCACCCCCTCCTTTTAAATTTTTCATGTGATCCTCAGTAGGCGGTTCGACGGATGGAGGGACTCGAAGGTGGCCAACAAGCAAAAAGTTTAGGCTTAGTCTTTTATGTAATTTTTAATATTTTGATTTTAATTTTTTTTTATTTGGGGTGTAATAAGGCCTTTCCTCTGGTTATTATTTCGAATTAGGATTATTACTATTTCTATTCTTTATATTTATTAGAAGTAGAACATGGTTTTTCCTAAACAATAACTTTTTTTTTAAAATACTATGTTTTCGCAACTTAATTTTTAAATGACAAGTTTTCATAGATCATCTATTGTAAATAAAGCTTCCGCAACTGAAAAGAGGTTTTACAAAGTAATTATTATCATACAAGAAGGAATAGTTTTTTTTAAATACACCTCGCTTTGTAAGCAACAAATACAAGCTGGGATATTACTCAAGGTTTTTATTTTAAAGAATGGTTTTCAATGAAAACAGGGTTTTCGAAAAACACTTCAATGTGATACGCCAGATTCGGTCATAACGTCTAGGCCGAGTTTTAGTGTTACATACCCAATCTATCCACTACACACCATCTCCGTACCAGCCCTACACACCATGTGGGGATAAAATCGACCCACCTAACCCTATACACCAAGTCGTGCCGGTTACAACACTAAAATAGTATTTGTAGTAGCTGCCAGTAATAGGCTTATAGCCTTTGAGAATACTTCCTCCAAAATCATATATCCCACCCCATGCAATGCAACATAATATAAATGTACATACAGTAAAAAAAATGGCATGCTCAAACAGGCATACATCACATATGGGTAAAACAATCATCTTACCAAAATAAGGGCCTAGGTATACTTACCTGCCTAACAGAAGGTCCACAGTCATCTTGGGTGACCCATGCAACCTTAACAGCCAATCAGTGATAATGGGCCCATAACCCATATCGCGAGCCCATGTGGGTCCACACGCCCGTGTGGCCTACATAGCCCAAACTTGGCCTTAGCCATGTGGTTTACACAGCCTGGCCTACTAACTACCACACTTTTGTGCTATTTTCCTGTGTGAGGCCCACAGGCCCATTGGGCCTACACGGCCTAGTTCGGCCCAAAATGGCCCAATATCGTTTTAGTCTATGAAAGAGCTCATGGCCATCTCATTGACCATACGGCCATGTTTTGTCACATGACCTGGCAGTCACATGCCCGAGTGGTGTCGTCTATTCACCTTTCAGCTTTTCGGCTTTTGTCGGTTCACATCTAATGGCAGTGATGCACATACACACCTGTTATGGAGTTGTAGCCGAAATGCCTCTGAGATCGAGAACCTATGGTCAACCACAACCTCTCATTAGTCTAAAACCCTCGTTAATCCAAAAACATAATAATATTGAAAAGTGTTTTAACCAAATGATCGCTACTTACCAATCAACAATCGTAGGCCCTTCTTGTTCCAAACCACGTATTCTACCCAATGCTTTACCCTTCACAAGAATAGTTAACTGATTCATAAGAATCTATAATCCCACACAAATACAACTAGAACTTAAACACTTACCAATAAAGGAATTATCACTTTTAAAGGAAAAGCAATTGGCCCCACACCTTGTTTAAAGAAATTGAGCCCTTAGCAACATTTGTACAAAAAGAGAAGTGTTAGAAGGATATCTCCCCATGGTAAAAAGCAAAAATACAACTGTACGGCTTAAGAGATACATAAGCTGAAACTTTGAGAGGAAAGCCTAATAAGGTTCGGCTAGGGAGCACAAACCGTATAACACTTACCAATAAAACAAGTGGATTTCGGCAGTCCCACAGCAAGAAACAGTCAAAGCATAGAAATGAGAAGAAGAGGAGGAAGATATTTAGGCCTTGACAAAGTTTGGCCAAAGCAAAATAAAAGAGTTGAGCGAGAGAGAGGGGAAGGAGTAATCGCTTAAAACAAGTCAATTGGAAGCAAGGAAGAAGAAAGAAAGAATCGGTCCCCAAGCAAGGCTAAAAACCGAAAAGGGATTGTAAGACGAAGGACTAGCGATATTCGACCAAAGAGAAGGATACCAATTGAGAAAAATGGAAGTGATGGACAGAAATCAGTGAATTAGAGGCTAAAGAGAAGAGTACAATCCAATCACCTAAAGAACCGAAAAGTACCCCAAACCAAAATCCAAGTAGTGTATGGCTTTAGAAACAAAGGTGAAAAGAAGCAACAGTTGCGAAGACCAAAATGAATAGCAAGAGAAGCTCTCTAAGCTCAAAGCGGAATTCTCTAGAGTTCCTAGAGTCCACCAACGACACTAACACCCCCTCTTCACCACATCTCCTTGATTTCCTCCTACAATCTCTCCCCACATCCTCAAATTGATTACCATTCAAATTCCCCCTTCTTCTCCTAATTTTCGGTTATACACTCCCCTACACCTCTCAAACTCCTCAACAGTCCAAGCTACAGAGTTCCACTAACACACAAATTCTTACACGGTAATAAGTAAAATAAAACACCCTTTTGAATGCAGTAGGACTCGAACTCAAATTTCTTGGCAATAGAAACATGCCATTAACCCTTGGACCAACAAGTTTTTTTGTGACATGCTTTACCCACATTAATTTAAGAAGCCTACTATCAGAAAACAAGGGTTTATTCAAGTAGGAGCAAAATTTTACTCAAGCCAAGGCTTGAACCCAAGACTTCCTAGACACTCCTAGAGCACTAAACCACTAAGTCAGACATGCATCCACGCCACAACACACAAAAATAATTTTAAAAGGGTTTTTGGGATTTAGGGCCTTACAATTCTACCCTCCTTAAAGAAAATTTCAGCCTCAAAATTTACCTAGTCAGAAAAGGTGAGGGTATTGCTATCGCATCCCTCCTCGGGTTCCCACCTAGCCTTCTCAGAATTGTGGTTCCGCCAAAGAACTTTCACTAATGGGATTGATTTCCTTCTCAAAACTTTCACCTCTCGATCCACTTGTTCCTCTTTGAAAGTCAGATCTGGTCTAACTTCAATCTCCTCAACCGCTACCACATGTGTAGGATCAGAACGGTAAAGTCTCAGCATCGAGACGTGGAACATATCATGAATCCCCTCTAATTCCGGAAGTAGCTCTAACTGGTAGGCAACTGGTCCTCCTCGCCTCAATATGCAGTAAGGCCCAATAAACCTTGGGCTCAACTTGCCCTTACGCCCAAATCTCAGCACCTTCTTCCATGGTGAGACCTTCAGAAAAATAAAATCTCCTATAGAATACTCAATTTCCTTATGCTTCAGATCCGCAAATGACTTATGTTTGTCTGATGCTGCCTTTAGTCGATCCCGTATTAATCTGACCTTATCCTCAATATCGATACTAACTTAGGACCCAGAGCACGTCGCTCACCCAACTTAGTCCAACATGACGGAGTGCGACACCTACGACCATAAGGTGCTTCATAAGGTGCCATTTGTATGCTAGACTGGTAGCTATTGTTGTAAGCAAACTCTGCTAATGGCAAGTAATCCTCCCAACTACCTTAGAAGTCAATTACATAATTCCTTAACATGTCCTTCAGTATCTTAATCACCCTCTCCAATTGACCATCTGTCTAAGGATGGAACGCAGTACTGAAGTCCAATCATGTACCCAGAGCTTCATGTAACTTCTTCTAGAACCGAGACGTGAAGCAAGGATCTCTGTTAGATATTATGGAAACTAGTACCCCATGTAGTCTCACTATCTCAGATACATACAGCTCAGCCAGTTTTTGTAACGAATAATCTGTGGAAACTGGTATGAAATGGGTAGTTTTAGTCAATCGATCCACGATGACCCACACTGAATCTTTCTTAGAAGGCGTTAGGGGTAGCCCACTCACAAAGTTCATGGTAACTCTTTCCCACTTCCACAGCGGAATCTTAACTGGCTGAAGCAACCTAGAAGGCAACTGATGTTTCACTTTAACCTGTTGGCAAGTTAGACATTTCCCCACAAAGTCGATAATCTCACGCTTAAGACCCGGCCACAAATAAATCTCACGGAGATCTATGTACATCTTATTTCCACCTGGGTGCATAGCATAAGGGCTACTATGCACCCCTCGTAGTAAAGTCTGCCCCAAATCAGTATCCTTAGGTACACAAATTCTGCCTCGGAAACAGAGTACCCCTTCATTATGAAGCCCAAAATCTACAGTACTACCATTCTCGATCTGATGGAATCGAAGACCCAATGACTCATCTTCCTGCTGTTTACTCTTAATCTGTTCAATCCACACTGGTTTAACTTGGAGCTCAATCAACAAGCTACCATCATCAAATAAGCTAAGACGAGAAAACATTGCTCTCAGATCAGTTATAGCCCTACGGCTCAGTGCGTCAGCCACCATGTTGGTCTTACGAGGGTGGTATTCAATCGAATAGTCATAATCCTTAAGCAGCTCAATCCATCTATGCTGCCTAAGATTTAACTCCTTTTAAGTGAGGAGATACTTGAGGCTCTTGTGATCCGTGTAAATGATACACTTCTCACCGTACAAGTAACACCTCCAAATTTTCAATGCGAATACCACTGCGGCCAACTCCAAGCCATGTGTTGGGTAATTCCCCTCATGAGTCTTAAGCTGGCGAGACGCATAAGCTACCACCTTACCCTTTTGCATCAACACACAACCCAACCCAACGTGAAATGCATCATTGTAAATAGTAAATTCTTTCCCAGACTCCAACTGAATCAAGATAGGGGCCTCAGTTGAACTTTCTTGAGCTTTTCAAAGCTCTCTTGTTGCTCATCAGTCCAGTTAAATGACACGCCTTTACGTAGGAGCTTAGTTAAGGGCGCAGCAATCAGTGAGAACCCCTCTAAAAATCTTAGATAGTACCCAGCCAGTCCTAGAAAACTACGAATTTCTCACACAATTCTATGCTACTTCCAATCTAAAACAGCCTCAATTTTCCAAGGATCAACCTTAATCCCCTAAGCAGATACCACATGACCCAGAAATGTTACCTTACATAACCAGAATTCACACTTTCTGAACTTGGCGTACAGTTGCTTCTCCATCAAAATTTGCAGAACTACTCATAGATGTTCATCATGTTCATATTCAGTCCTCGAATATATCAGTATGTCGTCAATAAATACTACAAACAAACCAATCCAGATATGGTTGAAACACTCTGTTCATCAAATCCATAAAAGCTGCCGGTGCATTTTTTAGTCCAAAAGGCATTACCAGGAACTCGTAATGACCATAATAAGTCCTAAACGCCGTCTTGTGCACATCGGCCTCTTTAACTTTCAATTAGTGATACCCCAATCGGAGATCTATTTTAGAGAAAACCGATGCTCCTTGCAGTTGGTCGAACAGATCATCAATCCTTGGCAGAGGGTATTTGTTCTTAATGGTCAGTTTATTCAATTGTCTGTAGTCGATGCACATACGCATGAATCCATACTTCTTTTTCACAAATAAGATTGGTGCTCCCCACGGAGACACACTATTTCAGATAAACCCACAATCCAGTAGCTCTTGAATCTGGGCCTTAAGCTTCACAAGCTCTTTCATTGCCATTCTGTAAGAGGCAATGGACACTGGAGCCATACTAGGAAGGAGCTCAATCCCAAACTCCACTTCAAGTTCTGGAGGTAACCCTGGTAGCTCTTCAGTAAAGACGTCAGGAAAACCCTTAACTATTCTGATATCCTTCACCAAAGAGTCCCCAACATCTGAAACACTGACATAGGCCAAGAATGCCTCACAACCTTTGCAAACCAATTTCTTGGCCCTTAGCGCAGAGATTACATTACTCAAATAATTTAGTCGCTCCCTAATTACCACTACCTCCTCATCTGCCTCAGTTCTCAGTACAACCCGTTTAGTGGCACAATCCAAGCTTACCCGATGTTTAACTAACCAATCCATGCCTAGTATTAGGTCAAATTCTCCGAAAGGCAACTTCATAAGATCGGCCAGAAAGATAACTCCTTGTATCTCCAAGGGAACATCTCTAAACATCTTATTGATTCAAACGGACTACCCCAGTAGACTTAGAACAGTAATCTCATTCATAGTGTTTTCAGCCATAAAACCCAATATCTTAGACACAGAGCATGCTATGTATGAATGAGTAGACCCCACATCAATCAATGCAGTATAAGGTACATTATGGATAAAGAACATACCCGAAATGACATCGGGAGCATCCACGTCCTCTCAGTGACGTGCAGCATAAACTAGCGCCGACTGCCTTGCCTCAGTACATCGTACTCCCTCCAAGATGTATAGCATAAGGGCTACTATGTGCTTCCAAAAGGATGGACTATCTCAAATCTCTATCATCATGAACACAATATCTCCCATGATAACACAAGACTCCTTTAGAATGAAACCCAAAGTTTATAGTCTTACCCTTTTCAATTAGTCCAAATCAAGGCACAAGAGATGCATTAAGAGATTACTTCAACTTAATCTCATCCACTAAGGTAGGCCTCACTTGCAACTCGCAAGCAAACCTCCATCTAAAGACAAACTCAACTTAGTCAATAGTGCTCTCAAATCGGTCATTGACCTCCTACTTAATGCATCAACTGTGATATTCACTTTTCACACGTGGTACTCAATGGTACAATCATAATCCTTAAGTAACTCTATCCATCTTTATTGCCTTAAGTTTAACTTCTTTTGGGTAAGAAGATAGTGTAAACTCTAAAATAAATAGATTTTATAGCTATTTATATCACATTTTACTTCAAATTTATGCTAATCTCGAGTATTTATATAAAATTGGATGATTTCTATTCATATCGAGACAATAGGCATAATTTTAGTAAAGTATGCAATTTTATAATTTTTTTGTATTAATTTTGCATAGTTTCACTACTTTATTTTACATATTAATTTATATATATTTTATTTGTTGCAGTAGGACCATTGAATTAATAAGTAGGGAAGCTTATTCAATTCATGCATGGATATTAGTTGAATTCCACCTCATTTGGATGGAAAAGACAACAAATTGAGCATTCAATTTGATCCAGTTGGAGTTGTCTTGATTAAGAAGAACAAGCCTGATTAATTGGATCACAAAATCATCCAAGTAAGGGGAGAAGAGCCCAAATTTAGCTAAGGTATGAAGAGGAACCCATAATTAGCTTTGCGATAATTAATTTGGAGGTCCCTAAACTTGTAAACAAATCAAAAATCAACTCTCAACTTTTACCTAAAAAACTGTCCACCTCCTTGAATGATTCATGCATGAAATCAAGCATGAATCAAGCAACCATAAACTCCTTCCTCCACAACTTATGGTTGGCCAAGCAAAGGAGAAACCCAAGGGACATTCAAGTTATTTTTAGTAAATTCTTTAGTCATCCCTTTACTATAAATACCACCCCTTTGCATTTATGCATCATCATCAATAAATAAATCATTCTTCATTCTTCACTTGTTCATTTCCTCTCATCATTTACGCATAAATCTATTCATTCTCCCCATTTCCCTTGCTAGCAATTCCTTTAAAAAATTCTCTCTTAGTCGGCCACCTTGAGGAGTACTTTGCGAAGGAGGGAACACAATGATCGAAGGATGCCTCTATAACTGATTTTCTTAGGACTGTGAAAATCATTCAAATTTTTTTTCTTTCTTATCTTTAATTTGTTCTTAGTAATTCAACATGTTCGCAAATTTTTTTACTATTTTTTTCATTAACAATGATAGCTTATTTTTGTTTCAGCTAGAATGATTACATTAATTTGACAAAGTTCATTTGATTCATGTTTATGATGTTTGTGCCTCAATCGTTCATGCTTTCAATTAGACTCATGCATGTATTTCATTCACTAAAATGTGATTGAATGCATTAGAATTAGTTGGTAAATTCTAGCTAGATAACGATTAATGGACGCAATAATTGAAAGGTGCATGCTTAATTTATATCCTAACCCGATTAAATTAAAGGTTCGTAATAACTTGAGAGGGCTCTATTACCTTGCATAACTTTTAGATTTTTGTGATTAAATTATTTCAAACCTAATATGTTATTGTTACTTCACATAAACTCTAAGAAACCTAATCTTAATTATTCATCACACTTATGTTAATTTGCATTTGGGATAATTTTGCATCAAGTTATTTATTTTTATCAATAACTCAAAATTATTGTTTTTCTCACCAATTTGTAAAATTTTAATTTTGCAAAATATTGATTAACATATACAGTCCTTGTGGAGATGATAACTTTTATTCTTACTTATTATTTGATAATGACTATGTACACTTCAAGAAACCCCAGCGTTACAAGTTTTTGGTGTCGTTGCTGGCAACTGTTAATTTAATCATTATTTTTTAATTATTTGTTGCAATTTTTTTATTTATTTTTATTTTTAATTAATTTTTTATTTGTTATTCTTTATTTTTTGTGATTTTCTTTTCAGGTCTTCATCAGCATAAATCGAATCATCAATTTACTCCCTATAGAATCATCAGTTTACTCCCTATAGACCTTGAAATTGAGAAGGCATTTAGACAAAGAAGATGAGAAAGTTTTGCCCAAAGACAAGCAGCAGAAATGAACGTTGAGAATCAAAATGATGTTCAAGGGAATGGAGTCGCTAATGTTTGTAATCCAACCCTTATTGCTAATAATAGGGATCGTGCTATAAGGCAATATGCTATGCCACTTTTTAATGAGTTAAATCCAAGAAATAGGAGACCAGAGATCGAGACACCGTAGTTTGAATTAAAGATTGTGATGTTTCAGATGCTTCAAACAATAGGCCAATTTAGTGGAATGCACAGAGAAGATCCACATCTTCACCTTCGATTATTTATATGCTTGTAAATAACTAATGCAATTGTGCAAGTGTACAAGTCATTCAAATAATAAAGTGATAAGTAAGTATCGTCCCCATAGGGATAAAAAATTAAGTATCGTCCCCATAGGGATAAAAAATTGGTAAGAAATTGATTAAGTTATTATAATCCTATTAAATATACTAAATAGCAGGAAATACTATTAAACTAAATAAAAAGTGGATATAATGTAATTTACTGCTAATATACTAAATAGCAGGAAATGCTATTAAACTGAATAAGAAGTTGATATAATGAATTAATGTAATTTAATGCTAAAAACTGAAAATTGATATGGTAAATAAAATGTAGTGGCAAATTACAGAGAAAAGCAAGAGTAATTTTGTTGTTGAATGAACAAGGCTAGAATTATTCAGGTGAAATGCTTATATCAAAATAATGTCATGGAAAAATATTGTCTAATCAGCTGCTTAGAGAATTACTACTATAACCTGCCTCTTTCGATAGCTAGATTTAAGCTAGAAATCTAAGTTACAATATGTCTACAGAACTCTAGATTAATAACTACAATGAATGATTTTCTCTACACAATTCGCAACATCAATGTCTAGAGTGCTACGAGTATTCTATCGAATATTCTCTTACATCACACGATTCTAGATCCAGTATATTTAACCTTTTCAAAGTTAAAAAAACATTTATGAACAAAACATACAATCAGCTATGTCTAGAGCTTGCATGCATGTATTTAAAATAGGCATAAATTGAAAAAAAAATGTCATTGACATATAAGACTAGAAATGCAACTACGCTCTCACTAATTTTCTTGTAAACAAAAGGTTCATTTTCATTTTTGATAAATCCAAACTCTTTGACTGATTCATCAAAATGAAGATTCCAACTACGTGAAGCATACTTCAAACCATAAATGGATCATTGAAGCTTGCATACTTTACCAGAACTCTATAATTATACAAAACCCTCGGGTTGTGTCATGTACACATCCTCAAATAAGTTTTCATTAAGAAACATAGTTGATAGTACTAGAAAGAATATCTGTTTTCTCCTTACTTATTGCTTAATTTTCCCCATTTAGTTATCTTTAGCACATATTTTAGCATTTTCAATTTAGTAAATTGCATTTTATAACTCAGTGGATCTTAACCTATTTATCCTTAATTTCATCATGTTTTGGTACTAATGTCGTTGCATGAGTATTTCCATATTGCGCCCAGAATTGTCGCTGCACCTGACAGTTGTCCGGATAAAAACAAAAAGGTGTGGGCTAGCCAGTTTGGTACAACCAACTTGTACGTACAGAGGCAGCATGATTTTGATGAAAAGACACATATGCTATTTGGATAAATATGAATATTCATAAAAAGAAAAGGGGAGAGGTTTTTTTTAAGGAGATTATCTTCTTCAAACTATCTTTTGAAGTTTTTCAGCTATGGTGGCTTAAACCTCCTATGGGTGAACTAATGTGAAAGGGATGCAGATTAGCTCTTAACGAGGGGCCCTGAATGTGACACAATTGGGAGTTGAGGGATCAAGTTGAGATTTTCTAGGAATAGTACTCTCCACTTGTTTCTTTTATATTTCTTTTCTAAACACTGGTGATTACTTTCTATTTCATGTTTGTACGAAAGTATGCATGATTTCTAAGTTAAACGTTATTTTATTCAATCTTGCTTCTACTATTTAATCTTTTGGTTTGAATGTTTTTAGCATGGAAGTGTTATTGCAGTCACTAACACTGGAAAGTGCAGCGATAATTCAAGCTAACAAGCATGACAATGGAAGTTGCTTAAGGATTAGAGGAATTTAATCCACTTGTTCTTAATCGTGTTCCATTGCCATCATCAGAATGTGTGGCTAATGTGCATGTTTAAGTTTTAAATTAAATATAGAAGTTAAGCTTGGTAAAATATTCATTTCAATTTAATGCATCGATAATCACCTATCTTGTTATACCTTGTGAGCACTTAGTATTCTATTGAATATTCATGTTGGGGATCCCAGTTTATCATTATCATATTTTATCTTATTGTTTTCAAGTTAGTGCTTTGAGAACTACTTTCAACTCATTTCTATATAATTATTGCACTCACTTGATAGACAAAAGACAACCATCCTTGTGGGATAGATATCCGACAAACTCATATCTATCTACTATACTTGCATCCATAGTGTATGCTTGCATATTATTACTGTGATGTTAAACAGCTGATCAAGTTTTGGCTCCGTTATCTGGGATGGCGTTTGTTTGGTGTTTGTTTTTATTTCATAATATTTAGCTGTTACTAACTCGTTTTCTTTTTGTCTCTATTTTCACATTTTATTTTAGGTGTTGTATGACCTGAAGCAATTCAGAGTTTATTGTCGATTTTGACCCAAAAATTGAAAGAAACATTTGGAGGAGACTTCGAGAACAAAGGAATATGGCTTTACTAATAAACTATGAAGTCATACCCCCGATGCAGCACCAAAATGCTAATGAACCATCGTTGCTGCAAGATGCTCAAATACAAAACAGGACTATGCGAGATTTTGTAGTACCTGTCTTAGATGACTTACAATCGGGAGTTGTTAGTCCAACAATCTAAGCTGGAAATTTTGAACTCAGGCCAATAATGTTTCAAATGTTGAATTCTAATGGGCACTATGCTGGACTGCCACATGAAGATGCATGAGAACATCTTAAATTATTTTTACTAATTTATGCTTCCTTTAGTCAACAAGGCATTCCTGATGAGGCTTTGAAAATGTAGTTATTTCCTTATTCCTTGCAGGGAAGAGCACGTACTTAGTTCCTTGGGCTACCTATCGAATCAATTACTTCTTGGAATTCTTAGGAACACAGTTTTTTTTGCAATTTAACCCGCCGACAATGAATGCTTGTCTCCGAAATAATATTACAGCTTATCATCAGTTGGATGATGAGAATCTTCACACCACATAGGAACGATATAAATCTTTACTTTGACGTTGTCCCTTACATGAAATTCAATAGGAAACACAAATTGAGATTTTCTATAATGGGCTGAATTCACACACAAGGAATCTTATCGATGCATCAACCCATGGTACTTTGTTGGATTGTACTTATAATGATGCTATTGGAATTCTTGAGAGAATTGCTCAGAATGATTATCAATATCATATCTCTAGAGTTGCACAAGAAAAAGCTACCCCGTGAGTTATTGAATTGGACGCAATATCTGCACTTAGTGCTCAAGTTTTTTCTCTTGCAAATATGATAAAAGTATGCAAGGGACTAGTGTCGTTCCAGCTATACAACTCGCTCAACAAGTTGATGTTCCTACATTATGTTGTGAGATTTACAGTGACAACCATAGCTATAAAGATTGTCCAGCACATGCAGAGAATGCCTTTTATGTCAGTAACATCTACAAAAATTCTTATGGCACCTCTTATAATAATTCTGCATGCAATCAACAGTCTTGAGGAACTCAGAATACTGGACAAAATGTTGCAACATTCCGATATAAAAATATATCTACTCAAGGCAATTGTAATTCAAGACAAGGGAATTACAATCAACAACAACAGAACTACAATCAGCACAACAGATGCATCCACAACAAAGCCAAATGCATCCACACCAGAATCAGATACAGCCACAACACTCTTAAATGTCGAATCAGCATGTTCCAAAACATCAATGACAACAGTACACGAAAGCTTCTCCTTCTAACCCATTATCAGCTCTTGAAGCTTTAATGCTGGAGCATATGACTATCATAGAAGCTATTGTGCAAGGGAATTCATCATCTATTTAGGTGTTGGAGGCACAATTAGGAAAACTTTCTTCGAATATGAATACTCGATCGTCGGGTACACTACTTAGTGACACGAAAAATCTCAGACCGAGGGGGAAAGAACACTGCATGGTTATCACTCTCAAGAGTGGTAACAAATTGGCGAGCCAATTACAAGCTCTACTATAGCACCGCAAGATACTAGTGAAGTGATCCCTAGTGAGAAGGTTGAATCTGAAGAGCTTGCCGATGTACCAGACAAAAAAGTTCCACAAATTGTTACTCATATGCCTAATGTCTGACCCTCGAAACTGTTGGCAGAATCAGATGTATCTCCACCTTTACCTTTTCCACAAAGATTTAGAGAGAATAAGCAGGATCAGTAGTACAAACAGTTCCTGAACACACTAAAGCAATTTTAGGTTAATATTCCTTTAGTAGACGCTCTTGTGCAAATTCTGAATTATGGGAAATTTATGAATGAGCTCTTTCCCAAAAAGATGAAGCTCAGTGATATAGAAACTATTGCACTCACAGAAGGCTGTAATGCTATTTTGAAAAATAAGTTGCCACCCACAATGAAAGATCCTGAGAGCTTTACTATCCCATGTTCAATTGACAACCATTATTTGGGCAAGGCTTTATTCAACTTGGTAGCTAACATCAACTTAATGCTACTATCTACTTTCATAAAGTTGGGAATTGGTCACATGAAACCTACTGCAGTGACATTGCAACTAGTTGATCAGTCCTTAGCTCAACCTGAAGGGAAAATTAAAGATATCTTAGTTCATGTGGATAAATTCATTTTTCTGACTGATTTTATCATACTTGACTGTGAGGCAGACAAGGAGGTAACCATAATCTTCGGACGACCATTTTTAGCCACTAGATGAACTCTTATTGATGTTCACAAAGGTGAACTAACCATGCAACTTAATGATGAGCACGTTACCTTCAGTGTTTTCGAATCTATTTAATGTAGGATAAAGAAGAATGTCATACTGTCGATGTGCTAGATGATCTAATTAAGGAAGAATTCAATTACCGAAGCACAATACTTTCTGAGGAGTTTGCAATGACATCTAATGATGAATTCTTAGATAATTGTGAGAGCATGGTTGAAGCTAATAATATTGAACTCAGGAATGGATGGCAGATTGAATCTTTAGACTTAGCCAATAGAATAGCTCCAATTTTCAAGCCATCTATTGATAAAGCTCTTGCTCTGGAATTGAAACCACTATCTACTCATTTTAAATACGTCTTTCTTGGTGCTAACAATACTCTCCTAGTTATTGTCTCCACAACACTAGATGTAACTCAAGAAGAGAAATTGGTCCATATTTTTAAGCAACATAAACAAGCTATTTCTTCGAGTATTGTTGATATTCGAGGCATTAGTCCATCTTTTTGTGTGCACAAGATCAAGTTGGAATATGAAGGCAAGCAATCGATTAAGCAACAAAGAAGATTAAACGAGAAGATGAAGGAAGTTGTTAAGAAAGAAATTATAAATTGGCTTGATGCTGGAACTATTTACCCTATTTTTCATAGCAATTGGGTGAGTCCAGTGTAATGCATTCCTAAAAAGAGTGGCATCACTATGGTTAGCAACGATAGAGATGAATTAATTCCAACACGCATTCCTACTAGATGGTGAGTCTGTATGGATTATCGCAAACTTAATGCTACCACAAGGAAGGACCACTTCCCACTTCCTTTCATTGATTAAATGTTGGACAAGCTTGCTGGAAGAGCCTATTACTGCTTCTTAGACGGCTATTTTGGGTACAATCAAATTGCTATTGCACCAAAGGATCAAGAGAAAACAACTTTCACCTGTCCCTTTAGTACTTTTGCTTTTCTCCGTATGCCTTTTGGTCTTTGCAACGCACCAGCCACATTTCAAAGGTGCACGATGGTAATATTCTGAAATATGATTGAAGATTCTTTAGAGGTTTTTATGGATGATTTCTCAGTCTATGTGAATGATTTTGATAATTGCGATGACAATTTGGATAAAGTATTGTAGCTATGTGAAGACATACATCTTGTTCAAAATTGGGGAAAATGCCATTTCATGGCAACTGAAGGTGTTGTGTTAGGCCATCGCATCTCTAGTTTAGGTGTAATTTCCCAAAATTAGGCCTAGTTGGAATAATGGTTTCGGGACCACAAATTTGACATTAAAATATTTTTTTTTATGATTATTATGAGGTCTAGGATATGAAAGTAAGCATGTGTTAAAGTTTCATGAAGAAATTTTAAGTATAAGGTGTCCAATTGGAAATTAGGGACCAAATTGAATAAATTGTAAAACTTGGGTTCTAGAAGCAATTAATATGAAATTGCTATGGATTATTAATTAGGAGGCCTTAAATAGAAATTTACCTAATTTCTAAGTTTTTAGACAAAAATGGGTATGCATGGAAAATTTTAAAAGGTTATTAAGGAAGGACATTTTGGTCATTTGGTAATAAATGAAATAAAAAGGGAAAAAGATAGCTAAAATCAGCCATCATCTTTCTTGTGGCCATTAAAATTCTCTATAGCCATAGCTAGGGTTTTGGTTCAACATTTCAAGCTTGATAGCAAGTATTCTCTAGCCCCGTTTTTTATGTTCTTTATGTTTTTGAGATCCTCGTAACATGTTTTCTCTATTTCTACCCATATTTTGAGCTAGGGTTCATGTTAAAAAATTTACCAATGCATGAGATGCTTGTTTTTTGATGATTTATGGAGGAATATGAGAGTTTAAAGGATAGTAAACAACTTTTACTAAGTAGTTTTTCATGGAAATGACTTAAGGGTCCATTTTGTAAAAGTTGTGCAAATGGGTAGAAAAATGTGAAATGAAAGAAAATGTAGCATACTATAAGCAAGAAAAATATTCAGTGCTTGGGTAACTTAGAAATTTCATGAATTTCAGTATACGAGCCTTAGGACTAAATTGTAAAAAGTGTGAAAGGTTAGGGGCAAATTGGTCATTTTGCCCGAGGGTCAGTCTTAAGCCGAAAATGAACAATATGAGGTATTAATAATTTATTTTTACTGATATAGACACCGAGGAAACAATTCTGGAAGTCGGCCGTGGAAAACAAAAGGTTTCAGAATATCCGAAATACGAACCCGAAGCAATTACTAGGTAAGTTCGTGTAACTCGAAGTAAACTCTTAATATACACAAAATGTATATATTTGAATGTATGACAATTTAGACATTCATTGCATGATAATCCATGAAATGTCGTAGTATAGTTTAAAAGAGAATTGAAGTTTCTCGATTGAAATAAAAGGATATCTGATGGATTTCTGGAAATGAATTGACGGTAAAAAGGATCTAGCCCGAACAGGTGTTCCTTTAGTGATCGAGCCTCCCGAAAAATAAGTGTGCTGAAATGGATTTAGCCTAGACGGGCAATCCTATTAGGGTCTGAATTTAGCCTGGACTAGTAATTCAAATCTGAGCTCATTAAAGTACATGTCATTGGAAGGGATTTAGCCTAGACTGGTAATCCCGACATTACTCTATTAGTTTACATTTCGGGGGATTTAGGTTAGACTGGTAATCTCGCCATAAAAGCAAGGTTCACGGGAGTGCATATTTAAAATGACCACTCACACGATTTGACAGTAAATGAGTTATCCATTGAGATTCTGAGAAGTTCAATGGGATTAAATTGAGGAACGAAAATAAAAATGCTTGGAAATGATGAGCTCATCTAAGATTAATGCTTAAATGTATTGACATGAGACTAACATTGTAACACCCCTAACCCGTATCCGTCGCCAGATTGGGATTACAAGGTATTACTTGAACAAAATATCTTTTAGTTTTAAAATATATATATATACATGCACACACTTGGACTAACTTTTAAACCAAACAATTTATTAATATCACATAGTCGATTGAAACTTAGACACATTCTAGTATAATATTAAAACATATAAATTTTATAAGTCAATATCTAAAATTATATTACACAAAAAGTACACACCGAATATACCTCATATAATAACATGCATTTATATTTATTAGTGCATAACATTTTATATCACAAAACACATCGTTATTTAATATATAACCGAAATACATTATCATAAACCATTTCCTCATATACATAAGATTTATATAAGTAAATATTGAATCGTAGATTTATCATACCCACTCCACATAGATTTATTTTATATCCGAATCTATAGTATATGATTATGTAACTTTCAAACAATCTCACATTACAATTTATACTTCATAAGGGTATGTCCTTAACTACTAACATATATATATATATATATATATATTCGAAAACATGAATCACCCATACCAAGCCGTGAACATGTTAAAACAAACATATACATGTTCGGATATAACTAAACTACTTTCAATGCCATATCACATATAACACATTAACCAATACAACAATCGAAATTCAAATAATCCATTCAATATGCAAAACAAAAATCGAATCAACCCACTTCACATATTCAAAATCATTAAACAAATTTGACACTCATAATAAATATCAAATATACCACTCCCCCATAACACATTGCCAATTAACCACAAAGAGCTTAACCATAATCCAACAAAATCGAATTTAAGCATGAAAGTTAAGCCATTTTCTCATGGCCTTTATGTACAATACTATCAAAACAACAAAATCTACCAAAATGCTATCCTATACATGCCATAATGTTAACTTAGAATTAACTAAGAAGGGATACCAAAACGTTACAGGCAGGTGTGATGACTTCAAGGATGGTCCCGAGCATGAAACGGATCAAAAAGAAATCTAAATAAGAGACAAGCAAACAGACCAAATGAGTTTTCAACCCAGTAAGTCGTAAGCCATGTAATGCAAACAATTAACTGAATATGTCGATCTAGAAACTAGAAAGTTCCATAGATTATCAAAATTATCAATTCAACTACTAGTCAAGTCATACTATTAACTCAAAGTATCATATAATCGGATACCTTAATTCCTTCCTAGAATATTTAACAATGATGAAATAGATGCATTCATGTACCTATGTTTCAATTTTCATGTCTCCAATTTCTTATTCGGACAATAGTTTTTGCCCTTCATTTAGTTCCTGCATTTATTTTATCAACAACCAATTTCGCACACGTAGTGCTCAAGCAAGGAAATTCGCACCCATAGTGCCATGTTAACCCACACACATAGTGCCTTAGTAATTCACATACATATTGACATTCAAATCCGCACACATAGTGCCATATAAATCCGCACATATAGTGCCATACAAATTTGCACACATAGTGCCTTAGTAATTCACATACATATTGACATTCAAATCCGCACACATAGTGCCATATAAACCCGCACATATAGTGCCATACAAATTCGCACACATAGTGCCTTAGTAATTCACATACATATTGACATTCAAATCCGCAAACATAGTGCCATACAAATTCGCACACATAGTACCATTCAAATTAGCACACATAGTGCCAAAGTCATTTCATTTTAACAAAGTGATTTATTTAATTAACTAAGTATCATCGGTCACATGCCTTTCAATCAAAAGAATACATGAATGAGAGAAATTTCTTCACGATATGCATACACCAATTATGTATAGAATAACCAAGCTTAGTTGCTTATAGACTTACTTTGTGTTGGATGAAACAGTTCCAATTGGCTGCTCGATATTCTTTGCTTTGCCCTTGCTTGATTCCCCTCCTTTGGGTTCTTGAGCTAAAATAAATAAATTAACTAATTTAATCACCTTGCTAGTTATTTATATCCCATAATATTAATGATTTTTTATCACAAGAACCACACGGTAAAATGTGATCTTTCTACCTTATGTTTTTAAGCTATTCGGCTATTGACCACCTAGGATCACGTTACTATTATTAATCCAATCATTATTTCAAATAAACACACATATATATTTTTGTACATACGACAACCACCCTTGCTAATTTCTCACATATATAATTTAATGATTTCCACTACATCTTACAACCATCATTGTTCAAGACATTAGAACTTTAAGAAATGTTTATCTAATGCCTCAAGGCCGAATACTTTATCACTATCAAAATAGCAATTACTCACCATTTTTCATTTAACACATAGTTTCATCTCATGAACACTTTGACCAAATTTTTCTAAACTAGCATAAGTTTCACATCTATTCATAACATCATCTAAATTCACATATATCCATTTATCTAGCTCATTTTTCACCTTTCTACTATTTCTATCTAAAACATCAAAAACACCATCCTCCTAGCATTCATCCAATTTAACCGTATGCTCATTTTGTCACCTAATTAAGTAAAATATCAACATATGGGTTATAATAAAACATGGACTACTAACTATATTTTTATTTAATTTAATGGAATTAACATGAAACCCTACCTTAATCAACCCTTAGGATTGCCGAATGTCCTTGAGAGTTTCCCTCCTATTTCATTTAAGTTACAGCTTGCAAGAGGAAGAAGATGAATACTCTCTCTCTCCTTTCTTCTTTTATTCATCTTTTCCTATTAATTCATTTTTTTATTTAGATTATTTTCACCATTTGCCAACATAAAATTATAATAAATTTAACTTAGTGGGAGAAACATCATTACTTGGCCAGCCATTAATGAATTTTGGGCATTTTGACATGCAAACCCAAGCTTTCCCACTTTGCAATTATTTGATCCTTACAATTTACCTATCATATTTTCTAAGTTTCTCAACTAAGTCTTTTCAAGTAAAATTCACATTCATAAGACTAAATTAAAACATCAAATTTTCACACATGCACTATCACACATAGAAGATATGCAAATATATTTTAAATAAATTTTATGACTCAGTTTTGGGGTCCCGAGACCACATTCCGATTAGGGTCAAATTAGGGCTGTCACAAACATGATGATTGACTGTATATGATAAGGAAATTATACTATGCATATAGGCATGAATATCTAATATGGTTGTATGCTAAACAGCCAGTAAGTTTACCTTCCTGTTATCTGGACTTACTAAACATGTAAATGCTTACCCCCTCTCTTTTTCCTTATCTTACAGAGCTCGCAGACTCGTGAAGGTTGGAAGACAGTTGGAGTATCGATCACACTATCAACTTGTCTTGTCTTGGTATATAGAAACTTTTATTTTGTTATAATGGCATGTATAGGATTTTTGGTCATTTTTTATATGTGTCATTTGGCTATCCAATGTAAGGGCTTAAATGATATGCTTATTCATTTTATATATGGCCATGAGATATGGCTCATGTTGATGTAGGTTGTAAACCTACTAATTGTACATGTTTATGCTTGAATGTTTCATGAGATGGTTAATGTGATATACCATGAATGGATATGTATAATGTGGCCAAATCACTTGAAGATGGCTTAGGTCATAATTGGAATGATGTATAAAATGAGCTAAGTATATAATATGATTTGTAAAACGGTAACCCTAAAATAAATAGGGTAATACCAATATAGGTTAAGAAGATTCTTGAAGCAACATGCATGACCTTGGCTAAAAAGGTTTTAAGGGTACATTTATACCATGATAGACGTCCAAGGAACATATCAGTCTGTATGGATGTTTGAGGGTGACCAAAAGCTTGGAATATAGCCTACAAAAAGGTCCATATGGGTAGACACACAGCCATGTGCCTAGGCCGTGTGTGACACACGGTTAGTCCATATGGGTGTGTTGTACAGCCGTGTGTCCGCTGCACTTAAAGTTTTAGGTCAGTATGCATGGTAGTAAACACATAGGCAGAGACATGGCCATGTGTCTCAACCGTGTGGAGGACACGGCCTAGTACATTGGCGTATGCCCTAGCCGTGTGCCCTTAAATGAATGATGACATCATAAACAGAATGTCTAGGTTTTTGTACACGGGTTGTGACACAGGCGTGTCGTGGCTGTGTTGGGGACACGGACGTGTGCTCGATCATGTGAAAACCCCTGTAAGTTCAAAATGAAAAATAATTCAACACGGGTATGGGACACGGGTGTGTCTCAATGCACACTGGCGTGTACATTGCCTCCACACGGGCATGTGCATTGCCTCCACACGGGTGTGTGAGGCTTAAACCTAGAATTTCTCTAAAGTTTTATTCTTATCTTGTCGGTGCAAAGGTTATCGTATTTACTGATTACTTGGCATTGAGATATCTTTTTGTGAAGAAGGATGCAAAACCAAGACTGGTACATTGGATCTTAATGTTACAAGAATTTAACATCGAGATAAAAGGCTACAAGGGTTCAGAGAGTCAAGTTGTAGACCATCTATCTCGATTGGAAGTTGGCAATGAAGATGGAAACATACTTTAAATTGTCGACAAATTCCCAGATGAGAAGTTATTTACGGTAGATACAAGCCATTGGTATGTAGATTTTGTTAATTATCTAGTGTGTAGAAAACTCTCATTGGGTGTCACAAGCCATTAAAAAGAAAGGTTTCTTCGTGAAGTAGTGAAGTATCATTGCAACAAGTCGTATTTATTCAAGGTATGCAATGACAACATTATTTGGCATTGTGTTCTAAAAGTGTAACGCCCTAAATTTTGGCCTAGAAGGAATGGGCCTTAAGTGTGGGAACGCATAAAAGTTTAGGGGTGCAAGAAATATCACATGTGTAGCTTTAATGGCTAAGTATTTGGGCATATTTGGGAGTGCTTGAGAAGCCTGGGTTCAAGTCTGGGTGTTTGCACAATTTTAATTTTTGGGATCTTAAGTGAACCTGGATGTTAGCTTATAGGACTTATAATAATTAGTGTTTGTTTTATGACACAAAGAGAGAAGGGATCTAGTGGCAAGGTGGCGCTACATGTGTGGCAAGGAGTTTGAGGTTCGAGGCATGGCGTGCGCAATTGTATGTTTATTTTGCTGCTTGAGCTGGGGAGGTGTTAGAACTAGACTGGAACTCTGTGGTTGAATTGGTTATAAGAATTTGAATTGAATTTGAATGGGGAGTTGGAGTAAATCAAGGAGAAAATTTGATGGAGGGATTGGTAGAGCATTTGAAGGATTTTGAAATGGGAGAAGTTAGAGTAGTTTTCCATTTTATTTCCGGAGCATTTCTTTTGGAGTTTTGTCATTCTTGTTACTGTGTGTTTTGTGTTTTGACCATTCGGGTCTTTCCCCTTCTCTAGTTAGTAATCTTAAAATTTCCATTTGTCACTTTCCCAAAACCCAAGTCATAAGGTAACAATTTCCTTTCCTCCTTGTTCTCAATATTGCTTCTCTCGTTAATTTATTCTTTCCTAGCCAAATTGTCTTTTTTATTTGTGCACTTCTTCTTATTTTCTTCCTTTACCTAAACTGGTTTCTTCCCATTGGTTTTCATTATTCTCTTCTCCCTGTTTCCTATTCTTCTTAATGTGAGCTGAATTCAACCTCCTTTCTCTGCCTTCATTCTTTTTTTTTCCCTTTTCTATCAATCAAACATTTTGACCTACAAGCTTTTTGATGAATCGGTATTACTGAGGATTGAAGGGCACAGAACGTTCTCGAAGCATCGAAGCCCGGTCTTCCAATATTTGGTTAAGGTAATTTCAATACCTTGTTGGTTTCGGTATAGATCGATTACTCTTAGTTCCTTAAGTATTATTTTTATGGGTTTTAGGCTAATTCTTAACGGGTTCTATCTATTAATCTTTTATGCGTGCAGTTAAGTATCAGGGTACGTGTGATCAGCTTTAACCAATCTAGGTGTAGTTAGCCACACTCCTTCCGGTCAAGGCTTTAGGTGTGAGCAGTTCCCTCAACTTCACGAAGAGGTGTGTAACCGTATGCCTTGTTTTGATAATTGGCTGAAAAGCCGAAAATGTGTGTGTTGTTTACTCTACTATGACTGTAGATCGGTAAAATGCCGAAAAGCCAGAAATATGGCATATAATGCCACACAAGTGTACGATCGTGCGTGTAGTGAACCGAGCTCACGGAACGTGGGCGTACGAAGATGAAGGCCACCATGAGCGAATTCGTGGGCTTAAGCCGTAGTAGGCCACTTGGGCCACGAAATAGGCCCGTGGGCTCGCTTGTGTCAAATTAGTTACTAGGTGGAATATGGTTGGGCTTGTCATGTCGTGTACATGGCATAGGCCGTTCTAGGCCACGTTGGGTCAGACTAGGCCGTGTGGGCCAAATGGGCTTATGGGCCTACAAGGATAAAATGTATGTTATCTGGTAAGTTTTGGACTGGGTTATGTCGTTTGTACAACTGTGAATAGTTCTAGGTTAAATGGGTCGTATGGGCCCAATTGGCCCGTGGGCCCGTGTAGGTAAATTTCGCTGTTAAGCGGGAAGTAGATAGACTAGTCATGTCGCGCACATGACTTAGGTTGTTTTAGTCCTCGATGGGCCAAAATGGGCCATTTGGGCCCAATAAGCTCGTGGCCCCACACAAATAAAATTTGCAGTAATTGACTATTAATGAACCGTGCTATGGCACACACATAGCCGTATTTAAAATTGGGCTAAATGGGCCACACGAGCGTGTGGGCCCACTTGGGTCAAGTAATAGGCTTTAGGCCCACTTGCACCGATATGTCTGTTTAGGTTATTTAGGTCACTCAATGTGACAATGGACCCTCGTTTGGGTCATTAAGACCCCCCGATTTGTAAAATTACTGACATACCCCCGGCTTGTAAAATTATTGAAATACCCTCGATATGTAAAATTACCGAAATACCCCCAATTTGTAAGGTTATTAAAATAGCCCCGGGTTATAAAATTATCGAAATACCCTCGATTTATGAAATTACTAAAATACCCCTATAGGGTAGGATTATCGAAATACCCTTATAGGGTAAAATGACCATTTTGCCCTAAAGAGTAAAATGATTGTTTTGCCCTTGTAGGTAAATGACGGACTTGGGCTATAATTGATTTGACTGTGAATGTATGACTGCGTTTTAATTGATTTGGCTGTGGTTGTATGACTGATATGCTTTTAATATATTTTTAAATGGCTATTACTGAGTATGGCCATTCTGCATACATGTGTGATGATTAAGCATGACATACACGTCATATTGCATAGGGTTGAGACATTGATATGGAGGAAGTTCTGTTCTAATAGGGTCACACGGGTCGCACGAGACAACTATGGACCCAATATTGATCTGTTAAGCTCGTACGGGTCTCACAAGATGACTGTGGAGTAACGGACGGCTTAAAGCTGCGTAATCTGATTATGGCTCTATGCCAACCTAAAAATGGCTTTGTGCCAAACGTATTTACCCGTAGCAATGTGCCTAACATAATTATTGATGACTCTGTGTCGATCATATTTACCCAAGGCTGTGTGTCGATTATATTACCGTCGCTGATGGCTATGTGCCAAACATAATACAGTTACCGATGGCTTTGCGCTAATTACAATACCGCTACTGAAGGCTTAGAGCCGCATATATACTAGCAGCTTTGCTGGGATTTCGATTAGTGCCGCAACCGGTGCTAACATTAGTGTGCTGGCTGGGTGGGTCCATTTTATCCCCACGTAAGTGTAGGGTTGGTACAGGTGGTGTGTTGGCTAGATCGAGGTGGGATACATCATCATACTGTTGCATATCTGTTTAGGAGATCTGTCACTGTATTGGGCTTAGGCCCACTTGTTCTGTTATTGGTTTGGGCTAGGCCCAATTGATTCTGTTATGAGTTGTGACCCAAATGATATAGTAGTGGGCTTCAGCCCATGTATGCTCTGAACTGGACTGTATTGTTACTGTTAAAATGGCTTTGGCCTAGACTGTTCCAGTTTTTATTTCTGTATACTAACTGCTACTCTAATAAGGGGATTACACACTAAGTTTTCATAAGCTCACCCGTTTATTAACTATGCAGGTGATCCCCAGCATTAGGAGGATCGGTGCTACAAGGGACTCAGAGATGGCCACACGACTGCCTTTGGACTTTATTTATGTTTTAGATTCCGTTTTGGGTTTTCAAATTTTGTAATAAAGCCTCTTAAAGTTTCTGGATTTTAACTTTGGGTTTTATTTACTTTGATTTATAACTATTTTTAAACAACATTACGTTTCTACAACATTCTCGGAACGATTTCGCAACTTAGTTTTTAGCATCATGTTTTCATAAATCATTTACTTTTAAAATTAGCTTATGTAACTTAAAAGAAATTTTGAGAATAGAATTAATAACATTTCAATGTTCCACTTTATAAAATAAACTAATGTAACTGGGATTTTACTCAAGTTTTCAAATAAGAAGGGTTTTCAATGAAAACATGGTTTTCAAAAAACACTTTAATGTGACACGTCAGACTCGAGCCTAACTTTTAGGTTTGGTTTGGGGTTTACATTTAGTGGTATCAGAGACAAGTTGTAAAACTCGACTGTGGATTGGGAAATTGAATTGTCGAAAGAATTGTTTCAAAGAATTTGAAAAGATTTGGTGTATTCAAAATATTTTTCTGAATGTTTTCCTGAAAGTGTGGCACACCGAGTCTCCGGCACCGAATCTGTAAGTTTCTAAAACTATTGTTTATTTCATTAAAAAGTAGTAGATAGAAATATTATGATTTCTTAGATATTAGACGGTATTGCTGCACGTAAAGCTAGAGTTTGTATTTTTCTATATATGTTCTAGAAATGGTATGCATGTGTTATTTATCCGCTCCGATAGATAGATGGTTTGGTGCGTGCTTGTATTGTTAGGATCAGAGTGTGCAGTGAGAGCGTAGTGTGGTAGGCTAGGTTGTGCGACTATTCTAATAGTTGGAAATTTCGAGGACGAAATTTCTTTAAGGGGGTAAAGTGT